>NC_083226.1:51162517-51477517 GCF_032191835.1 Heteronotia binoei
GTGGCCCTATTCAGAAACTGGTTTGCCTCTTGAAAAAGTTGCTTTGTGTTCTCAACACCAAAAGTTGTGATGTGTGCTTACTGCTCAGTGAACATTTTTCTTTTCAGAGCTAAATGTTTTTATGAATGAATTTTATTAACTTAGATGTGCTATCATTTGTACCTTAGCTGTAACAGGAGGTATCTACAAATTGCTCCTGGTAGTTTAAGGGATTTGCAGTGTGATACTTTGAAAAGAAACACCTCTCTGTGTAAATATATATTTATAATTGTGAATGTATTTTATAATATACAACAGTTGTGTACAGAATGGAGTTAAACAGCTTGACTCTTTTCATAGGATGTCTGCATTCAAATAAGGTATACTTAGATCTATCCTGTAGAGGGACCCTGCTTACAGCTGATACCAGCTTACTGTACAGAAATATAATCAACATAAGCCAAATAAGCAACTCCGTATATGTGATGGCTTGTTCTTAAAAGTATAACAGAAAAAAAAATCCCAAATGAAAAGTACATTTTATACATGTCTTGAATGGGACCCTAATGTATGTTTAACAATCTGTGTGGATTATTTCCTATTTCTTAGGAGTTTTTCCACATTCATTATCTAGTAAAAGAATGAAAACTATCCTAACAAGTCTGTCATGAGGGTATGTGTTCCTCACTTTTTAAAAATTCTGCTTAAATATTCAGGTTATATGATTGAGATTTCAGTTGCTTTGGCAACAAAAGAGTTAACTTTGCCAGAGATAACAATCCATTGATAAATTGCTGTTGAACCACATACATAGCTTTAGCTTGATCGTCTGAGTGTTTGACTTTTTAAAACAGTTATATGGTTATAGTTTCAGGGGATGCTACAAATACTAGAGAACAGAAAAGATCATAAAGGGAAGGAAGGAAGAAAAAACTTAAGAGAAAGAAATCCTTTTGTATAGAATTAATTTTAAAAATTTTGTTGGACAATTTTCATCACATTCACAAATCAGCTGTTGTTTCCTCTATTGTTAATTTTGCTAATGCATGATCTTAAAATCCCTTTTCTTTTCCCTTCATTACTGGACACATATGGTCATGTTTATTTTCTGAGTCTGTGTTGGGAAAAGAATAATAATATGTGTAGTGTATGGCTAAATGCATGCAGATGCTGTATCAGTGCGGATCACTCTACTGGAATACATACACAGAAACAGTAGGGTTGTAAAGGTGGTAACAATGAACATATTTATGTTGAAAGTGTGTACTTTGCCTTCTTGTCCATTGGTTGTTAGTATGTTGTCTGTCCAAGATGTTCTGCCTGGATGCATGTAGGAGTGTCTTCTTTTTTAAAAAGAGGCTTAGTTAATTTCACTGTCAAAGGGTAACAGTTTTTTACTTAATCCAATTACTAATTCTTTTGTAAGATATACTTGTTTATGCAGCCATCAAATAAAATACTTTGCTAAGACACCTGGAAAGCAATAAGATTTTATAAAGCATTATAAGCGTGCAACATGTTTTTATTTTTTTCCCCTCTTCATCTTTTTAATTGAAGGTGTTAAGACTTTGCTTGGGAAAATATGCTATTTTTTTCTTTAGTATTATTATTATTATTCCTTGTTCAAAAGCAGTAGTAGTTGATCCAAAAAGTTTTGCATGGATATAAAAAATGTTTAGCAAGACTTTTGGATACCTTTGAACATTTTCAGTGCAGTGATCTGTAAGCAATTAACTCTTTATAATTCCTCTATAATGAAATACTTGCTGTCTGCAAGTTGTAGTGAAATAGTAGTTTTAGTTTCAGGTAAAGGCACAGTTCTAAAACCTTAGTTCATTATATGCAAAACCTTTTAAGGAGAAAATAATTGTATAACCACATAGGATTTTTGGCAAGTTTTTATGCACCAATAGTTAATCTACACATTCCCATTAACTTCTCCTGTTGCCTGCTTCACTGTGGAAATGTAAATCATCCTTGCCATAAGATAATTATGCATGGTATACAAAGGAGTCTTTAGGTTTAGGATTAGTGGGAAGGAGTGACAAATAAGATTTCTAATTACATTTTTAAAAGAAACTATGTAAAATATGTCCCTTTACAATATATTGGTTTTATTTAGGTCTTTTAAAAAAAAGTTTGTTAGTTTTTAAGAAGGAGCCAGTCCTGTTCTACATACAAAAATAATGGCTAATAACCTCAAAGAGCATAAATAAATCTCAACTTTTAAAAGAGAGTTCTTCTTTGGGCCACTTTGATCAGTGACAGGTTGAGAATGACCAGAAACCCTTGGCTTCTATTGCCTGCTCATCTGGTAAAGTCCAAGGGTGCGCAGGCGCTAACGTATGTGTGTGTGTACACATACGTGTGCATGCCCACACACACACACACACATAAAATGGCCCAATCCAGTTTACAAGAAGGATGTTTAAAAACAGAAAAAGTCAGTTTAGTTTGATGGAATAAAAATGGAAGGCTTTTCTGTTTCTCCTCCCCTCCATACATTTTTGTGTATTTGTCAGAATAAGAAATGTCATTTTCCTCCTTTCCGTTTACCTCAAGGAGTATGATGTTCCCACAATGTGATAACCCACAATGACACAAAATGCCAGAAAAGAGTAAAAGCAAGCTTGTCTGTCTTATTCCCCACAAAGTAGAGATGACTCTCTTCAGCCAGCAAAAAAGGTATTATTAGGATTACATATGCATCTGTGAATCATTATGTAGTAATTTAAAATTCATCCAATGATGTAAAAAAATTAACAACATAATTTCATTATGTAACTGTGTCTTATTAAGGGACAATTTTCTGACATTATCATGCACTTCCCTTATTTAACTACCTACAAATATTATTAGTAGCGACAATTTTCCTATTGTGCTTTAGATTCTCTCATTAGCCAATATGTCTTAGTTATAACTAGAGAAATCATTTCCTAGATAGGTGAGGGGCAAATCAAGGAAACTAAAAATCAAATCAATGAACTTGTTTAATATGAATACATCTGTCCACCAAAATGAATGAGGGATGAGTTTGGGAGGGTTGTTTTTAGAAATGCTTGCTTCTCTGCCTCCTGTTCCAGGAAAAGAGCTCAGGTTAAAATATGTGAAATATGCACATATAACGGGCTGGTAGAAATGGCTTAAAATCAACTGTAAAACATATAATTTAACTCTACTACTGCTATGTGATAATCCGTTACAGAGAAAGTCATGTCTGTCATTTATTGAATTTGTAGTTAAAATGGTAAATATGGCGATGTCTAACTATGTGATAGCCTGTTACAGAGAAAGTCGTATGTGCCATTTATTGACTTAATAGTTAAAACCGTAAATACAGCTATGTCTAACTACAGATTGAAGGCACTGTGAGCTTTAAAAAAACTAGTATAGGATTTCTGGTTTGCTTGAGTCAAATGCTAATGCTCAGCTAGAAGCATGGTGCATTTTTCATTAAGTTCCTTTAAGAGTTTTTAAAATTGTTAATACATTACAGTAATTGATAGCATGGCTACACATATTTCCCACATTGTGTATTGCCAAAACTCATTTTGTGAGCTGCTGCTTAATAACATATTAAAATATATATAAATAGCTTATTTAAGTCTATATTCACCGATGGTTTGATATTTTATTGCTTATTATATAGTGTTGAAGGTCATTTTGTGATGTTTGTTACTTTTGATTAGTCAAAGTAACCACGGTAATGTGAACTCTTCCAGATAGCTGGAGTGTAAAACATAGATACTATACTGCTCATTCATAAAACATTTGATGCCAAGCTGTAGAAGTTCATTGATGAAGAAAAGTCATGAACAGTAGTTCAACAAGAGTTTTATAGGATTTACCTTGGAGAGAAAAGCATTGTTGGATACCACATGAACTATTATTACGTGGGCATATTTATGTATTTTACAACATGAATGATAAGCAGAAGTTGGCATAGACGATTGAGTTCTCAAAATAGAATAAAATACAATCTTTTATTTAGCCAGAATTTTCACTTGCTCTCTTGCATGAATATGAATGGTTATATGTAAATATATTGCATGGAACAATTTACGCATACTTATGTGTATGTATTTCTGTGTGCATCTGTATTGATCAAACAACCCATAGTTATATTACTTGCATTGATTTTAGGAAATATATTAAAAGAGAGTGTCTATCGTGTACTCATACATTCACACACAGAATAATACTATTTGATGTAGTGTCACATCACCAGAATGTTCAGCTGCTGTCTGACATATATATGTGCATTTCTGTAAACATGTGGCATGCAGGTACACACACAGAAAAGGAATGTCTGACAAATGTATATAGAGTTATATGTGTTTACAGCATATGGGTATGTGTGTGTGTATGTGTGTTTTGTAGGACCATATTTTTAAGTAATGTGATTTGGCTGAGGTGTATGAAATAGATGGTGTAAAAAGGCATGTATGTGTGTGTGTGAGAGAGAGTCCATGTGCAGAGGAGAGGTTGTGTGTAAAGTTTGTGCGCTTTGTATATTTGTAAGCCAAATATGATTTCCCCCTAAATCATTGCACATGGAAATTTTTCCTGTCTTCAAAGCCACTTTGCACTCCACCAATATGCAAAACCTCAGGGAAGTCTACTGTGATGATGTAAGGAATGTATAGAATGGTGAATAAGAAAATCAATGTAGTGGTGTCATACAAATGGTAATTGCTAGGTTTAAAATGGGAACTTCTGTGTGCCTCTGTGTTGCATTCCAGTTAACACAGTTAACTCAGTGCATGTTTTGAGATGCAGCAGCAGAGTGGTCTCTTGTTTTGCCTTGACTCTTAACCCTAACTAATTAGGTGCTGAGTAAGGCATCTCTGTTTCATTGGGGCAAAAGTGAGATTGTCACAGCTGAGTCAAGATTGCAGGGACTGTGGTGATAGTGGAAGAATTCACATTCACTGGGTCATTGTGACACAGTGAGTGATTGCAAAGGAACACTCTGCTTACTGATATAGAGCTGGCATCCCAAGTTAGAAACAAAAAACCCCCACTATTGAATTTTCTTCGTTTTACTCTCGGTCTTCACAGTGTCCATAGTAAGACCTTCTGCTCATTGCTGTAGATATGTATAGCTTTGGATTTTAGAATGTGGGGTTTTAGATGTATCCTAGAGGTAAAACAACAGCAACAACAATGACTTAATAGCCTTGAGAGAAAAAGGGAGGGACACTAAGAGTGAATTTAAAATGTAGTTGAAGAACTGATTGTTTTTCTTTACATTGAACTTGAGAGGCAAGATAATACAATACACAAGGTAGTAATTCCAGAATGCTTAGTTTACATTAAATCTTTTCCCTGAGAGATATTGTATAGTCAAGGAAGCGTCACTATACATTTCCTTTTAAAGATATTGCACTACTGAATTATCTTGGTGGAAAGCAAACTGCTAATTCATTATGTTTCGAAACACTAAGGCTGCAAGCATTGGACCTTCCTTGGAGTAAGTCTCAATGAATACAATGGGAATACGGAGTAGACCTACTTAGGTTGGGCTCCATAAAGATCACTGGAATATTGTTGCAAAAAAAGGCCTTTTATACTGGCATCCAGAACTGTTTCAATTCATGGAAAAGTTGGTTTTATCTCAGTGTATTGTGAATTGTATTGAAAAGCTGCTTTGTCCACCTTCTGCTGCTGCTTTTAGTGTGAGAAATGGAACATATCCTTTTGTTGTTTATAGGATCCAACAGTTTTGAATGGGAATTGGCAATATCAGCATATCAGATCCATTGTACAACCCATCCAATAAATGGCTGTATAGGTAAAATGAGTGATTTGTTCACTTGTAAATTGTAAATTTAAAACATAAAGGCAGATTTACTGTGGCATATCTTGCCTTAATAGCAGATGGCACACTGAAAAAGTATCATTGTGCATCATGCCTTCTATACCCTGCAGTTTTATTTGGTATTGTATACATGTGACTGGTACTTCTAAAATCTATGAAAGGTTTTGAGAGCCTTTTGGTTAAAAAGTGCAAGAAATAATGTGAGCAATATATAATGAACTATAATTAAGATGTAGCCAAGAAATGAGTAATCAAAATATGCCTTCATTTTTATTTGCATCATCAGTATATCATTGGCAGTCTAACTACACATGTATGTTTTTTGGGCATGAATGCCAGATCTGAAGTGATACATTGATTACATTTAATTATTAATTTGAGAGCAATAATCAGTAATTTAGGTCTGTTATGCATAGTTTGGTCATGGTGAGCAAGAATTTTTCAGTAGGTTGCATTTTCTTTATTTATTTGGGCTGTATGCTATTGATATATATATATTTTCTACAAAATACATGATAACTTTATAGAAAGTAGACCAACTAGCTGTTTTGTGTAAACTGGATAAGAGTAATTTCTGTGACTTTTTCATTATAACTTTGAAAGAATAGAAAACTTCTATTTTGTATAACTGGTTTGTAAATACATGTACAAATATCCTAGACCATTCAAATTTATTTAAAGAGCCTTATTTCTATGGAGTACAATTCAGAGGATTTTATATCAGCTTTATGCCGTTCTCTGAATTCAGTGGTACTTAATTCTATGTCAATATTAGAACAAACTGAAAATTATGCTTTTACTACTTTGGCCCCCAAGTCACTAGGTATGACATTTACTATCTATTTGCCCCATATACATACATTGTCACTGCCAGATAGAATATGCAAAGAAATAAAATGAGTATACTAGCAATATAGATTCTACAGTTGCATTATGCACCATTTTAAATGTTCTCAGCCACAAGTGGGAGGAAACTCTTTCTTGGATTGTGCCTGCTTTAATACCAGTATTAATGAACACTCCGTTGGGGTGATAAATACTGGGACTTGTGGTTCAAAAGCTGATATTTGAGATTTCACTTTTCCTCCGTTCCAGGTAGACCACATATGGAAGATAACACTGAGGAGGAAAAAAATTACTTCTGTTCATGAGATTATTAACTCATTTTGTCACTATGTTTTGGTTTAATACCCCAAAATGTAATTTTAAAAAAGGAGTGAAAACATAACCTGTAGTACCTAGTAAGCAACTGTACCCTCTAATTGTAATGTACTACATGACTGGTTTTTGGTTTTGATTGTAGCTGTTAGAGATACTCGGAACTTTGTTTACCACTCCCAGTTTTTAAATGCCTACATCCTGTAACACTGAGGTTGATTTGTGTTCTTTAAATGGGATAGTGTAAGATTCTCTCTTACCAAATGAGAAGATGACAGTCATTCACACGTGTTTCATTATTACAGGAAGCCAAGCAACTGTCATATAATTCCTGGTTTTGTTTTAATTTTTGCAGACAGGTGACTATCAGGAGATGAGAAGAAAATTTGAGGCAGTAGATGAAATTATGATTCCTGTGTTAGACACTCTAAACCTTCTCATAAAGCTACTTGTTTTTAGGTGTTGACATGTGGAGAGTCCAGAGTTTTGCTTTGTGAATATGACTGTAAGAGAAGGCATGATAAAAATGTGTGACCGGATGCCTTGGCTTATTGTGGGAGAGTGCTGAAAGTTTGCTCAATTGAATCTTTACAGTAAATAAGAAGGCACAGAGTGTAGTAAACCATTTAGACTTTCAGTATTCTAGTGACTCAAGGAAAAAAGTCTTATTTGAAAAAGTATTTTTAAAATTGAAAAAGAATTTTTAAAATGAGATCTTTTGTAATTGTACTTGAGTGTCAAATTGTAGTTTGGCCTTTTATAGTATAAAGATTATTATAGTGAGATTGAATTCTAATATTTCAATAGCATGTTACGGTTATCACAACACAAGTCTGGCAGTTTACATTTTCAAGTAGTTTGGTTTAGTACATCACAGACACAATTGTGAAATAATAAAAATTTGAAAGGTTGGGAAAGGATGATTTTATCCTATCTAGATGGTTTTCATCCCACACTAATTGATTTCAGTATGGGAGTTAACCACATGATTTAAGCTGTCCAATAGAGATCAATGTGATTTATCGCAAGGTTATTCAGATTTATCCTGAAACAGGTTCCACTGTTCAGTGGGACTTACTTCTTATAAAGTCCTCTTAGTTATATAGAAGCTTAGAATATAATTTAGTTTTGTTTGGATTGTATTTGATCTTGCACATAGGGTGGTGGTGTTGTTAAGACACTGCAATGTTGTCAGCTTCATTAAGGTAGCTTTTAGTGGCTGTTTCTCCTGAGACAATTGATCCAAGGTGGCTTAAATTTACCAGGAACATCTGAACTAGAACTGGAGAGATGGGGGGAGGAATAGTTTCTTAATGAACATGACACTTAGAAAAAAAATTAATTGCCTCCAGCTGGCATGATGCAATATCAAACTAATATTAAATTGAGATTCTTAATTAGCATTGATTTGAGTATATATTTTTTTTATTCAAAGTGAAAATTACAGTTGTTTTAAAAATTTAAATCCATTTGTAAACTCATAAAGGTGGTTGGTTTTATGATAATCAGGCATGGATATAGAAACTTCCATCCCACCTTGAATTGCAGGCTTACTCTCAGTACTTCCACCCTGTCTGAATACCCTACAGCACTTGACAGTGCCAGCATGCATCCTGCAGCTGGTGGCACATGACTGTCATTCTGCAAGCAGGATATATAGGGGGATTTTACACAAAGAACGCATTCATGAAAGCACTCCTCATCTGGGACTCCTGCAAACCCTCATTTTATTGACCCTGTCAGGATTTAACTGGTATGTTGTCAAGTTATATGTAGCTTTATATATATTAGTTTTTTTCCCCTTAAATTAGAAATCACCAAGAGGGTGTGGGTGTGTGTGTGGGGGGTGAAGGGTAGAGAAAGCAAGTGGCTACATCACTCAAGTTCAGTGTTACAGGAGAACATGTGCATCTTAATTTTTGCTCTTTGGATACATATACTAAAATAGCATTATACTCATTAACACCAATACCCTCAAAGTGCTATCTGGTTTAAGCAGAGTTATGCCTTTGTAAGTCTGTTGCAGTAACTGGCTTAAAAAGCTATAGTCCTGCTTAGGATTTCACTGTTAGGTGGTATAGAGAACAGTCCCAAGCAGGTCTACGTATAAGTGAGTATTGTGTTATTTATTCAAGTTTACTCTCACAAATGCTTCCTTAGGATTGCAGCTATATGTGTAATTCTGGTTCTGTTGCCAGTATGCCCCTGGTTGCTCTTGTAGGCCAAGACATGATGATGACAGATCTGTGGATGGTTCTTGTCAGCATTTTTAGAGGGCTGGAGCAGTTGTGTGGTGCCCCAATTCAGGTTGGGACCATGGCACTAGGAGAGAGTAGGTTACTAGTACTCTGTTGTACATCTTTGCCTATCTAAACCATCTACTCTTGCTTTTAGTCCTGGAGAGGATAAAAAGCAGACAAAGAGAAAGTTGTCCCCTCCCACTTTGTAAGACTACTAACTGAAGAGTCCATTTTTTTTTACTGAATGGGGAGGTAAGAATGATTAAACCTGGTATCTCCCCAGATCTCCAACTGAATTAAGGCCCTGCACAGCTATTTCCTAAAAATGCTGAGAAGATTCAGCCATAGATCTTCCAGCATCTTGTCTAGTTTGGCTCATAGATTATTGCAACCTAGCCAAAGATCAGTATACTTAAATTGCTTGATTTGTGGTAAAACTTAGGGCTTAACTTTAACAGTATAAGAGACAATGAGCTGTTTCTGCTGTTTGTCCTCTCTTCATCATAATCTCTAGATAAATACAGCATGTACATCATCTTCTTTCCATGGCCAGTGGCAGTTGTGTGCAAGTAGGATATCCCACTGCCTAACAGTTATGATGTCTGAAAACAGATTTTTCCTAGGTATTATGAGGAAAGAGTGTCCAAAGAAATATGAAATGACCACTGTGTATCATGGCAGTATTGTGTATTTTGCAGTTAAGATGATTAAGTACACACAAAAATGCATTATATGAAAACCCAACATGTTCCTTTTTGTAGATTTCTGATTTTGCTTGAAACTGAGATAAGTTGCAGTTGATCAGTAAGTTCCTCTGAAATCAGTAGCACTTACATGCTGATAAGTATGTGGACACCAAATACTGTTCTATGCACCTGAGATTGTTTTTACAATTAGTATGTGTTAAAAAGCACATATATGTTCAGATTAATCTGTATTATAATTCATTCTCAGATTACATTATGGTAGCCTTAATAAAAAAATAGCTTCCATGTTTATGTTGCTATTTTTAAAAACTTAGTATTCAGAAGTTTGCAAAAAAGTCCAGACAGCACTAATGACTGAGAGATGTTTTCTGCTAAGAGGAGTCTTCTATGCTTCTCGTATAACTTCTCTAGTGAGCCCCACAAACATAACACCCCTTTAGAGAGAGAAGAGAGAGAGAGAGGGAATGATTTGGTTTGTAATTAACCCATCAGATATACCACATGCTTATTATTGATTTTCATTTGGTCTGGAAATTGTGTGCCTAAACATCCCTATGAAGAGCACTACTTCAGTATTCTTTCTAGATCTCTTCTGAAATTACATTATAATGACCAGACAGGATCCACTGCATGGATAGAATTTTGGTAGCTCACCCCTTTCCTTATAATAATTCATTATATTGGTGAATGTGTGTAAGCATCAGTGTAAAGGCATATTTACACGGTTGTACTTAGGGTACACCCATTAATTTCAATGTGGCTCTCATAGATCTCCTTAATAAGTTGTGGCCATGATGCAATACCATTCACAGAACTGACTTTTTCAGAAAAAAAGCCCTGCATTTTACAGTGGAATGTTTCTTTGAGTAAGCACTCTCCTTTGTTGTCTGTTTTCATGCTGAACAATTTTGAGTGCAGAACAAAATAACTAGAAGAGATCTAACACTTTTCATGTGCTAACATGATAGACTTTTCTTTTTAAAGTCAATGTATATATCAAGAACATGCGTAAAATGGGGAGGAGGGATTTTGTTATGTAGCTATACCAGAGACTCTAGGAAGTAGGGGATTGTGGTTTGTATTTCCAATGGAAAACTTTGTACAGGAATGCTTCCCTAAAAGAGACAAACAAGAAGTTACATTAGAGGATAGTAGCAGGGACAGTAAGATTTCACAAACCTCTCCAAAAGTTTCTTCATGCTATTCCTCTTCAGCTCTTCTTCCTTCTGTTGCCTTCTGCTACCACTGCCTATCTTAGCAAATAGGCCTTACTGTAACAGACAAGTTCAATGGTACCCCTTGCTTCAAGGCTTCTGAATTCTAACCATCTCAACATGGATAGGAGCCATGCTACAGCAGTCCCCATACTGTGATAATAAAATGAGGTAGAGTTTGGGTGTGTGTGTGTGGCAGTATAGTGTACCAGCATCCTGTAACATTGCAAGAAATCCTGGGAGTCACCACTCAGATTGTGTGTTGTAGCTACTTAAGATAGCAACATCTCTTGGGGCAATAAAAATGTTAAAATTGTACACCAACTCCTTTTTTTAGATCATGTATGTTATAAAGTCTTTTAAGACAATCTAGAAAGTAGAACCAAATAAGCAATGATTCTGTTTGTTAATTCAAAATAGTCTGCTCTGCTGTAATTCATGTGTTGCTCTATTAATACTTATCTGTAGTTTCTTGTAGTAAGGTCATGGTAATACTAACTTTATTCTACCTTATCTCAAACCAAGCAGAACTGAAGTCACTACATTGCTAAAAACAGAGACCACTAAGGATGCAACGTAGGCATTTCTTTAAACAGCCTGTGCATTTTTTGCTTGCTTGGTCAGTCTCACTGGAACAACTTAGAATTTGTATCTATATGGATGGATGATGGCTTTTTTCTCTCCTCCCTTTACTTTGGACAGAAAGGAATGTGATCAGTTAGCAACGCAGAATAACACTAAATATTGGAAACAAAATCCCAGTATAGATAAAATTTTGCAATTTAGTTATCATTAATAAATTAACAAGTTCTATTCAGATGCAGAAAAGCCAGCAGAAGAGGTGTGAAAGAAGATGGAAATGGTTTCAGACCAACAGAAAAATGTATTAAAATCCATGATATTTTAATTGCAATTGTAAAGTGTTGATCAGAGTTATAATGCTGATGATTAAATATACTCCCTGTGTACGGATCTTTCTGTGCCTTATCGTGTGTGTGTGTATTAAAAAGAATCAAACTTTTGTAATTCACTGAAATCCCATACTTTTAATGGGTCTAAGTCATTACGAGCAGGATTCCTCCCAAAGTTTTGTTTTTAATTTGAAGTAGTAATTAGATGACATTGAATTTTAAAATATTTATTTGCTATGTCATGTGTTCAACCTTATCCAGTTCTGCAAATTAGAAGTGTAGTGTAAACAGCATAATTAACTTTACAAATAAAGAACTTGGTCCTAATAACTGGGAATGGAATGAGTTTATGGAATGGATTCTTCCTACCCCCTGAAGCCCTGTTTAGCCTTCTGCTCCTCTGCTGTTGAAAAACTCCTGATTTTGGATAGCCGCCATGAACAGAGTTGGATACAGTTAATGATGCTGCAGCAAAAATATGGAATTAGCAGAGATCTGCCCCTTGACTCTTGTGCAAGCTTCTCATAAATTTTCAGAAGCCGAAATGTGAGGTAGTGGACGTTATCTGTCTGTTTTTCCAGAAGTTGCAGTCTTCCACTTTATATCCTATTCTGTTCCCAATAGTCCCCTGACTCTTAGGAACAGCTTTATGGAGGTAAGCAGAGGCTATAAGGTGAAGAGAGAAGAGATCTGTTTTGCAAACTACTTACAATCCTGGTTCATAGGATCCAGTTCCTATTCATTATTACTAATCCATAAAGGGAGAATTGCACATAGAAATATCCATTTGTAATGCAAATAGGAATATATATCTGTATTGTTAACAGGACCCACCAGTAGCAGATTACATTTTTTTTAATCAAGAACATCTGTATTATCTTTATGGTACCTTAAACATACATTAATATAAATATGTGGAATATAAAGATTGTAGTTCAGATGTTACCAGGCATTGTAATTGTTAGCTTCGCCTGAAATTATTTTCATTTGTTCTTTTTATTCCTTATTCTCTGTACCTCCAAAGTTTTGTAGTATCTGATATGGCATTTTGATCCTAATCACCTCTAACATATGCACTTTTATAAATTCACAAACTGTGAAGAGAAAACCATGCAAAATGTTACATCAGGGAAGGGAGAGATGTGGTACAGGCAGATGCCAGCTGGAATCTGATATATGTATGTGATATCTGCTGTTGCACCATTTTATTGATGAGGCGGGAATATAGCTAAACAGTAGCCACAGCTGTTTTGTTAAATAAGAATCCATACAAACTCCAGCTGTGAGCTAACACAGATTCACAATGCAGACAAAACCTAGCATAGGCATGTTAACAATTTCTACTGACATGCCACATGCCAAGCTACTTGCCAAGCAAGACATAACCCACTTGTACCCCAATCCTACTTTTTTTCTTGACAGTAAACCTTGTTAATTTCAGTAGCATTTGTTCCAAGTAAGATTCAGTTCACAAATTCAATTGTTTATTTCTTCTGCGTCTTTGGTTCTCATACTGTGGCTCAGAACCCAAAAATAGGGCCATTGCAGGTATTTTGTGAGGCTTGCAGGTGGGTTATGGTTGTGATGATCCAGAATTGGGTTCTCAAAGGTGAGAAAAGTAGAAAAGAGGGCAAAGTTTCTATATTCCCTCTTTCATCCTGTGACTCATTCATTCCCAAGGATTAAGCACATTCACAGCCATTGGTGGTTCAGAAAATGATGAGCAGCAGAACTCACATATGAAGCAAGTGGATAATTTCTGCCAATTTCTCCTCAAGCTGTAGCCTTCATCATTACATCCTATTCCATTCCTAACAGTGCCCTGATCCTCAGAAGCAGCCTTATGAATAGCGGCAGGGGCTTCAAGGAAAAGGGCAATGGCCGTTTTCCCACTTACCTTACCCCGGAGCGACGTCCCTCTTCACCGCGCTGCGTCTGCGCGGATTTCGCACAAACTGCTGCGCAGCACCAGGAAGAGCCGCGTAGTCCCGGGGCTTTTGCGTCGCAAATGTAAACTGCTTTTTGGCGGTTTACATTTGCGACGCAAAAGCCCCGGGACTACGCGGCTCTTCCTGGTGCTGCGCAGCAGTTTGTGCGAAATCCGCGCAGATGCAGCGCGGTGAAGAGGGACGTCGCTCCGGGGTAAGGTAAGTGGGAAAATGGCCAATGAGAAATCTCACATTAGTGGCTGAATGTAAATTGAACTCCAGCACCACAGGAGTTGGCTGGCTCCTGGCCAACGGTAGTGGCATGGAGGGCAATGGGTGTAGCTGATATAATTTGTCCTTTGGCCTCACGCCAGTGGCAGCCAGATCCATATTGAACCATGGCCTCTGATGCTGTGGCAGCGGGTTCCAAATGCAGAATACCTTTGGAAACTGGACCCACTTCACATAGATAGAGTACTACTGTCCTGTGTGACCCTGTATAAATGCAAAGCTAGCCGCAGCCAACCTTGGGACTGGGGCAGAAAGAAAAAGTACAGCCACATCTGCAGAAATGCCATCGGGCTATGTATTTATCTGATTCATGCTAAGATTTCTGCCCATGGAGAACATAAGTGAGACTTTCATGTGTGAAACAGAGTAGCATTCATGTGTATGAACTAACCCCCCACCCTCTCTTTACCTATATGTAAGACCTGAGGAAAACTGTTTCAATGTATCTGAAGAAGTGTGCATGCACACAAAAGCTTATACCTAGAATGTTGTTCTTTGCTCTTCTTAGAAGTGCCACTAGGCTCAAATTTTGTTCCTTAACTTTCAATAAATCCTCTCATTTCCAACAGTGAAGCTAATAGCTTTGACAAACAACTTTTAAAATGTTCTGTCAAAAATCTTTTCAAAGACAAGAACTTTTAAAGTTCTGGCATGTGCTTTGGGAAGCAAGGAAGAAAGACATGCCGGAAAGTGGGTTTTCAAGGGGAACTTGCTATGACTTCAGTGTGATTCTAAGTTTGTTGTGGAACACTATGAATTGCAACTCAATAATACTCTCAGACAGACAGCTGTTGTTAGGACCTGTGGCAGCTTCATCTGGCTTTTAATGTCATAGTATCCACTGTCATTTGAATTCATGGAACTGCCTTGAATTTCAAGCACCAGGCAGCACAATCATAGGCATGTCTACTCAGAAATAAAGCCCATTATTGCAAAGGGCCTTACTTCTAGGGTAAATGTATAAGATTGTAGCCTTAAAGAGCCATCTCACAGTAATGTACTCAGAGTTTTGCAAATGTTATCATCCTTCACATGACTGCTTACGTGTATATTGCCAGCAGCAGTCACATCTGCCACCCTGGTGATGATAGTGATCGAATAAGGTTTTTGGTATGTTGTTTCTTAGGTGAGAAGAGCCTCAGAGAGAAAGTCTCTATTCATAAATGAATTCTGCAGGCAAATTAAATGCCAACGTTTCCCAACAAAATAGGTGATTAATTAGTTTGCATTTTAAATTGAAGGCCATCCTATTATTGATTTTTTGGGGGGAAGCAAGGAGGAAAGACAATCTCTTATTAAAATTATCTGCTCATGGATTTTGTGTGTGTGTATGCATAACAAGGGACTTACTCCAGTAGTGGAAGATGGCAGTGTAGGCAGAAAAAAACTAGATAGTGTCAAATCCTCCTTGAAATGCAGATAGTTTCACTTGGTTTATTTCCAGGACCTGGAAAGAACTAAACTGGAGAGCAGACCAGAGAGTAACAGTTTGTTTTACAGCCCAGTCAGATATTTCAGATCAAGTGACTGGCACTGCTTGTAACGAAGCATCCACAAAGCATGTCAAGATGACGCTGGTATGCCTTGTTAAAAAAAAAAGTTCAACATCAACACAGCTGCAATTTACCATTTTTTGAAACCTTTCACATGGGAGTTAGATAAAATAACTGAATTTGGGCAAGGGGCTGGGAGTAAGAGCAAGGGAAGTCCTGTTCAAAATGCTATTAATTCTTGCAAAATAACATTTGTATCATTTTCCTGACTAGATAAATCCACAGTGGTAGGGTTTCTCCCCCTTCATTCCTCTTTCTCATTTCATGTGCCAGGCTCTTTTTTTTTTTCATTATCGTTTCCTTGTCTGCCGTGTTTATCTTCTCTGAAAATGCTGAAATGTAAGCATTTCAGAGTGGGTGGCATAGACATTCACAATACCTTCTAAAAAAGAAGCAGAATTTTATTTAGATTCTGTGAGCCACTGAGAAAACTTAATGCAGCTGCCTGAAAGTAAAAAAGCATTAAAAAAACCCCTCACTTTCTATGCTAAATAACCCCAGGGCTTTTGAGTCGGATACTTCCAGGTTGACACGTTTAACATGGGATGGGATGACAGTGGTACGCAGCACTTCGTTAATGCTCCATAGAACCCCGTTCACTTTTTTATGAACTCCAAAAGTGCGCTCATCCTTAACAAAATGTCAAGTTAAAACATGTCACTTTACCATTACTTGCTTGCCTTTAATCAAAAGTCTTCTCTTAATGGGCTGTTTTACTGTAGGCAGTTGTAAAAGGAGCTTCTCAGTGGTGCTTCCTATCCATTATTGCTGACATCCCAAGTTCTCATCCCTATTTAGCCCCAGCAAAGGAAAAAGAGCAATATGTTGATGAACAAGGAGTCTATAGAAACAGCAGCCAGGCAGGTACTGCATGGGGATCTCCTGTCCCAAGCACTCGTTATTTTAATGCTTTGGGGGAAAGTATACATTAAAAAAAACTTTTTTGTAAGTATATTTAAATTGTACTGCTGCTTGTCAACTCAGTTTTACACTTGACTACTTCATCTTCTGTAGATGAGACCATCCACTTTTTCTTTGGACTTGTGAACATTTATTTAAGCCAAAAATGTTATACCTTCTTTGGTTGTGCATCTTACAGTAATATAACACAAACCGTGTGTTCTCAGTATAGAGAATTACAGACTCAGATGACCCTTCAACCTCCCCAGGCTGTATGTCAGTTAATTATCTTTTTCTAAATCTAAACGATGCCATGTGAATCACAGGTGGGGCTTGGCTAAACAGTCAGTGAATTGAAGATGTTCATTAGATGAGTGTTGTATCTCGATGATAGTGAATACTAGCATAAGTGTGTGGGTGTGTATGTGTTTGTGTGTATCTCTATCTATCTATCATCTATCTATCTATCTTATCTATCTATCATCTAGTCTGTTGCTTACATTGAAGAAGTGCTTATTTGTTTAGATGCCTACTTGTAAAAGGATGGTCAGAAGTTACTTGCTTGTTTTGTGCCGCTTTGTTTGGAATACAGAAAACAGAAATGGCTTTTCATTTCTGCAAACTTTAATTGCACTTTCTGGCTTCTGGCTCTCTTTTAAGCTGCCGACAAATGTGAGATCTAATTTAGAAATACTTCATACAAGAAAGTTATTTATCATTCAGTTGCTGCTGAATAGTAGAAATACATGTTAAATATTAAAAGGATGTTATCTATTCTGCATATGAGCAAAAGCCACAAGAAGAAACAATATACTTTCATGTATTTAGAAAAGCAGGAAGTGCATCTTAAATGCATTGTCAGTTTTCATTCAGTTTATTTTTTTAATATATGTTTACATTTTCTTTCCATGTAACTGTTGTTAATGTTACATTTTAATGAAGTTTTGCAAGGTTAGAACTTAATTCTGTAGGCGTGAGTGGCAGAGGGACTAATATTTAGCGTTTATTTTAGACAGAAGCAATTCTTCCTAAAGCATGTAATATGATCCTCATGATCCTTCATGTAATATGATCCTCATAAGCCTTGTTCAAACATTTAGGATAAGGATGTTTTTAAAGTATGTGTGTGTGTGTGTGTGGGCACACACGCATGTGCATGAAAAATTAATAGCCTTAGATGAGGTAAGATGTCAGAAGGCTCATTTTGGAAAACCTCTCTCCTTAAAGAGCCAAATGAAAGAGTGCAAAGAATTGTATGACCTGTTATCCCTGTCACACTTGAACTCTGCATTGTCCCTTTTTATACTAAACAAAGAAGGTAGGATAATAGAATATATAAAGGTGTGTGGTTACATGTGTACAGAATGTAGAGGAGGAGGAGAGATTATATTTATACTCTACCCTTCACTCAGAGTCTCAAAGCAGTTTAAAGTCTCCCACCCTCTCCCACCCTGTGAGGTAGGTGGAACTGAGAGAGCTCGTTCGAGAACAGCTCTGAAAGAACTGTGACTGACCCAAGGTCACCGAGCAGGTGCATGTGGAGAAGTGGGGAATCAAACCCAGTTTTCCAGATTAGAGTTCACCATTCTTCACCACTACACCAAACTGACTCTTTCATATTCATAAAGCCACTTTCATATTGTTAATATGCAGCCCACAGACTGCACTGTACTGAACTCAAGTAAACTGTTCATCTTCATTTTCTTCCTTTGTTAAAAGTACAGTAACTCTTTAACTGTAGATGGTTTTTTCTCTTCTACTGCCCTCTTTAACATCTGTCAGCTCTGCATATGTTAAGCATGGTTGGCTGTCTGTGGAATAGTTTAACTAGTCTAGATGCAAAATTACTAGTAAACTGGAGTCTCTCTTTATATGACTTATCTGTTATTGTATGACAGGAAATGATCTAAGAATTCAATATTGGGAGCATTTGCTCATGCAAGAAAAAATTAAGCACACATACACATGAAGGTTGCATTGTGTAGACTTGACTCTTAGATGCTCCAATTTTCAGGCTGTATTTTAATCAGTGGTTGGGTGTCAAATTTCAGTTTTCAAGGGGTTCTGAAAGTACCATGACTATTTGGGAATACATTTTGAGTCTTCAGGTTTGAGAGATAGGTGAATAGTGTCATATTTTTAGTGATTGGGATGCCCTAGATTATGTTTATACATCTGCCACATTTCAGGGCTGTAGGTCACTGGAAAGTTCCTTTAAATATGTAAGGCCTGGCCATCACGTATTGTTGGACTGATGGTGGTACAATTTTGGCATAGTAGTCAAATAACTGGTGATGCCCAGGCAATTTTTTATACAGTGAGATACTCCTCACTGGTTCATTTTCAGTGTTAACAACTGAATGTGACTTTTTTTTTTTTACTGTCACCAATCTAAATCTATCTAAATACCAGCTATTAAATATTTGCCAGTTTTGTATACATCCAGTTTCTTTTTAACATTTCAAATTCTCCTTTAATTAGACCAGTGCAATCTAATACAGGAACAGGGGAAGAGAGTTGAAGTTAACTTGACCTCGCCACAGCTGAATTGAGCTAATCCTATTGATTTCCAAGGCAAAACAACCCCCCCCCACACACATATACACCTAATGAACAGTACAGTAAAGCAAACATTATAAAAATAGCTTTAAAACACAGAAACAATCATTTAGCTCAAATTAGCTATGTAAAAACCGTCTGTATCCACACTACTGTTTTGTAACTAGCATTTCTTAATCTTTTTTTCTTTGCCTTTTTGCTGCACAGCTGTCACTTGTGCAGCAAAACGACTTCTTGTGCAGGGTGGGGGAAGAGAAGGAGGGAGCCCTGCTAAAATCGTGTCACGTAGCACTAATTCATCTGCTCTCATTAGAGTGAGCGAGGGACAGCAGTGATGGCCAAGAGCTGCACTCCACACATGACACACGAACAGTTTGGGGAATAGAAAATTGCTTTCTCAGGAAGCCCAGCCAATTAAGGACTTGACCATATTGAATGTCAAGTGTTAATTTAGGTTTTTCTTCATTTTCCCAGTAGTAATGCAGGTCCTGTGATGAGCAAATACATGTCAAGTAAAAGTTGATTGCATGAAGGACCCAGGTATTATATGTCACTGACAAGTCACAAATGTACTCTAGTCTTTTAACCCCTTAGGTGAGTCTGGGCTTGGTCTGGGGAGGAGAGAAAGAGGGATTAACTGTATTATAACGATAAGAATAGATAGCTTCCATTAGGAAGAAGACTAGGAGGTGGACAGGAATAGTAATTTGTGTAAGAGGCCAGTACAATCTTAGAGGGTTGGCACAAATATGGCACCAGTAGTTTTGGGTTGAGATTTAAAAAAAACAAACAAACCTGAATATGAGAAGATATTAGAATATCTTATACTCAACACTTTATAAGAGTTCCTCTCTATTCATGCTCTTCTGTTTCAGGAACTATAATCTCCCATATTGTATTCTTCACTTCATTTAAAAACAGCAAAGTAGAATATATTTACTGGGTAGTAAATCTGTTTTGAGCTCTGACTAAGTATGCTTATGATCACAAGCTCAGGAAAAAAAATTAGAGAACTCTTTTTCTTTCCTGTCCTCCAAAGAACTTCTCTTCTCACTCCATATTTATTATCAAGCTATTACTTTGTCAAAAGGCCATCCTTTTTAGCTTTTGGTACACTAACTGCCTGCAGTGTAAAAGTAGCCTTTTTAATTTTGCTTGAAGAGTAACAGTGGATTTTTTAAAAAAACTTTTTACTAGATTGGGAGGATACTTTAGAAATCATCTATAGAATCTAATTTCCATTAATCAGCATGCTATTTACATATGAATGTTGTAAAAATAAGAGAGTGCCTGTTTCTGTTGCTAGTGCATAATTGATGTGCACACAATAATATTTCCACAATAGTCTAGGCATTTGCTGTATGATGCCTTACGGACACTATTAAGTGGAACTGGCAAACCTGGTATCATTGAGGATGTTGTTGACACCTTTTGATTTTATTTTAAAACAACTAATTTCTATATTTTTGAACAGCAAACACAACAATGCTCCCACTCAACTTTGCTAAAAAGAGGAATCCCAGCAATCTCACTAAAGAGCGGAAGTGTATATATTCTACAAAGCTGTCTGTGTATGTTTGTATACTGTATCTGCAGAAACATATTCTCCATGTTAGAAATCCTCCAGTTACACTGGTTTTCTTATTTAAAAGCAAAATAAAACTTCCACTACACCTTTAGGATGATTCTGCAGTTCAGTAAAGGTCAGGATAAGAAATTTGTTTTTAGCACATCTTATGATATAGATTTTTGTCTAGTTAAGTAAAGGACTTCACTCATTTTGTCATACCAAGCCCTATTATATGTACAACATTAACATGAATCAGGCATGAGATTACAATCTGTAAATTAAATCAGTCACATTTCTGGGAGGAGTTGAATAAGGTAGGAAATAAACTAGCAGCTACTGAACTGATTTTTTAAAAGCTTCTTTAAAGAAATACAGAAAATGACTGACTGACCAGCATGTGTACTTGATAGGAATGCACTTCACATTAGGATGCAATTAGGAAGCAAGACTCTTTTGACTCTGAATGGTGGAGTCATTCTGACTTTGCTCTACAATTTCTTGTTTCACTGTGAACTATTTATAAGAATTTTCCTGATCATCAGGACATGAAAATGTTACCAAGCTTTAGCAGTTTTTTCTAAGGGTTTGATTTTCTGGTTCAACTTCTGACTTTCCAAGTCCTATCAGATAGGTTAATTCATTTGGCTTACAGAACAGCGTTGTAATTAGAACCTAAACCGTAGTGGCTTTTCCTCAGTTAAGGTGTGTTTCTTTAAACAATTAAGTTTCTTTAGACTGATTGTATCTTTGGTTGCTGATGGAAGGTTTTCTTCTTCCTATAATGCCACTTTTGACTGATGGTACCTAATGCGATAAGCCACTACCAAGGAAAACCCTTCATCTGGCTGTTCATTTTTACAGTCCTCTAAATTAACCCCCCCCCCCCAAAAAAAACAGGACAGCCTTTTTCCTCTCTGAAGCTTCCCAGTGCTTAAGCAGAAGATGTCTCCCTTTGCATGTGTTTTTGATAAATTTAAGAAGTCAAATAGCTGACACAGATGGATAATCCAAGTGTATAGGGTGAAGAGTTATAAATTAACACATTATTCCCTCTTAATGTGAAATACTTGAGAATGCATTTTCTCAGTCCCCTGACATCTACCCAGTGAGGGCTCGCATTGTACTTTTCAAGTGGCATTGATTTGTTAAAGCGCTGAATTAGCATCTCAGGCCAGCTGCCTGTTCTACAGTTGTGGCGTTGGGCTCATTCTCTCTCTGCTTTGCTTACCGCTGTCTTGGCCACACACAGGGCTTCAGCCTGCCTACCCCAGCTTGCCCCCCCTCCACACTTTTTGCCACTGAAGCAGGTTCTACTCTCTGTATATGTGGGAATAAGCAAGGGAACACAGCTCCCAATACATGAAACCCTCCTTACATGATGAGCATAGCACAGTGTACTTGGTTAGATCTGCAAAATGCTCCTGTGTCTTTTTGCAAACCCCCTTTTCCGAGGAATTTTAAAAGAAGAATAAATATATGGGCAAGCCAGAGAAGATGTAAGCAGCAGAAGGCATCTGAGAGCTTGAATTTCAAAGTTGTTCACTCTTTTTGTGGGGCTAATTCCTTTATGTACAAAGGTCCAAGAATACTTTGGGCTTGTGCCATTTCAATGAAATATTCCTTTTAGTCACAGACATTGTTGGAGTCTGAGCTGTGTCTTGAGGGGTTTTGCCTTTAAAATAGAAAACTATAAGCATCCTTTTGTTTGGTGCTTCCATCTTAAGTGTTTTCTGAATAGTTTTTGTCTTTTTCACATTGAGTCCTGGCAGATTATGAAGCATTGCCCTAATTGAGTAAACTACATTAGTAATATATGTATTCCAGTAATGAAGATTATGCACATGAAATTAACATTACATTTTATTTAAAACTGCTAATAAAATGCTGACATTTTTATTTGTGGATTCTTGGCATTGTAACATGCAAAATGTCTGAAAGCCTGTGAAGGAGCTGTGCAGTAAATTAGGTCTGAGTACTGTGATGACATTTTTTAATACTGAATTTGTCAAAGCAGAAATTTTTTTTTTGCTGTTGTTTTATCCCTTTCAGTAGTTATTGGGCATACAGTGTAACTGATACAGGGGTTCCAAATGATGCATACAAAGAAGCCACTACAGAAAGTTCCATATTGTTGGGTGTTTGGTATGCCTTTTATACTTCTGGTTCAACTTTTTAAGTCATAAGCCTGAACTATAGGAGTTCTCCAAATCAGAAATGATGTGGATATCTCTATTAAAATGTCTTTTTGCAAGGTACATGTGAAGTGGCACCCATTGGTATCTTTAGTGCAGCTAAAGAATTTAGGAGTGAATGAATGCACCTTGTTTTGTTTTTGTCATTTGTTATCCACCTTTTTTCCCAGTGGGGACCCATATTATCTCACATGCTTTTGTTCTTCATTTTATCCTCACAAGAACTCTGCAAGGCAGGCTAGGCTAAGAATGTGTGACTGGCCCAAAGTCACCTGGCAAGCTCCCATGGCAGAGTAGAGATTCAAACCTGCGTCTCCCATATCCTAGTCCAACACTAGTACACTGCACTAGCTCATGTGTATAATATTTTTGTGCATTACTAGTGTGTATAATGTATTTTGACAGAAGAAAAAAAAGTTTTTTTTATTTTCTATTAGGAAATAATCAGAACATAAGGCAAGTGTTTGTTGAACAATCCATTACTTACAACACCCTTGTTACAAAAAAGGAAGTCGTGTTCCCTGGTCAGACATATACCGAACTAGAGACAGTTTCCAGTCAATTAAGATTTCCATGCTAAAGCACATGGGAGGACAGTCAGTGCCAGTACACTAGCAAGTGCTTTTGTAAATAATTGCTGTGCGGGAGGGGTGTGTGTGTGTGGAATTAGTGTGGTCTAGTTGAGGTGAAGGGATTAAACAACTTTGTCTCTTTATAGCATTTTAATGAGTTTAATTGAGACCAATACTGAAACCATAAGGATTGAAACTTTTTTGAGCTGTGCATGTTTTTATACAAACATTCTACTCAGAGAAAGCACAGCCACTGTGTTGATTCCAGGTACACAGAAAAGCAAGCCAAATATGCCCCTTAGTGTTAAATAAACTTGAAATCCCATGCTGAAATATACCTGATATGTTATGTATGCAGATATGTATATACTTTTCCCACTTACATAGATTAACAGAAGTGACATTCAGTCACTGGAGGTTCATTTAATCATGTGTGGGAAAAATGCTTTCCTTGGGGACCTGAGGGCAATGAGGCCTGTATGAATGTCCTAGTTCCATCTGGACAGGACACAGACATGGCTGGAGGGCTGCTATGAAGTGTAACTGCTTGAGATTGTTTGGGAAAGAAGCAGAGGTGATTGTGATTGTACAAGATGTAAAGAGGTGAGAATCACTGAACGGAAACCAGCTGAAAGCTCAGGGAAATGGAATGGTAAATAGTGTATCACCCCAAATAAATTCCTCAAATGCCTAATGCCTTCTACTGCTATGGAGAAGAACATCACAAGAAGGGTTTCTGAGTTATTACAGCCAAAATACAAATGTAATTTATTAGCCAAAGAAAATAACCTAAGAAGCTGAGCAAGCCTAACAAGTGCCTGGGACTAGAAAGTAGACAAAGAAGCAGGAGAAATTCATCGGCTAGCATTTAGTCTTACACAGGGTTGATGTCAATGGAGTTAGAAGGATTTAACTTAGCTTAAGATTTCACTGTGAATAACTTGAAGTTGTGTGGACCAAGAACATTTTTCCACTTTTTTGCTTTTAAAATAACTTAATTCAATGATTTAGCGATGCCACTGCATACTATTTTACATCTTTATTATTATTAATCACCAGCATTATGCCTATACATTCTCCTACTTGCATAACAAATTGCCAGTCATATGGCTAAGCTAATAAGGTAACACATCTGCCAGCTGTACATATGGACTTAGATCTCATGTAGTATAATGTGGCTTATTTTTGTGCTTTTTAATGTTCTTTTTCTGGAGGCCCTACCTCCCCAAACTGGGGGACTCTCTAGGTTAGGGGTGGCCACATAGAATCAATGTCAGATGTCTGAGAACTGCAAGTCATGAATGCGAGATGTTTGAGAGCCACAAGACAGGGAGGGAGAAGTGAAAAGAAAGCACCTTTAACGTTAAATGCATTCTCCAAGCTGCTGGCTGGCTTGGCTTGGAGAAGTGATTTAAAGAGAGAAATGTAATCTCCAAGCTGGCCAGTGGGGTGGTGGAGGCTTCAAGAGCCACACAACATGTATGAAAGAGCCACGTGTGGCTCCCAAGCCACAGTTTGACCATCCCTGCTCTAGGTCATGTTTTTGGAGTGTCTAATGAACTGGAGCTTGGGAAGGGGAAGCTGATAATCCTCCTCTTGTGCATGAGTAGTGATTGGATCCAAGCCTAGTTGCATCCATGAAGGAGTTTTGATCTTAGATTTTTTTTGGATATGCAGAGCTCCCTAGAGTTAAAGTAATCTTTAAGTAAAGTGAAAACAGAGACAAATGGAAAAACAGAAATATGGATCTCTTCACTTATTTTTTCTTAAACTCTATCTCTTTTGGTACTCAGCTCTCAGCTAGCTACAAAATCTGAACAGGAATGAATCTATATTGCTTTGGGACAGCACCCAGATGTGAATTTTGTCACTAGTTCCATGTGACTCGTCACTGAAATAGAATGCACTGGAGTCTGCTAATGACTGTTTGTGCAAGCAGTTGACTTTAGATAAGAACATAAGAGAAGCCATGTTGGATCAGGCCAATGGCCCATCCAGTCCAACTCTCTGTGTCACACAGTGGCCAAAAAAAATTATATATACACACACACACTGTGGCTAATAGCCACTGATGGACCTCTGCTCCATATTTTTATCTAACCCCCTCTTTAAGCTGTCTGTGCTTGTAGCCGCCACCACCTCCTGTGGTAGTGAATTCCACATGTTAATCACCCTTTGGGTGAAGAAGTACTTCCTTTTATCCATTTTAACCCAAATGCTTAGCAATTTCATTGAATGCCCACGAGTTCTTGTATTGTGAGAAAGGGAGAAAAGTACTTCTTTCTCTACTTTCTCCATCCCATGCATTATCTTGTAAACCTCTATCATGTCACCCCGCAGTCGACGTTTCTCCAAGCTAAAGAGCCCCAAGCGTTTTAACCTTTCTTCATAGGGAAAGTGTTCCAACCCTTTAATCATTCTAGTTGCCCTTTTCTGGACTTTTTCCAATGTTATAATATCCTTTTTGAGGTGCAGTGACCAGAATTGCACACAGTACTCCAAATGAGACAGCACCATCGATTTATACAGGGGCATTATGATACTGGCTGATTTGTTTTCCATTCCCTTCCTAATAATTCCCAGCAGGGCGTTGGCCTTTTTTATTGCAATCGCACACTGTCTTGACATTTTCAGTGAGTTATCTACCACGACCCTAAGGTCTCTCTCTTGGTCAGTCTCTGCCAGTTAACACCCCATCAACTTGTATTTGTAGCTGGGATTCTTGGCCCCAATGTGCATTACTTTGCACGTGGCCACATTGAACCTCATCTGCCACATTGATGCCCACTCACCCAGCCTCAACAGATCCCTTTGGAGTGCCTCAGAATCCTCTCTGGTTCTCACCACCCTGAACAATTTAGTGTAACAATTTAGTGACATAGATACTCTGTCATTGTTCTTTTGGTATTAAGAATTCAATATATTGAGTGTGTTTAAAGTAAGTATTTGAGATGCACCAAATTAAAATATTTCTGAATATGGTAGATCTGTGACCCAGTTTCTAGGGCAGCACGGGAAAGAGCTGTTTCTAGGGCAGCACAGTTTCAGTTTTCCTGGTAACTGTTCCTAGAAGGGACTGCACTTGCACCTGAAGAATTTGATTGCATTGTTTTGAGGTGACAAAATTTTTCAGTCTAAATTCAGTGGCCGTGATCCAGCTCATGTTAGCTAAATTTCCATATGTAAGTGTAGCCAAGTCACAACTGACTTATGGCTACCCCAGCAAGTAGCTTTCAAGGCGACTGAGAAGGAAAGGTGGTTTGCAATTGACTTTCTTTGCAGAATCTTGCTTTGTCTTTCTTTGCAGAACCTTCCCTTCCAAGTACTTACTCTCCTTCACTTCCAAGATCTGATGAAATTGGGTTACACCATGCCATCTTTCCTTCTAGCTACATTTAAGCTTTTGTATTAGATAGTCATAACTAACTTGTTCAAGTGATTTCAGTTTAACTAACTTTAGCTGGATTTGTGCCAATATGTCTTATTTCATTTACAGGATAACTGGGAATCAGACTTAAATTCTGACCTCTAAAGTTCTTTAAATATGCAGGTTGTGAAACAGAAAAATCTAGAGAAATTAGATATTAGGTCTCAATAGGGAAACTTGATTTCAAGGGAATAGTTCACCTTGTCCAATGTAAGCCAAAATGCCCTCAAAACGAGGCTGGGGAATTGTCAGGTGGGCACCTGGCTTAATCAGGATCTTTTACCTGTGTATACAGGATTCCACGTCCAGAAAGGAATGCTTAAAAATATTAGGGACTCTAATTAAGTAAAACAATTAAAATTTATTCCAGAAAAATATAGGCTTCCATACAAGATAAAATACTCATAAAATCATACATACAGTCCTAAGAAAAATAGAGAGAGAGATAGGGAAACACATGGGTAGACGAACAGGGCAATATTTACTGATCGTAGTCTTCGAGGAAGGCTCCAATGGAGGACGTGGGAGAGGGGACCCAAAACTTGGCTTTAAAATTGGGGATGGATCTAGACAGCGGAATTGGGATACTGCTAGAAGCACACCTGTGGGTAGCTAGCCCACAGGTTATAAGGACTATCTTAGGCCCTTAGGGGATGGGAGGTACGAGGGAGGAGGAAGGTGGTCAGCTGGTGCATGACCTCACAAAAAGGGGAGGCTTCTCAGTGACCATAAGGGCTGGACTACTGCGAGAGCCAATAGGAAGTTCATTGGTGGCACCTAATTGGGTGCCCATACCTGACCAATGAACTGGCTTGAATCCTGGATACCTGAGTGAACTTTCAGCCTGAAATGGACCAGAGTGGAAGTGCTCCAAGAAGAATGGGGGAAATCACTGGATGGAGGTGTGCTTGAGTTTATCATACTTATCTAAAAAGGTGACAATAGAGGGCCAAATTGTTATCTAAGGTAACACCCGGTTTACACAAAGGAACTTGGCTCTGGCTGAAGATGGTCTTCCTTTTCTTCTATCTTCTTCTTGGTGCCATTCTTTGTCTTGAGTTCCGTTGGACAAAGACAGTGGCGGTTGGGCAATTACCCACGCCTGGGGTGCGTTGATTGCCTACAATCACAGGTGACATCTGGCGAGTATGTGAGCTGTTCGCTTCGCTGTAATGTAGTCTGGCCTGGTAGGAAAACGGCTGCGTGTGGTGTTAGCCCTCCACGTTGGATTCCATGGTCAGTGCTTCAAAACCATTCGCCTGAATAGCTCCTGGCGGCACAGTCTCCTCCGGTTCACGGCTGAGGTGGATGTCATACAGAGCGGCGGAAGGCCCTCTGTTCTCCTGGCAGTACCTTCGTAGCGTTGTGGCTGCTAGTACTGCATAAGTCCCTTTCGCCCCTGGATAGATTTACTCACACTTTCTGGCCAGACGTGTGTGAGCTACTTCTCCAGGTGATCTGGCAACCAAGTTGGTGATTATGATGTCCTGTAAGGGGTTTTTCCTCACACAATCGCATATCAATTTTTTTGACTCTGAAGATATATAAAAGTCAATTAACTCATGGAAGCGTTTTTTGGGGAACAACACAGGGTAATTGCCTATAAACATAATTTGTCGAATTAGGATAGTTATCAAGAAAGAATCTTATCATATGATTAGTTTGCTTCCCAATGACTGTTGAAATTGGCTCTAAATTTGATTTTTCAATAATCTTTAGAATATATTGGGCACACTAATCTTTCCAAAGGGCTGTCATAGTTTTAAATCTTGTCCTCAACACTTAGTGCTTTCTTGGCATCTGCTCATATTATTTCGTCATGTCCAAGAGGTCAAGGGAAGATAAGTCTAGCATAGATTTGATATGGCAAAATCAATTCATCCTGAAAAGCTCATTCAAGTTGAAATAATCAAAGTTAATCAGTAAAAGTGGCTATTAAACAAACCTGTATTATATTTGCCTGTATTAATCCCTTCTGCAGATGTCTTCATTGTACCAAGAGATATGATGGAACTTCTGACTTCTTTTTACCTTATCACCAGAAGATCTGACAGTCATGAGCTATCCTCTGTTCAAAGAGCTAATGCTAAGGATAATATCATTTAGGACAGAGAGCAGAGGCATTTTGTTTTTTTTTTAAAAAGTAATTCTCTTACTAGTCAAGTGGCAAGTACCGCAGCTTTAGAAAACTTGGGACTTGGTTTCTCCAAATGTCTGCAGGTTCTTTTTGAATTCACAGAGGGATAATGAAGTAAGTCTATAAATCTGGCTAACAAACAGGTTAATCTATGACAGTTTATTCCACCTTTTTCAAGGAAGATGGGGATTTATATAAAGTCCTTACCTCCACTGTATCCTCAAACAACCTTGTGGGATACATTATGCTCAGAGATAGATGGTCACCTGGGAAGTTTCACAGCTTAGTAGGGATTTGAACCCTGATCTCCCCAGTGCTGGAGTGACAATCTAATTGTTCCACCAAACTAACTTTGGATATAGTGATAGTGACTTGTTCATAGTAACTTTCCATTTTCCTGTTTTCACTTCAAATTACTTTAGCACTAGAGACCTATCTGCCACCAGAGAATCTAAGATCAAAATGTTTGGTGGAGCAGTTAGCTTGTCACAGTCTGGAAAAGCTGAAGCAGGGAGAGAGGTTTGGGGAGGAGACCTTCAGGGACTTTCAGCAGAAATTGCTGATGTATTAGCTGTAAAGGATGCCGAAGAATATTGAACGTCATCTGTAACTAAATGGTAATTAGCACTGAATTGTTTAAATTGTTTGTGTTGTTTTAACTGTTTTAATTTAATGTTTAATTTAATTGTTTTATTGCGACTTTATTGTGTATTGTGAGCTGTCCAGAGCCTGCTTGGGTGGGGAGAGCAGGATACAAATTGAATAAACTAAACTAAACTTACCAAAACAGTTTTACTCTTGTACTGACAGCTGTTGTGAAGAGTGAGAGTCTTGAGTTCGGAGGGTGTCAGTCTGAGAAGGGATGCAATCCTTGAGAATTTATTTGCTTTATTTATAGTTTGAATTTATAGACTGCCCTATCCCTGAAGACACATGGCTCAGGGCAGTGAAGAATGTAATGATAAAAAATCATAAATAATAAAACAATTTAAATAATCCATAGATAAAAACATTATCAGACAGTGTTAATGTTTCAGATTCCAAATGTTATCACTGTCCCACAAGAAGATGGAAAGGGGCAGGAAGAGAAAAGGCGGTGGGGTGGGGGGAGGGAGTGCCAATAGGATGGTATCCATTGGTGTCCTCAGCCAAAAGCATGACAGAACATCTCTGCCTTGCAACCCTGTGGAACTGCATTAGGACCAGATGTTATTTGGCAGAGAGTTCCACCAGGTTGGAGCCAGGAAAGAAAAGGCCCTGGCTCTGGTCAAGGACATTCAGACATTTGAGCTGGGATTCACTAGTAGATTGTTCTCTGCAGACGTAACATACTTCGGGGAACATACCAGGGGAGATGACCCCAAAGATACATGGGTCCCTGACTGCTTAAGGCCTTAAAGGTCAATACCAAAATAATGAACCTGACCAGAAGCCAATGCAGCTGACATAACACAGGTTGAATGTATGACTGGCAACCTCCCACCCAGGAGAGCCCCAACCCACTGGTATGGAGCAGGCCACTGGGGTATCTCCACCCCTGAAGAGCCCCACCGGCATGTGCCATCCCCAGTGCGCTGATGTCACCCAGAAGTGACATCATCGTGCTGGGGACGTTGTGTGAGGATGCTCTAGGACTCGGACTAAAAACTCTCTGCCTCAGCTTTTCCAGACTGTGACAAGCTAATTGTTCCATAGAGTTTGACTGCGGATCCTAGAGCATTTCCAGTGTGATGCTCTAGGAACTGTGGTAAAACTCTGCAGTACCATAGAGTTTTTAGTCCAAGTCCTAGAGCGTCCCCGCACGATGACATCATTTCCAGGTTGGCCAAGTAACAACCATCAAAAAACATTCATAACATTCAACAAATGTATGATATTCTGAAAGGTTGGTGATAATATAAATAAAGAATATATGTTTACAGGTACCAAAATGATGTACTCGCAGGCACCAGAATGTCCACAATGAAAATTAGTTAGTACTCATTTAAAGTTGTCTGCTATTGTTATTGGCAATTTTTATTGTGGATATTCTCGTGCCCATGAGCATATTTTCTTTATTTATATTGTTTAAAAATCTTTGGGTTTTTGCCACCAACCTTACAGTATATTTTAAATTGGCAATATAGCAAGTTGAATGTTATGAATGTTTTTGATGGTTGTTGCTTCGTGGACCATATGGTTTTTCCTTGCTGCCACATTCTGACTGGCTAGAGTTTCCAGATCAGTAGTCCAGTAAAGAGCATGTTTCAGTAGTCCAATCCAATCTAGAGGTGACCATTGCATGGATTACTATGGCTAGGTCGGGGCAAATAGGAAGGGGGGGCAGTTGCCTCACCTGGCATTGGTGGGGAAATGTTAGTTTGGCAACATTTTTGATCTGGGCCTCCACTGATAAGTAGGCATCCAGAACCACACCCAAACTCCTGACAGTCTGTGCCAGTGCTAAGGACACCCTGTCAAGAGTAGGGAGGTGGACCCCAAGCTTGAATCGTACCCACACAGCCACATCTTGGTTGGATTCAGTCTCATCTGACTCTTTTTCAGCTATCCCACCATGGCCTGCAGTCCCTTGGCCAGTTTTTGTGGGCTATCCTACCATGGCCTTCAGTCCCTCGACCAGTTTTTGTGGGGTGGTGTCTGGGTGACCACCCATCAACAGATACAGCTAAATGTCTTCAGTGTACTGGTGACACCCCAGCCAGAAACTCCACACTAACTGGGTGAGGGGGGAGCGTATAGATGTTAAATAACAATGGAGAAAGGATTGCCCCCTGAAGGACCCCACATATTAAGTGGCACCTAGTTGATACCCTCTTCCTAGCACAACTCTCTGCCCCTAGCATTGGAGGAAATGAGGTGAGCCACTTCAAGACAACCCCACAACTCCTATTTTGGTGAGACACATTGTGATCAACCATGCTGAACACTGCTGTAAGATCAAGCAGTAACAGCAGTGCTGACCCAGCTTGGTCGAGCTGTCTCTGGATATTGTCTATGAGGGCAACAAAAGCCATCTCTGTTCCATGGTTGGGATGGAAACCAGACAGGAAAGGACCCCTTCCCTGGGTGATGGACTCATGTCCTCTTGTATGGAGGATACCTCTCTGGGGTTGTGTGCTGCTGGGCTTTTCGTAGTGGATTGATTATTAGGAATATAGAAAATGGGGCTGTGACAGGCATTTTAACAACATAATGATTTGCTTGCTGAATGTGAAGGCTGTAGACATCCTGTGCTGTTAAGATAGGTTGATAGAAGAAGAGAAAGAGTTGCATTTATACCCCACCGTTCACTTAGAGTGTCAGAGCAGTTTACAATCTCCTTCCCTTCCTCTTCTCACAACACATACCCTGTGAGGTAGATGTCCACTCAGCAGCTGAATGTGGAGGAATGTTTGGGATAAATCAGCAGTCATGGTGCACATATTAGCACCAGTGACAATGGAAAATGTAAACATGTGGTCCTCAAGGAAAAAAATAGGTTACTGGGAATAAAGTTAAAGACCAGGACCTCAAAGGTAGCATTCTCACAATTTCTATTGGTGTCATATGCAGAGCCAGCTAGACAGGCACAGATCAGGGTCTCAATGTGTCGATGAGAATCTGGTGCCAGTAGGAAGGGTTTAGATTGGTTAGGCACTGGAGACCTTCCTGGGACAACCCAAACCTGTGCAAAAGAGGTGGGCTCCACTTGAACCAAAAGGGAACTGGATTGATGGTGACTAATATAAAAAAGGTGACAGAGCAGCTTTTAAACTAATCCCAGGGGGAAGCCCACAGGAGTTAGGGAGCTTCTAGTTTGAGACAAGCAGGAGTGTAAAACTTACAGCTTGTGGGATACAACTGGCCCACTAAGAGCTTTAATCTGCCTCACAACTCTTCCCCCCCCCCACTCTTTTCCCTGCCTGTCTTACCCTTTGAAGCTTGAGGCTGCTGAAGTTCCCAGCTCCTTTTGCCTTGTCTTTGCCTGCTTTGGAAGGAAGCTCTTCTGAATTTACAAAGTTGCAAAGAAAACATGGAATGGATTTTCCATTAAAGTCTCTGCATCCAGATAGACTACTCTGGGACCGTTCTAGCAATAGAATCTGTTTTGGGACTGGAAGGACAGGGTGTAAAGTGGAATGACAGCTGTTGGGAGTAGCAGCAGCATTCTGGGAATGGAATTTCACTCCAGTGCCCCTCACTCCTATCTAGAACACTTCTGCTACTCCCAGGGGCTGTCATTTCACTCTGGGGGCTGTCATTCCTGTCCCAGAATAGTCTATCTGGGCCTAGATACTTTAATGGAAAATCCATTCTGCATTTTCATTGCAGCCTTGTCTGTGCTGCAATGTATTTCAGTAGAGGGGAGCTCAAGTAGTTTCACTTTCCATTGTTTGTATGCTAGCTGAAGCTGCTGCTTGCTGGAGTTTTCTCCTTGCAAATAAATGGTTGATGTTTTGAGCCAGCTTGTCTCTGCTGAATGAACCTGAGAATGGGTGCTTGAGTAAGTACTCCAACATGGGAATCCACAAGCAAAAGGGGACATTACACTGGAGAGCCACTGCCAATTTGAGTAGACCTGGGAGGGGGGGAGAGAAGCTTACAATGCCCAGCAATTTCATGTTTTCCTAGGCTCAGACCATTTTATATTTTAGTTTATATTTTTGGTTTCTGCTATGATCCTTGTGCTATTTCTTGATGTTTTATTTTTAAAATTGCATTGCCAAATCCCACTATTCCCCCACAAGAGTTTAAACTATGTTTCTATTATAAGTTTTAAAAGCAATTGTTTTTGTTTATAAATGATAAAGTTGTATTTGTGTATCATTTATAAAGTTTATATCTTTGCTACTTGGCATTACATTTTATGACATGCATGGCCTGACCCCACAAAGTCCCATTTATGTCAGATCCAGCCCTTTTAACAAATGAGTTCAACACCTCTGTTCTAGATCTATTGGAAAAATTAAAAACCACTAAATATTCAGCTCCTGATAGTACATACTTTCTTGTTTGGTGTAGTGGTTAAGTACATGGACTCTTATCTGGGAGAACCAGGTTTGATTCCCCACTCCTCCACTTGCACCTGCTGGAATGGCCTTGGGTTAGCCATAGCTCTGGCAGAGGTTGCCCTTGAAAGGACAGCTACTGTGAGAGCCCTCTCAGCCCCACCCACCTCACAGGGTGTCTGTTGTGGGGGGAGAAAGTATAGGAGATTGTAAGCCGCTGTGAATCTCTGATTCAGAGAGAAGGGCGGGGTATAAATCTGCAATTCTTCTTCTTCTTCTTAGGGAACTCAAATGTAAGATTGTTGATTTACTAACCATATTTACTAACCATAGATTTACTAACCTATCACTAAATTCAGCTGCTGTACCAGAAGACTGGAGAGTGGCAGATGTTGTACTGATTGTTAAAAAGGGATTCAGGGGAAACCAGAAAATTTCAGAGCCTAACATCTGTCCCAGGCAAGTTAGTAGAAACTGTAATCAAAGATAGAATTATTAGGCACACTGAACAACAAAGTCTCCAGATGAAAAATGAAAATGGTTTCTTCAAAGGGAAATTCTGTCTCACCAACCTTTTGGAGCCCTTTGAGACCATGAACAAGCATGTAGATAATGGTGACTCGGTAGACATATACTATGTCTTTTAATAAAATATCTCACCAAAGACTCGTAAGTAAATTTAGCAGTCAAGAGGTAAGTGTAGAAGTTCTCTTATCAATTAAAATTGGTTAAATGACAGGAAGCAAATAGCAGGAATAAAAGAGAAGTTCTCACAATGGAAGGAAGCAGTGGGGTCTCAAAAGGATCGGTATTGCAGCTGGCACTATTTAATTTATTCATAAATGATTTTGAATTAAGAGTGAGTAGTGTAGTGGACAAGATTGCAGATGACATAAAATTGTTTAGGATGGTGAAAACTAAGGATGACTGTCAAGATGATGACTCCTCAAATTGGGTGAGTAGGCAACAGTGTGGTGAATGAAGTTCAATGCTGGTAAGTGGAAGGTGTTGCACATTGGAACAAAAAAAATCTCAACTTCAGGCATAGGTTAATGAGGTTAGAACTTGCTGAGACTGAAAGGGGGGAAATCTTGGTGCGGTTGTAGTAGAAAGTTCAATGGAAGTGTCAATCCAATGTGCTGCGGTAGTTAAAAAAGACCAACTCAATGCTAGGGCTTATTCGAAAAAAGGATTGAACATATAGCAACCAATATTATAATGCCCCTGTATAGATCTATGGTGCGGCCTCATTAAAAATACTGTGTGAAGTTCTGATCACCATATCTCCCCCCCCACCTCAGAGCTGGAAATAGTACAGAAGAGGACAACCAAGATTTTTTGGGGGTGGAGGGGGAGGGGAGTTGAAACACCTTCTCCCGAGAGAAGGGTGGAGTCTGGGACTGTTAAGTTTAGAAAAGAAACAACTGGGGGGGGGCATGATAGAGGTGTTTTAACTGTTGTCCAGGGTGGAGAGAGCTTAAGGAGAACTTTTTCTCCTTCTCCCAAAATACTTGATCTTGAGAGTACCCAGTGAAGTTGACGGGCAATAGATTCAGGACGGACAAAAGGAAATGCTTCTTTATAAAGTGAGTTTTTAAAATGTGGAATTTGCTGCCAGAAGATATAGTGATGGCCAGAGGAATAGACAGCTTTAACAAGGGATTGAACATATTCATGGAAGATAGATCAGTAGCAATGTTCCCTCTAAGCTGCAGTGTCTTGAAAGCAAAAATTCTACTTTGTGAGCTTCTGGTATTAAAGTTGTGAGCTACTGCATAAATTATTGTGCTCTGGGGTCATCCTTCCTGAACAAAGACAAAAATGTGTGAGCTGGAGGCTAAAAATCTGTGAGCCAGCTCATGCTAACTCAGTTTAGAGGGAACACTGATCAGCAGTAGGCATGATGACTGAGGGGAACCTCCTTGTTCAGAGGCAGTCAACCTCTGAATTCCAGTGCTAGGAGACAATATCAGTCCACAGTGTTTATGCCCCCATGGCTGTCCAGATAAACAGGATGGTAGATTAGATACTAGTCTGATCCAGCAGGGATCTTCTTTTGTTATTACGACCAAATGCAATTATACTCCAATTTCATAGAGGTGACAGGGCAGACTGACACAATAATCATTCCCTAGTGCTGTACTTACAACAGTTATGTAGTAGCTTGATTACTTAAAGTTATTATAAAAATGATTGAGTCAGAGCCAGACAACGGGAGCAAATAAAGTTGTGTGATAGGCTAAATATGATAAATACCAGGTTGAATTAATTGTGTTTTGCATTCTTAGTGCATATCTGTTGATCTCCTGAAAACATATTTTGGCACAATGTGTTATATATTAAAGTGAGTTTTCATAATGCCTTCTATGTCAGTATATAGCACTTTGAAAATGAAGACCTTCACAGCTTGTTTTTTAAAATTGTGATTTTCCAGTTATTAGGTAGTGATGGGTAAATTCACACCCCACCAACCCTGGTCTTGACCTCCAAAGAATTTATTTGAAGCATCCCTACTGAATACTTGAAAACTCTCAAAATAATAACCAGCAGTCCCCAACAACAAACATATTCTAAAAACAAACTCAAATGAATGTTCCACCACTGCCAACTCTCTGCCTTTCTAAGAAACAAAGGTCAGAATGCCCAGCAGCAGAGAGGGCTCATTAAACACAGGAGATACACCTACTCTCTTCAGTGTAATTATAAATTGCACCTTCCCCACTAATTTCTTGCTAATTGGCAATGAGAACTACAATTCCCATCATCCCTGGCAGGAAATTCTTGACTTGGAAGATGTCATGTAAGAAAAAAAAGGTCTCCTGTATTTAATGAGCTCTCTTGGCTGACAGTTGTTTTTTCCCCTTTTTAAATGTAAATTTACTGTTTATTTGTTATTCATTTTTTAGATTTATTATTTAGAAAACCAAGAAAGGGCTATGGGAAACAAGTCCCATTTTAAATTGACCCAAACTCGAAAGCCGGAGAGCCTAACATTATATGGAGTGAGGTTTTTGAATCTGAGGGTTAAAGAGTGCCAGTTAGTGTCTGGCAATAGGTGGGAGGGTTGGGGGCCACAACATCATGCCCCCCCCCCCAAATGCAGTCTCATGTACTTACTGCAAGTTCTTATCAGAAATGACAAAGAGTAGCTCTAAAACCTGTGGTAAAACCATGGGATTTCTGGCAGTTCCTCTTCATTGAGGAACAGAGCCACTCTTCATTGCTTCTGACAAGTACAGAAGGCTGCAATAAAAAAAATTCTCCTGCTGTTGCTGCAAGTGAAGGTGGGCAACAGAACATGGGGGTGGAGCATTCCCCCATCCCCACCAGGAGCTTGGCAGTCAAGGTTTTACATTGCAATTTGCCCCTTCCAGATTTGAGTATAGTTGGTATCACTTTTATTCCTGTCTTACAAAAGTGAGAGCTGACAGAAGTCATATGGTAAATGCATGTGCAAGGTTAGGATCTGAACTTTTATCTTGTATCATTTCTGTAGTCATCCATATTGGAAGTTCTCACAATGAGAATATTTGCATTTAATCTATTTACAAAAATTATATGATCTTGTCTTATATTGAGTCACACCACTGGTCCATCTGGAGTAGTGCGCTAGGTCTGCAGATGTGCAGAAGATTTGAAACTTCTGCTGGTGAAGGATGTGTTCTACTATCACTGACCTGCAGCTTTTCCCTATCAAAAGGCCCATGCTCTTTTTTTTTAAAACCATCATACTAATGTAGCGTGTAGTAAGTAGGGATGGGTATAAACCTCATAAGGAACCTAATTTTGTCATGTCCCATGTCTCCCATAAATCGCCCATGAACCACTCTTTTTCACAGAGGTTTGTGTATTTTGTAGTGCCAGTTTGTGAGCTTGACAAGCTGGCATGGTGCTGGTGTTGTTGAATTAATTGTCAAAGCAAGCGGCGGGGGGGGGGGGGGAGAGACTTCTGCAGCCCTGGAAATACCAATAGTTACATTCCAAAGATTGATAGACAGCTCTGGCTGCCAATGAGAGCTCCCATTTTGCTCTATTGGAGCGGAATGGATATATACTCTCAGTGCATGCATAGCAGTTTTTACTTGGCAGCAATCTGTTAGGCATAGAGGGGATTAACTGTTAGAGGTGGAGAGGGAAGAAACTAGAAGTCATTCCTCAGTACTATGAATAGGACTGGTGTTTACTCAGAGCTCTGAGGTATCTGCCCCTTGGTAAAACCAAGCAGAGGGGCTCAGCCAGTGGGTTCCTTGATTGAGGACTCACACAGTTCCCGTCAGTGGGATTTTTGCACATCTCTCCCTGGCTGAGGTGGTATCTGACTCACCACTTGTCCCTCTGCTACAGCCAAACAGATGGGCTCAGCCAGTGGGTTCCTCCCACCCCCACCAATCCAATCCTTGCCAAACTTGGCAAGCAGGTAGAGGAGAGTTAGCTGGAGACTCACCATGAGTTTGACATCCCTAGCCCACAGGATGCCACAAACCTCACAAACCAGTTCATTGAATGGGGGGTTTATGATTTGTGAGACCTGACGAACCAGAAACTGGGATGAACCTTCATTTCTCAGTTCATGTCCATCCTTAATAGTTGGAAGAACTGTTTAGTTAGTGCTTTATAAACATTTAAAATAAAGTAATAATATGTAATTTATAGATCATTTAGCAATGAAGAAGCTGCTGGAATCAAGGTAGTAAGCACTTAGCTCCCATGTGGTTTTAACAAAGCAGTATACTTTTGAAGTTCAAAATAGGAGGGAAATCCATGTGTGCAGTGCTAAATATAATGTGAATAGGTGCAAAATTGCTTACTTCCTGGTACTCCTGCTACATTTCCTTTCTACATTAGAATAATAGTGACTGACACATTGCCCACAAAGGTTAAGAGACCTTCAGTTTCCCATCAGTGTTTCCCTGCGTTCATGAAGAAAATCTTTCCATTCTCTTTTTTGGAAAAAAAGTACACATATTAATTATAGAAATAACAACAATCAAAAGAAAATCTTGCCAGAATACAAATGTATTGTCAGCTCTGCTAAGTAGCCCCACCAGCACTAATCACAGCTTCTGTGCCCAGTAATCACAGCTTCTGTGCCCACAAATGTTTGTTAAAAAAGAAAAATAAAAGAGCTTGATGGTAGACAAACAAGGGAAAATTTTAGGGTTAAATCCACAGAGTGCAAGATAGCTGAAACTAGTGGGCCACATGTGTGCTTAAGTGTCTACTGGATTACAGCCACAATACTCAAAACCCAAGCCAAAGCCCCTTTAGCAGCTGAGAGCAGCAAACTACCAGCCCTGCTGAGTGAAGTGTTGTGACTCTGCAGAAGCTCCAAAGATGTCACATGTCTCTCCTGTAGTTCAGAGGCAGGAACAGAGCTGTGGTTGAGTGTTTCTGGCCAAAAGTTGAGGAAACAGAGGTGGCCCCTCTGTGCTCTGTGTGTGGGTCTGTGTACTCCTTTCCCGTCAGAACTGCTCTGGCCTGGCCAAAAAAACAGTTCCTTGGCAGAGCTTAACGGCAGGATGATGTAGTCTGTTGTGACTAGTGCATTCCTTTCAGGTTAAACTAGGGAAATGGCATTGTGTTAAAATTCCAAGTCGCATGAATGTTTTATTGCCACAAGTGCATTCAGGTCTCAAGGGGAGTGTGTGTGTTCAGAGCCTGGGAGGTGGGAAGGGGGAAGGGAGGCAGGGAGTGTGACTTTGAGACTTGGGAACTATCAGAAGAACACTTCCCTTGGAAAATGTTACCCAGTGGTGTGTGAAGCTGACTGGATGCAATAGTCACTTAGAAAGGTTTTGCTTTTCCCCTGACTGTGACTGTTTAAAATCTCTCAGTTCAGACAATGAACAGCTGAAGAAAATATGACAAGACACACGCAGGGAGATTGGGAGATAGAGAGAAGGAATGCACCAGAAGAGAGCTGAATTGCCTTGTATATAAATTGGCAAGTCTCCTTTCCCTGTCACCCTCCCTGCTTGCTATAGCCCACTCCCAGAACTGCGTCCCCCCCTTTCCTCTCCCCCCTCTTTTATTTTAGTTTGCTGAAGGCCAGAAGTGATCTGTTAACTGTACATCACTGACTGGGAGGCCAAAGCTGCTCATGGTACTGTATGTTACCATTACTACTCCCTCATTCCTTTTTACATTTTTAAAACATTTCTTCCTTAATAATGGTTTATGTGACTCAGAAGGGCTTGATTTTTAGCTTGGGTGAGGGGAAAGAGTACAATCTAGGGTGAAAAACATTTTTTTAACCAAAAATTAAGAGGAAGTTTCTTGGGCCACTTCACTTATATTAGCTGCCAATAATGATTTCAAGTATTGATACAGAGTTAGTGCAAGGCAACCATACACACATACCCTTTTAATGAAATACTATGAAGCCAGGGTTATTTTATTAAATATATACACCACTTGGCACATATTGGTTGAACCCATAATTATTATCTTTGGTATGGCATCCATTAACTGTACTCTGATAGAACACAGGCTTAATTTCTATTTAACCCGCCCCCTCCCAACATCTCTTGTATATGGGGAAAAGGTTTGTAGCAACTTCTGTGACTGACTAGGGGACTTTCAAGAACATGCTCTTGAAATTTGTTCATACTTTTCAGCTTTGTGTTAAAAAAAATCTGAAGTTTCTAAAGTGAAAGTTTATACTTTCCTGTCACTGATGATACTTAACATTTTAATGCGAAAATGGCATCTGTTTACTGTAGGCTAAAATCTGGATGCTTCATATAACTGAAATTATGGTCATTTGATCCACTTTAATCAAAAACCCATAACTTTGGGCAATGATGAATGTGCATGCATGCACAGGGCTTATGCTGAGTCTCACAAAACTAAATTTGACCCTGAGATAATTTGTAGGACCTATTTTCACTGCTCCAAAATGTGAAAACTGTGCAGTTGTATATAGATATTGTATGCTTAAAATCTGTCTTCTAGCTGAATGAGGATATGCAAAGAATATAGAATGGCTTCTACCTGTTTTACAGATTACATGTGCTGATTTGAATCATTTTCTATATTATTGTTTATTTGCTTAAAATACATATTAAGTTCTGGCATGTACAAACCCCGTGGATGCAAATGTGTTCTTTTAACTGTGTAAATATTGTGTGCACTTTTGCATACCTTTATGTGTGAAATGATCCAGATTTCATTCTATGGAAAGGAACTAATAGCAGAAATCTGGCTTCTTTGGATAGTTATTCAGATTAACTTCTGAGTACACATCTGCTTGAATGTGCATTCAGGTTCATATCCTGAAGTGTGCTTGATTGTGGTGTCATCTGTTCACATTGCACTACTTTCACTTAGATGCACATTCATAGACAAATCCTTACCCACATTCTGGCACTTTCATTATGGATAACTGTGTACAACTACAGCCGGATCATAACATCACTGTATAGGGGTCACATGATTAAAACACAGTTTAATTTTTCTTGTGTGTATGAAAGTACACTTTACAACCAGCTCTGTTATGTTATAAGGGATGAACAACACCTTATGTATAGATCCGTCATTCTTTTTCAGTGTTTTTCATTTCAAGAAGCATGACTGCTGGGTCTACAGTTTGAAGGGAATGACATGGTTGGGGAGGGAGCTTTTTAACCCTTTTCCTTTGAGTCATACTTTAGCCAAATACTACTTTTTGTCCCTACTATAGAAAATCTATGGATATCTCTAATTTTTTTACCAATAGGATGTTCAAACTGTACCACTTTGTCCTTCAAGTTTCAGCCCATTTTATTAAAAAACAGTAAAAAAGAATTGTGTAGTTCCATTCTGAGTAGGGAATGGGAAGAATGTTGGTCAAATTAAATAAATAATATGGCTAAAATAGAATGTTCCACATCGCCATAATTTTAATAGCTGTTTATTTTTATATACCTATGTTACCTAGGTGTGTTTGGTTCTGTCTAGGTGCATATTATGGCTTATATTTAACCCTCTGTGTAATTGACTCTGACACTGTTAAAACTTATCAGCAGCATTGTTGACATTTGCATAAGTATGCAGTTTGTTTGTGATTGTACTTTTTGAAGTCAGTGGATTTTTCACTGGTGCAAATTGTTAGAAGGTTAAGTACAAATGTTTTGTGGAAAAGGAAGCTGTTGGTGTTTTTTGTGTCTCATTTAATCTTTGGATAACAGAATGATTCACATGTGCTTGTATGCGTTATTTATTTTGTCCGTATATGAGGAGTGACATAACATTAATCTGATTAGTGCCCCTTTTATGACAGTTTGGTAGTGCTGGTAGTGTGTTTTTTTTTAAGCAGTTATATTGGCAAGGTTTATGGAGGGTCATAAACTCAACAGGCAGTCAGCTCCATTGCAAGATCAGAATTTATGTCTAGATTCAGCCCTTCAGATTTCAGAAATTCTCATTAGCATCTCATAGATTCCAAGGGATATCCATTTTGAGCTAGTTTTTTTCAACCCCAAATTGTTTTGAATGCACTTTAAGTCAAGAATTTATTTCTGTTAAATTGTAGATGAGACATTTTAAATTATGGTTTTAAGAGAAAGTGACAATGGATGTGTTCACTTATGTTCTTCATGCTGTTAATTACTGTTTTATGAAAAAAGTGGGTAAATGGATTGTTATGAATTGTGATGATTTCGTGAATATTATAGAAAATGTGAAATGAACAAACTAACTGTTCGCATTGGGTCCTCCCTGCACCCAGCAGTGTTGAGATAATGTATAAATATTATAAACTGTTTTACCCCTATTTCAAAGTGTTCTGCAAAACTTTACAAAATATTCTAGTCAAAAATTAAAGCAGTAAACTGCACTCTTGACATTTATAAACAGATGGATAAAACCATATTTAAATCTCCATTCAGCCATGAAGCCGGTTACTGGTGAATGATCTCAGTTTACAAATGGTCAGGGAAGTTTCTCCCTTTCATTATATCTTTCACTGGCATTTAAATTGTAAATAATTCTGTTCAGCTACATTACTGGAGAGTGGGGTTGGAATTGCAGGCATGGCTCTCCATTGATATTATTCCTTTTTATCTGATAAATTGGAGATGCAGAATTAATTGCATGCCTCCTTGAGTAGGGAAATACCTGGTTGGTTGGGAAATACCTGAAGATTTGGGGGAGCAGAGCTTGGAGAGGGCAGGATTTGGGGAGGAACCTCAGCAGACTATAATAAGATGGTCCTCCAAAGCAGCCATTTTCTATGAAGAAAGTGATCTTGGTCATCAGGAAATCAACTGTAGTAGTGGGAGATCTCCAGGTGCCATTTAGAGACTGGCAGTCCTGTTTACCGTGGAGTATATCTTAGGGATTCTATACTCTCTCATATGATTCTTCCTCTGTTACTTATAAAATTTATATCTCTGGGATGTGGCATCACAGTTTATGGCACTCATGGCCTTTTATGTTAGATCTGACCCTCATAACAAATGAGTTTTGTCCCAGTCTGACAAAGTGACTTTTATGTTAGATCTGAACCTCATAACAAATGAGTTCGACACCTCCGATCTAAAGTTTCCTAGCTTAGTGTCATCTGTATTTTGCTGTAAATCTCCAAATGTGGCTGTCCTAAACCAGTGTCTGTATGCCAGGATTTGGAATTCTGACATGGCATAGTGGGCGCATCAACAAAATGGCTGCCACAAAAGGTGGAGCCAGCCACAAAATGATTGCCAAATCTAAATTTCAGTAGCACAGTGTAGATCCTTGTGCTGTAATGGCAGCCAAAAAAATCTGCACAGGCAATCAAACTTCTAGCAGCTAATCAGAAACCTTGCTGGGAAGGTTTCTTGCCCCTTGCCCCACCCACTTCCTCCCCCCCAAAAAAACTTGGTAAGCACCAGAAAGGGTGTTGATGGGCTCCACAGCACCCACAGGCACCATGTTGAGGATCCCTGCTGTATGCTGTTGTCAAGTGAATGAGGAAGACCAGGACTTTTTTTTAGCAGTTCTGGCTGGCCTGGTATCAGGAGGTGTGACCTAATATGCAAATGAGTTCCTGCTGGACTTTTTCTACAAAAAAAAGCCCCGAGGAAGACCAAAGTAAAATGGTCAGAACTGATGCTGTTTGAGTAGGTTTCTTTCTGGCTAAAGCTGATATTGCCATGCAGGTCCATGATATCATGATTAAATTATGGTGACATGGAACTAGGAAGCCCTTGAAACAAGAAAGCTGAAGATGTTGCAAAATGTATTTGTCTATTTGCCTATGGGTGTGGTGATATAATAACTTTTTGTCTGTATTAAAACAAGCTGCACTGGCTACTGATTTGCTTCTTTGTACAACAGGTTGAAGTTGATAACCTTTTCATACCATTTGTTAGATGGACTTAGGATGTTTGGACACCTGGTGGTTTAGTTCATGTCCTATTTGCCAGCCACTTTTTGTGCATGCACATTTTCCAGCCGATTTTGCCAGCCACATTTTGTGCATGCCGATTTTGAGTTATGCTCTCTCTCCTTACCACCTGAGTGCTCTGCTCAGCAGGCAGTTATTTAAACAGACAATTAAAACAGTCATGAACAATATAAATCAATCATAAATAAAAGCTGTACTTTAACAAAATTTTACAATTTTTTTTAATTGAATGATAGGTTTGAATTGGAACATCTTTGCATATGAGCAGTTTTGCAAAAATGCAATGCAAACATATTTAGCAGGCTTTCATATCTGCTTAGCATGCACAAAATAGACCGGATGATTGGCTAATTTCTGATCGGTACCTTCAAACACAGTAAGTTTGTCAAGCACATTTGCAGGAAAAGTCACAGCAACCCATCTTCTGCATAGTCCCATCCACCTGATTAGATCTATCTGTCATTTCATGTTAACTGTTCCATCTTCCTTGGAGGTTCAGTTGTGGTCAGTAAGGAATTGATCATTGTCAATTGCCAACCTGTGCCATTTGTCTATTGGGTTTCTGTACAGGTCACAAGACTTGGTTATGCCAGATGATCTAGAACCACTGTTGGGTGAAACTGAACTACAGTTCAGGACAACCAATACTTGTCTTCTGATTTGTATTTTTGATGACTATGAGCTTATTGTGCAATTAGGCTGTTCTAATAAATGTGCATTCTAAGATCATAGTGCTGTTTTTAGACTTCACTGTTAGTCATTCCAAGCCTTTGTGAAGAGCAGGACAAAAAATGTTTCTATTGATCAATTAAATAGACCCCAGCCTGTCAACCTAATCTGTCTCACAGGATTGTCATGGAGATATGATGTGACTGGGGAACATATACTGCTGCAAACTCCTTAGATGACAGGCAAGATAGAAATGCAATCCTTCCTTCCTTCCTTCCTTCCTTCCTTCCTTCCTTCCTTCCTTCCTTCCTTCCTTCCTTCCTTCCTTCCTTCCTTCCTTCCTTCCGTCATGCCCTTTTACTTTCTGTCTTCATCCTTTCTTCCCTATTACTTACGTCCTCCCAGTTTCTGTCTCCTTCACTCCTTCTTCCCTATCACTCATGCCCCCTTTCTGTCACCCTCTACCCCTTCTTCCTGTCACTCATGACATTCTCACTTTCTGTCTCCATCCACTCCTTCCTTGTTACTCATTCCCCCTTGGCTTTTACCTCCCCCTTTCTGCGCCTTTGCCACTCCCCACTCAGTCCTTCCCACTTCTAACCCAGGCTCAGACCGAACATTTTGCTCTTGACCTTCCTCTCTCCTCCTCCTGTTTTAAACATTGTTTGGAGACAGAAACAGGATAAAGGATGATCTTGACAGGCTGGAAGATTGGGCTAAGACAAATAAAATGAATTTTAACAGTGATGAATGTAAAGTTCTGCATTTAGGTAAGAAAAATCCAATGCATAAGTAGAGGATGGGGGAGATTAGTCTTGACAGTAGTATGTGCAAAAAGGATCTAGGGGTCTTAGTGGGCCATACAATGAACATGAATCATCAGTGTGATGTGGTAGCTAAAAACAGTAAATTCAATTTAGGGCTGTATCTACAAAAGTATAGTGTCCAGATCGTGTGAAGTGATGGTATCGCTTCAATATGGTCTGATTAGACCTCACCTATAGTACTGTGTTCAGTTATGGGCACCGCAATTTAAGAAGGATATAGACAAGGTGGAGTGTGTTCAGAGGAGGGCAACAAAGATGGTGAGGGGTCTGGAGACCAAGTCCTATGAGGAATGGTTGAAGGAGCTGGGGATGTTTAGCCTGGAGAGGAGGCGGCTGAGAGGTAATATGATCACTGCCTTCAAGTACTTGAAGGGCTGTCATATGGTGCAGAATTGTTTCCTGTTGCCCCAGAAGGTTCGACCAGAACCAATGGGTTAAAATTAAATCAAAAGAATTTCCGGATAAACATTAGGAAGAACTTCTTTACAGTTAGAGTGGTTTCTCAGTGGCACAGGCTTCCTTGGGCTCTCCTTCCTTGGAGGTTTTTAAACAGAGGTTAGATCAGGGGTGTCAAACATGTGGCCCAGGGGCCGAACCAGCCCCGCAGAAGGCTCCTGTCAGGCCCCCGGACAACTGGCTGTCATCTGCTTCCTTATCCCTCTCTCTTTCTCCCTTCTGCATCACAGCTTGCTTTGCCGGGCTTGTTCAATCACACAGAAGCTACAGAGCAAAACCTCTATTTTCTCCATTGGCTGAGGTTCCTTGGGGAGGAAGGGGGGGAGGCTGAGCTTGCTTTGCCAGGCTCTCTCAATCACACAGCAGATCTACTGAGCCAAGCCTCTCTTCCTTCTGTTGGCTGAGGCTTCTCCTCCTACTTGTCCCCTGAGGAAGGAATGAAAGAGCCAGAGCTTCCTTTGCCCAGTTCCCTGGATCCCATGGGAGAAATACAAAGAAAGCACCTTTAAGACCAACACATGCTAATATTTTAAGCATGTTTTAGTTTAAGTTTTTAAAAAACACTTTAATTGTGTTTGTCTGTGTCCTTTAAAAGTTTCTGTCTCTGCTACCTAATCTTAAATAGGAACACACATGTCCTGGTCCAACATGGCCCAGCCTGACAAGGTCTCATTTATGTCAGATCTGGCTCTCATAGCAAATGAGTTTGACACCCCTGGGCTAGATTGCCATCTGACAGCAATGCTGATTCTGTGAATTAGGCAGAACGTAAGAGGGAGGGCAGGAAGGGTTGCATCAGTGCTTAGTTCTTGAGGCCCCTTCTTACACGCCCAGGGAAATGCTGATTGCCACTTTGGTGTTCGTCAGCAATTTTTCTCCAGGCCAGTATGGCCAGGGATTTTTGCCATCTTCTGGGCATGGAGCAGGGGTCACTGGAGATGTGCGTGTGGGTAAAGGTATTTATGAAGTTCCTGCAATGTGCAGGGGTTTGGACTAGATCAGGGGTGGCCAGTGGTAGCACTCCAGATGTATTTTGCCTTCAACTTCTATTAGCCCCAGCCATTGACCATGCTGGATGGAGCTGATGAGAGTTGTAGGCAAAAAACATCTGGAGAGCTACCATTGGCCACCCCCAGATTAGATGACCCTAGAGGTCCCTTCCAACTCTATAATTCTATGATTCTAGGAAGCTATGAGGGATTCTTTGTTACATTGATGGGAGGGGGCTGTGGTATGTTATGCAGGTGCTGCATTGCTGTTGCATGGCGGGGTAAGCCACCACACCTCCTCCTTCCCCCTGCCCCTCCCAGCTGTGTATTTCTTGTGTGCCTGCCTATATTCAGATAATAGTTCTCTGCACTTTCACAGTCAACTCTTATCTGTTTTGGGGGGGTTTCTTTTCTCTTCGTCCCCTTTAGTAGTTTTATGATTTTTATGCAAGCCTGGGGGTTACTCCAAGTTTGGAGAGAAGCATATGTCTGCAGAGGCCAAACTGTGACTCAGGAGCTACATGTGGCTCTTTCACACATATTGGATGGCTCTTGAAGCCCCCACCATCCTATCAGATGACTTGGAGAAGGTATTTCTCTTTTTAAATCATGTCTCCAAGCCAAGCCAGCTGGCAGCTTGGCGAATGAATTGAAAGTTAAAGTTGCTTCCTTTCTGCCTCTCCCCCATCTATTTTCCTTCCTTCCTTCCTTCCTTCCTTCCTTCCTTCCTTCCTTCCTTCCTTCCTTCCTTCCTTCCTTCCTTCCTTCCTTCCTTCCTTCCTTCCTTCCTTCCTTCCTTCCTTCCTTCCCTCCCTCCCTCCCTCCCTCCCTCCCTCCCTCCCTCCCTTCCTTCCTTCCTTCCTTCCTTCCTTCCTTCCTTCCTTCCTTCCTTCCTTCCTTCCTTCCTTCCTTCCTTCCTTCCTTCCTTCCTTCCTTCCTTCCTTCCTTCTGCTCTCAAACATCACATGGTTATTGTATGTGGCAAGTTTTGTCACCTCAGTCTATATTCTCAATGTGGCCCCTATCTGCAGATTTAGATATCTGTAAATAGGGGGAAATTTGTGTGCAGATAATGCAAAACCAAAAGCCAACTATGACCATTTAACTCACAGTTGCAAACATTGAAGTTACTTCCTCTGGTGGTCCAAGGGTGTGACAGTCTCCAGTAACGTGGAGAAGCTCCTCACACTAGTGAAAACTACTCCACCCTAGGACCCCCTAGAAAGGAAATTCACATTAAGTGAACAAAATTTCCATTCCTTTTTGTTTAGCAGCAACCTTGAAAAAAAGATACAAAAAAGATTTTATTAAAAATTACTGCTATTGTGAATTGTTTGAACTTTTCTTGGTTATGATTTAATTTTACATAATTATATCAGATCCTATATTTTTCGCACTTCATGGTTCTTTGACTCTACTGTTTATAAGTTTCTTAATAACCTTGTGTGTATATATATTCATCAACTGACACCCCCTCCCACCAGACATCTCATTAAATTAACTCTAATCTTTGGAAACTTGAACTAGAATTAAAATTGAGGTGCCACAAGATTCCTGTTTATTTTTACTGGGGTAGACTACCAGTAAGTGTACACAGGATTAGTGTCATGCCTTCTGCTTCTTTCAGACCTACTGTAGTTCTGCTGTTTTAAATGGAGCCTGTTCTCCAAAACAGCCTGCATAGGCTTTCACTGTTAGTGTTTTATTGTAAGCATATTTTGTATATAGCCTTAAATATAGTGTTTATATTTTGCTTGTACTAGAGCTAACCCAGTTTTAGCCAAACTCAGTGTACCTACATTAAATGGAATTATGTTATTGTAAATAGAGATTTGAAAGCCAGGGCAGAAAGATGGGTTTGAACCTGAATGGCTAGAAATTACATTCAGCCATTGTCTCCCTGAATACCCTTGGCAACGTAAATGAAGGTTTCTTTCTGGCATACCCTTCACTTTCACTCATCAAATGCGAAACAAACAAACAAAAAAATTTTGCAAACTGGACGTGCTACTGAAATTAATAACGGTTAAATTGTTAAGAAATCTTTGTTTTGATAAATATTCTTTTGCAACAGTTATGAAGTTTATCTCTCCTTGTGCAACAGGGGGAAGGTTCAAAAGTTCATTTGATCATCGTTCTCTTCTGATTGGCTGAGGTATTCCTTGAGTATTCATTTACATTGGCATCATATTTGAACCGTCTGTAGCACAGCAAGGGAGGATTAATCACAGGAATAAAATTTTAAAACTGCAGAGCTGAAAATTAGCCAGGGTATAAGTACTTCAGATAATGTATTTAAATAAATGACTATAGAACGTAGTTATTTTATCACTGATATCAATGACATCCACACTGTCACGCACACATACATATGCGTGTACATGCACATACATTTGAAAAACCACCTCCACTGGTTTTTACAGCTTTGACATTTCAGTATTTTATTGTAAATCTAAACAGATCTATTGAAATCTCCTCTTTGCCACATTGGTAACTCAGAAGTAATATGCTTGTGATAAATATTTGGATAAAATTCTTACATAACTGGATCATAATTAAGTGACCCACTTACATTGGTTTGAATTATCTGTGAGGAAGGGAAAAAATGCTACATGTATTCTGATCAGAATTTTTTTTTACATTTGTTGAAATTGTTCAGATGTTTCAACTGAGGAAGGAAACATTTCCTTTGTATTTCTGCTTAACTGTGCGATTGGCTTTCTTCCTCTCAGATTTTCTTAGTTCTATGGCTTGCCTTTTAATTATTCATGAATTTTTGTGGGGAGAGGAACCTCCACATTTTCATTAAAACTGGCTGCAGGTGATTGGTGTGTGTGTGTGGTGTCTCTAAGCTTGAGTGACTTATTGCCTTCAGTATCATGTATGTAACTGTCCAATATATTCAATGTGTGTTTAAACCTCTTGTTGAATTAAACCATTTGATGAGTGAAAGTGAAGGGTATTCCAGAAAGAAACCTTTTTATTGCTGGATGTATTCCTGAGGATCTGGAATCAGGTGGAGGCTGGTTTGATCAGATAGATGTATGCAGAATGTAGGTTAACATGGCATCTACTTCAGTAATTAATATTCTCAGAATCTGGGAAGCCACACCCAAAATTCAGAGATTCAGACCAGTTTATAGCACTGAATGGTTGTGCACCTTTTAACTGAAACCTTTATTAGCTGCATTGAGCAATCACTGATGGTTCTTTTTTTCTTTGTTTTAAAGAAGAGTAAGCAAATAGGGACAGAAGTATTAATTCAGAGTCATGGCAAAAAATGTGTTCTAATTTTGTGAGGTTGTCACATAACTGAATTTCATTGGGTGAATGATTCCCCATCCAACGAGATTAACAACACAAGGATTCATGGCACACTGATATTGTGATGAAAACATTAATATGCATCACAGCACTCAGTGCATCCCTATTTTACTATCCTTTTACTCAGAAGACTAAAGCCTGTCGCCCCTCATTTCAGTGTCTTATGTTGAAAAAGAACCTATATAGATTTTATGTGTATTGTTGCAACTATATTATACTTCTACAATTAAATTAGTTGTTGTTGTGATAAAACAACTGCTGCTTCATCACTTCTATTTATTTGTTTGGATTATTTCTATACCATCTTTTCAGAGTCTTGTTCCCAACCATTCTCATACCTCCATTGGGTGTTTTGTATCCTTCTTCTAGAAACCTCACATTGGTGTCCTGATGATAGCTTCCTTGTAATGCTCTGCATGAAAGCAAAACATTACTCTGCAACAAAATCTTCTATTTTATGAGTGATTTTTAAAGTTGTACTTTATTCTTGGGTCTTCAGTATATTAAAAAAATCCTTTCTAAAAAGAAAATAATTTCTGAAAATATTTCTAAAGTGGAGAGAGGATATGTACTATTTCTGAAGGGTAGGTTGCTTTAAGAGTAATTGCAGGCTTCACACTTGCTGTGAGATTTTGCCAAGAAAAGCTGCCAGGGGTGTATCCTATCTTCAGAAGTTAGACAGAGAGAGAAATATTTTTTTTTGATTGCATGTATACAGAGAACACGGTGTCTAATAAATTGGCGTAGTCAATTTCAATTTGACTTCACTTTTGCATTTACTGCACACAATAAGAGGCATATTGTTAGAGAAAACTCCCCTAACATAACATAATAAGCTTTCATTGGGTCATGTGGTCCTTTAAGTACTGCCTTATTGTGTTTGGGATCATACTCCATTGCAACCTCATCTGTTCTGTAGGCCCACTTTCTGGGATCAACCATGTTTTGTTAACACTGACTGCGACTCAGCATGCCTGATAACTGGATAACACAAGAGCTCTGTAAGGTGAGTTAGGCTAAGTGAACATTGTGGCAAACAAATTGGCAAGCAATGGTTTTAATTCTTGCACATGTCACATGGTTCTTGATACCAAGCCTATGATCTTTTAGAGAAAGGCAGCAAGTGAGAAGGATTATATTAAAGGGGTCTAGTTCTTGGTCCTGTGTTCAGGAGGTGCTATAGTATTGCTCTGTGGCTTCTAGAAGTTCTGTGGACTCTATGCCTTTTTTTTTTACACCACTATGAATACTTATACTAGAAGTCCTTTCAATATTATGTACAAAATGGTGCTAAAGATCTACTGTGCTTAGAATACATATTGTGTCTTATTTAAACAATTTTATATTGCATTTGCGAGGCATAACATTTTAAATGTAGGAATTACTGAGGGGTGTTACTAGCAGACACTTATTATCAACATCAAACAAAACAGAGAACTGACAGGTATTTTAAAGCAACTCATTTTGTTCATCCCAGACTCTTCAATTTTTCTGTCACTTTTGTTCCTTGAAACTTTGCTTTCTGTTTTGCATGGAGTGATAAAAAGAATCATATGCAGTTTGAAAAATGCTCCCTTGTTCATGGTGGAAAAATATAGATTTGCCAAGTGCAATTGCACTTTTGACGTAAGCCGTATGTCTGCCAAAAACCCTTGAGCACCTTTGTTTAATTGAGCTTGAGCTCCTTGATGTGCATGTGGTAATTGGGTGCTTTCTCTATGCTTTTGATCTTTAAGTGGCAGAAGACCTGAAGCAGCCCATTTGTGGATCTTATGGTGTTAGGCAGATTAATATTGTGTGTGTGTGTATGTGTGTCCTTGTGCATATGTGTTTGCCAAGTTATGGTTGTACTTCCCAGTATCACACTTACCCAGTATTTCATCTGCCTTTCCAGCTGAGAAAAACTAGGCATGTGAAATCCTGTTAGTGGAACTCAGTTAGTATTCATTGTGCTGATTATGGAATAATGATCACATCATTATCATGTGATAATGTGATTCTTATCATGTGATATTCTAATCCAAGATAGCGGTCAAGAACAGTGTGGATGAGGACTGGAATCTAGTTCCAAATTCCCCATTCCTTCCTCAAAGGGATCATTAGTAGTATTAATTTCTCAAATTCCTAGATTGGATTTTCAACCTGGGAAAGGCTTGTATGCCTTCCATTATTGTACATTTCTTTTCCTGTTGGAGTGTGGCATTTATTTTTTGGCCAGGATTCCACTTGCTTTCTGCAAAGTTCTATCTTGTCTGCAAAAAACTGCATGAGTTAACCACAAGTTTTAAATTATAAATTTAACCATATCCATAATTATGCGATTATATTATGCAGTTGCTATTAGCAAATTTCTATGGAAACTTTTTGGTGCTTGTTTCAAAACATGCATGGCACATGATCAATTCATATAAAAAGACCATATATGATTAATATTTCAGATACCATCCTAGATGATAGTGTGTTAGTTGTTGTGTAATATGTATCCATGAAAAGGTGTTCCAAATCCAGTTTGGGTAGTTGCACTGCTTTTGGGCAGGTTTTTGTCAGTTCAGTTAGCGACTGTCAGCACCTGAAATCTAGCTGGTAGAAGCACCTTTAGAATTGCTTATAGGAAATGGACAACTGATACAATGTGTGCTTTTTCTGTTCACCATATACATTTATCCTGCATTGTTTTTCTTTTCTTTTTTGTATGTTGCCTTTTTCATGCACTATTGAATATTGTGGCAGTATTTCTTCCCTGGCTGGATCATGGTAATACATGTGCTGAATTCAGTAAACAAAGGAAACATGCATGGGAGATCTGGCATATTAGTGCTTGGCCCTGGAATTTGTACAGCCTTAGAGCTCTCCTGTCACAAAACTGCATGGCCATTGCTTTTTAGTTCCTAAGGGTGAAGGGGGGGGTGTCTTTTTTCCTTTTTGCTTCATGTAGGGGTTTTTTTGTGCTGATGATACACAAAACAAATTGTAAATAGTGCTTTCATACACTATTGTTATTCCTTTGAGACTCACACAACACTGTAGCTGTACTCTCAACCCTGCTTTGCTCAAGGGATTGTACAGGGACACTTGAAAAGCCCTTGTTACTCATTTCTGCAGCTTTGACAGAACAGGAATTTAGCTCTGTATCAGAGAAATGTCATCCAACCATTAAAGCTTGAACCCTTAAATTTTTTTTACTAGCAGTCAGCGCACATCAAAACAGTCTCGCACTACACATTTGCATGATACATGATCCAAATGTATAGAATCCCAGGAAAAGAATGCTATAAGTGTTGTAGAACAGCAGAATAAAAATCAAACAGCTGGTTACAAATTGTATTATGATATATACTTTAGCAATAGGATAATGATAAGCTTTAAATTAATTGTCCATCTGACTGGGGCAAAAAAGTGCCATCAAAGTATGGCAGTTTTTGTTTGTTTGTTATTTAAAGGAGCTTTATGATAAAAGTGAGGTCCTGATTTGTAAGCTACAGTAACTGGTGTGAGCATAAAACAATTAAATACCACCCCAAGGAGAGTTACTTCTTTCTGAATGTATTAAAGTCAGTGAACTTAGAAAAATGTACCTCCATTTAGATCAGCACTATAAAAGTTGCTTTCATTTCTTATAAAGCCAGATTAAATCAATTTGAAGTCATTAATTGCATCCAATGCAGATATTAACAAGCACATACATTTTACAGAGCTTATGTTAGTAGGGTATTTAATGAAGTAGCACAAGATTTTTTTTTAAAAAAAGTTTGCAATTGTGGCTTGTTTCAGACATAAACCATGGATTAATTTAACTGTTGTTCATTTGGCTTGGAGACAATTATTAAATCCTGGCTTGCCTTGACAAATGCTGGTTTCATTACCTGTTGAAATCTCAGCCAGCATTGTGGCAAGGGTGGCATTGGGCACTGAGCTATGATTAAGAACATAAGAACCTGAAAGGTGCCCTGCTATATCATACCAGTGATCCTTCTAGTTTAGCATCTTGTTCTTCAGAGTGGTTGCTCTGCAATGCTAACAAGCTGGACAGAGGCCAAGGCCTCCCTCTGATGTTGCCTGCTAGCATTTGAAGTTCTGCTGCCTCTGGACATAGAAGTTCATTTTAGTCCTCTTGACTGGTAGCCGTTGATGAAACCAGAATGTTCATGTTGATACATTGCACAAAACCATAGTTTTACACTAAAGGTTTTTAATAAACCAACTTCAAACTGTGGTTTCAGAATCTGGTTTGGTGTATCCTTTTTGTTGTTAAGTCGCACAGTTGAGTCTGACTCTTTGCGACCCCATGGACAAAGTCACGCCAGGCCCTCCTGTCTTCCACCATCTTCCGAAGTCTGCTCAAATTCTTATTTGTTACATCAGTAACGCTGTCCAGCCATCTCATCTTTTGCTGTCCCCATCTTCTTTTGCCTTCTGTCTTTCCCAGCATCAGGATCTTCTCCAGTGAGTGCTCCCTTCTCATTTGGTGGCCAGAGTATTTGAGCTTCAGCTTCAGCATCTGACCTTCCAAGGAACAGTCAGGGTTGATTTCCCTTAGGACTGACTGAATGGATCTTCTTGCAGTCCAAGGGATTCTCAAGATTCTTCTCCAGCACCACAGCTCAAAAGCATCTATTCTTCTATTCTCGGCCTTCCTTATGGTCCAACTCTCACATTACTACTGGGAATACCATCGCTTTGACTATACGGACTTTTGTTGGCAGGGTGATGTCTCTACTTTTTATTATGCTGCCCAGGTTTGCCATAGCTGTCCTCCCAAGGAGCAAACGTCTTTTAATTTCATGGCTACAGTCACCATCTGCAGTGATCTTGGATCTCAGAAATGTGAAGTCTGTCACTACTTCCATGTCTTCCCCTTCTATTTGCCACGGTTTGATGGGGCCGGATGCCATGATCTTAGTTTTTTTGATGTTGAGTTTCAAGCCTACTTTTGTGCTCTCCTCTTTCACCCTCAACAAGAGGTTCTTTAGGTCCTTTTCACTTTCTGCCATTAGAGTGGTATTATTTGCATATCTGAGGTTGTTGATGTTTTCCCCAGTAATCTTAATTCCGGTTTGTGCTTCATCCAGGCCAGCATTCCGCATGATGTAGTCTGCATATAAATTAAATAAGCAGGGTGACAATATAATCCTTGTCAAACTCCTTTTCCTATTCTGAACCAATCAGTTGTTCCATATCCCGTTCTGACTGTTGCTTCTTGACCCTTACACAGGTTTCTCAGGAGACATGTGAGGTGGTCTGGTACTCCCATCTCTTTAAGAACTTGCCACAGTTTGTTGTGATCCACACAATCAAAGGCTCTTGTGTAGCCAATGAAACAGAAATAGACGTTTTTCTGATACTTCCGTGCTTTCTCCATAATCCAGCGAACGTTGGCAATTTGATCTCTAGTTCCTCTACCTCACAGAAACCCAGCTTGAACTTCTACTGGTTCCTGATATACGTACTGCTGAAGCCTAACTTGTAGGATCTTTAACATGACCTTGCTGGCATGTGAAATGAATGCAATGGTGCGATAATTTGAACATTCCTTGGCATTACCCTTCTTTGGGATTGGGATATAAACTGACCTTTTCCAATCCTGTGACCACTGTTGCGTTTTTAAGATTTGTTGACATAATGTGTGCATCACTTTACAGCATCATCTTTTAGGACTTTGAATAGCTCAAAAGGGATACTGTCATCTCCGCTTGCTTTGTTGTTAATAATGCTTTCTAAGGCCCTTTTGACTTCATACTCCAGGATGTCTGGCTCAAGGTCAGTGATTTCACTGTCATGGTTGTCAAGGACATTGAGGTTCTTCTTGTATAATTCTTCTGGGTATTCTTGCCACTTCTTCCTGATCTCTTCTGCTTCTGTTAGGTCCCTGCCGTTTTTGTCCTTTATCATGGCCATCTTTACACCAAACATTTCCTTGATTTCTCCAATTTTCTTGAAGAGATCTCTTCATTATTTTCCTCTATTGCTTTGCATTGTTCTTTCAAGGAGGCCTCCTTATCTCTCCTTGCTGTTCTCTGAAAATCTGCATTCAGTTGGGTGAATTTTTCTTTTTCACCTTTGCCTTTCGCATTCCTACTTTCGTCAGCTATTTGTAAAGCCTCATCAGTCAGCCACTTTGCTTTCTTGCATTTCTTTTTTTTGGGGGGGGGGGATGGTACTGATTGCTGCCTTCTGTACAATGCCACGAACCTCTATCCATAGTTCTTTCGGCACTCTGTCTATCAACTCTAGTTCCTTAAACTTATTCTTCACCTCCACTGTATATTCATAAGGGATGTGATCAAGGTCAAATCTGAATGGCCTTATGGCTTCCCCAGTTTTCTTCAGCTTAAGCCTGAATTTTGCAATGAGTAGCTCATGATCTGAGCTGCAGTCAGTTTCAGGTCTTGTTTTTGCTTACTGTAAGGCGCTTCTCCATCTTTGACTGCAGAGTATATAATCAATCTGATTTCTGTGTTGCCCATCAGGTGATGTCCATGTGTAGAGTCGCCTTTTAGGTTGTTGGAAGAGGGTGTTCGCTATGACCAGTTTGTTCTCTTGACAAAACTCTACTAGCCTTTACCCGGCTTCATTTTGTTCTCCAAGGCCAAACTTTTCAGTTGTTCCAGTTACCTTTTGACTTCCTACTTTGGCATTCCAGTCCCCTATGATGAGGAGGACATCTTTTTTGGTGTTAATTCTAGAAGGTGTTGTAGATCTTCATAGAACTGGTCCACTTCAGCCTCTTCTGCATCAGTGGTTGGGGCATAGACTTGGATTACTGTGATATTGAATGGTTTTCCTTGGATACGGACTGAGATCATTCTATCATTTTTGAGATTGTATCCCATTTCTTCTACAGGACTCTTGCCCACAATAATAGATGTAGTGATCCTCTGAGTTAAATTCACCCATTTCCGTCCATTTTAGTTCACTGATTCCCAGGATGTCGATGTTCAGTCTTACCATCTCTTGTTTGACTACATCCAACTTACCTTGATTCATAGATTTTACATTCCATGTTCTAATGCAGTATTGTTCTTTGCATCAGACTGTTCTTTCACCATCAGACACATCCACAACTGAGCATTCTTTTGGCTTTGGCCAAGCCACTTCACCCTTTCTGTGGTTACTTGGACTTGCCCTCCGCTCTTCCCCAGTAGCATATCGGGCACCTTCAGACCTGAGGGGCTCATCCTCCAGCGCCATATCTTTTAGCCTTTTGTTACTGTTCATGGGGTTTTTTTGGCAAGGATACTGGAGTGGTTTGCCATTTCCTTCTCCAGTGGATTACGTTTTGTCTGGGTTCTTAGCTGTGGCCTGTCCATCTTGGGTGGCCCTGCATGGCATAGCCTACAGCCTCATTGAACTGCGCACGCCCTCTCACCACGTCATGGCAGCAATCCATGAGATAGTTGGTGTATCCTAGCTAACTATAATTAGTTAGGAATGGTTTGCATTTAGGTTGAACTCACTGTAGTTAATTTAATTCAACCATGTCTTTACATGGTATCTATGTATTTGTTTGGTTAAGTGTTTGTAATAACATCTAACAATACAAGAACCATAGAAGTAAAAAACAGGTATAGGCACACATTCATTGGGAATCAATTTTTCGATCCTAGGGAATATTAGCCCTACTTCTGGAACTTTAAATGAATTACCACTTAAACTTGCTTTCCCAGAACATGACTTAGATGGGAAAATTGTAACGTTGCTTACATTATAATTACCATGTAAGACATGTTTCTGTACTCTATGTCTGTGAGCATCACAACTGTCAGCTCAGCCTAGCCTGGTCTGGCGTTAGCAATGCAGAAACGCTATAGGGAAGTTAAAAGTGACCATACTTTGGGAGGGCATCCATCATTTAGTTTTTTCTGAGCTTCTTAGCACTGCCCTCACAGAACCCTTATTTGCTTATTAAACTCATGCAGATTGAAAGGGAAACTTACTCTGGTGTGTAGTGGGAGTCCTTCCCCCCCTTCTCGAGTCGAACATTAGGAAGCTTAAGAAACTTTGGAAGGGATTCTCGGCAGCTACTCAACCATTTGGTACAAAGAAACATTCAACCATTTGGTACAGGTGGATGCTGCATGTGTGTCCCTCAGGATCGCAGGTGGCAGGAAGAATGCCATGAGTAGCAGAATATATTTAAATACAGCTGGAATGGGGAAGTACACAGGACTGTATTATATTGGCTTGGCATAAAAGTATATCTGGCAGGTTCTTGCAAGAATGCCACACAGGGAGTATGTTAGTTTGGCAACAGAGCAGATTCTCATGAGAATACAATTGCTGATCTCTCCACAACAAATATAGATTCCCTAAGTCATTTGATAGAACTGCTAAATTTGGTTAGACAGGCAGAGGTGATATTTAGAAATGCCTGAATACTTGTTTCTACTAAGCACTTCAATTTGCAGCCTAAATTTAGTGGCAATATCATGAATGTTTGTTTGTTTTTTAACTGTGTCCTCTTATCTTTCTGCTCATATTTTGTTTCTCTGGAGTTTTGGCCAAGTTGTTTGCTATGAATGAGACTCTTTTACCATTCCAACTAAGCTGGGTGTATGTATATTCTCACTGTGTTTTTGTTGGGAAGGTAACTGATTTCTCATGAGCCACAAGCATAACTGATGAGAAAGTGAATATATATATATCTGTATATATATTTTTAAATCCCATTCTGATACAACTTTTCCCCTTGGATCTCCCAGTGTATCTGTCAGACCTTAAACTGTCTAGAGACTAGATTGCTATAATACTGCTTTGTATTCTCATTGTTTAACAGTAAGGCCTTCTTTTTAACTTCTTCAGTTTGAAGGTTCTGATGCCAGAATCATTTGTTGTTCACCTGACTCAGGGAATGTCCATTTCCTTTTCATTTCACAGCTTCCCAGAAGTTGCCTTTTCTAATTTGGCTTCATCTTATGAATAAAGCTTGAGTGTTGTTGCATACATCACAGTGTACTGTAGAGAGAGGGAGAATATTTGATAACGTTCTATTTGTTTAGCTTCTGGGATGTTTCTCTGCCTTGCATATAGGCAAATTTCAAATGTGTATCATAAGCTCTCTTCTCAAATCAAGGTCCTGTTATGAGACAGGAGCTTCTAATTACTTTCAAAGGAGATGGAAAAGCAAATGTGAGATAATTGTACATCCTCTTTCTGCACTTCCACTGCAACAGGCAAAGGTGGGTTTGCCAAATGCAGAAAAAAGCTAATTCATCTTTCCTTGAGGGAAATTCTTCTGTCTTGCATTATGGGAGTGGGTGGGAAGGAAGTGCAAGTCTCCCTGTCACCTCTGTCACCACCTTCTGTTACTTGGAAGCACTGATAGTAACAAATGCTGTTTTTCGTGTTATAATGAATTAATTAGAACAGTGAGGTCAGAACTAAATTCTCTGGCATATGTACACTTTCATCGTAAGAACAGTTTTTTGGGAGGAAGTCCCATTAAATAGACTTCTCTAGGAATCTGAATAGTTCTATTTAGGATCGTTCTCTTAGGCCAAACTTCTGTTTTCATCCTAACTAGCTTGACCCAACTAATGAAATTTGTCTGAACCATTCATTATGAAGGACAGTGGAAGACAGGAGAAATGGACCTTTTTCTTTAGCTGGAGAGAATGCGGCTCCCAACCAGAGGCAGGCCTTGTCTCCAGGGGCCATTTTGCCCCTTTGTAAGGAGGAGGGGCCGGCAGGGCATTATGGGAGGTGAGGGCGGAGCAGGCACGCCTTAATGGCTGTCTCCACTTCTGCCTCCCAGTCTTTGCCTCGTGCTCAGCCCACCCTTTCGCCCTTGAGGCAGTGTGGGCGATAGCTGGTTGCTCTTAATTTATAGGGGACCGGGTAGGAATTTTTTCATCTCTTCCTGTTTGGCTGTTGGAAGTGGTATTTTTTGCCTACCTCACACTGCTTGTAGACGGGATTGTGGAATTGGCTAGGGTGTGACTGGTTTAAGTAGGCTGGTCACTTTCAGGTTGGCTGGTTTTATTGCCTAACTTCCGTTATGCAGCTTGGTGAGCACCAATAGCACTCCAGTTTTGGGGCACGGGGTCTAGCTAAATCATTCCTGGGCCATGTGGACTAGTTGAGTGATGAAGTGGACTGCCTTGGGTTTGCATGGATTGATCCGCCCTTCAGCCATGTGGATGGGGGTTGGAACTCTAGGGCATAACCTTTGCTAGGCTGGCTGGGTATGAGCCATGCATTTTGGCTATACCTAGGGGCAGGGTGGCTCGCCCGTCATGCGGCAGGGGAGGGGTATTTCATACCCTAGCCCTGCCATGCTGCCTGTTGTGTTTATAGCCGTTGTTGTTAATTTAATAATAAAGAAAGTGGCCCTTAGTTACCCAAACCCTTGTGTCTGTCTCTTCCTTCCATCTGTGGGGGCAACACAATTTTGATAAACTACAGCTTCAAAAATTTCATTCCAGAATTAGTTGTGTTACTCAAGGCCTAGTAAGACTCAAGATCTTACTATAATAACTACTTTCTAGATCAAGAAATGTCTTAGATATCTTTTAGATTCTTCACACCAGCACTAGTTGTTTCTAGGACTGGTCCAGGACCAGCATTTAATAGACAAGTAGGGTGTAGGATGATGGTGAGATCAGACATGGTAAGTGTCATAGTCATGTTTGGAAACATAGCTACTTTGTGTTACTAGAATGAGGTTTTTTCTGTTTTAAAACTTTGAAAAATTTATTGAACTTCTGGTTGCACTTTATTGCTTTTCTCACAACAACAAGACATCCAACATGATCGCAACTGTAAATGGTGAAAGGTACAAATTAAGTGCCGGTTCATATGTTGGTGACTAACTGCTTGTGATAGTTGCTGAAGAGCTCTTCCTCATATATCTTTTATGTATCCCTTATACAGAGATTGCTGTTTCAATCAGAAATTTATTCTACTGCATATACGAATCTATTGTTTGGATGGCAGTGCCGCATGTAGCACTATGGGCACCTAGTAACGATGTATTAAAAAAGCATCAGTGATTCAGTGAAAGCATATAGTAACTGACCTGACACAGATTGTCAGAAGGGAAGAAGAACTTTGCAGCAGGAGCTAAGAGAGACAAGCACACAGCCTGGAATTCTGGTAGCATTACAGTTTCCTAGCATACATATGCTTAAAGTACTAATTACTTTAAGCTGGAAATGCTTTTATTCTTGAAATGCTTTTACTCTCGGAAATTTACTGAAACCTGTTTATAACGCCATATTGTTAAGTTAATTTTAATAATTTGTAATTGTTTTAACCATGTTTTATAAGTATAATTGATGTAATGTGTGTTTTCTGTTGTGAGCCGCCCTGAGCCTGCTCCGGCGGGGAGGGCGGGATAGAAATAAAAAATTATTATTATTATTATTATTATTATTAGTGATTATCCTTTTTCTCTACAAGCATTTGCTTTTCTGGTTTAAGCTACTGTGTTTGAGAAGAAAGAACACAAACTTTTTTTTTCCTGGATGAAGAAAATGTATAAAATAATAATGTCAAAATTATAAAAGAGGTCCAACATGTATTTTCTACACCTTAAGTATTAAAGAAATGTACATACCCTTGCTTTTCACATTTATGTACCACTGTAGAATATTCAAAGTGCTACACATACTTTTCCTCAGTAATAATTTTTAAAATGGAGGATTGCAAGGAACTATGGGGGGATTACTTAAAAGCCCTCCCTTCCTCTCTTGTGCTGTGATCACACACACACACTAAATAATGCACTTTTAATGCACTTTCTAACTGAATTTTGCCAGTTCACACAGTAAAATCCAGTTGGAAAGTGTATTGAGAGTGTATTGAAAGTGCATTATTTAGTTCATATGATTGCAGCTTCTGTTGCAGATTCTATAAACTCGCATGAGTTTACACATTCTAATCCCCTCCCCCCCGCTGCCAATTTAATTTTATTTTAAGTTACCCTCAACTGCTTTTAACATTCCTTGTGTCCTGGTGCAAGCTTAGTCCTCTTGGAGTTTTTAAAAATTACCTTTAGTTTAATTTATAAAGTAATATTTTCCTGCTTGTTTAGGAGAACCATATGTGGTCTGTGGGACAGCTGGTATGCAAAAATACCACCTGAAAAGGTTTTCCATATCCCTGTCCTGTCCAGCCTATTTTGCTTGACAGTTAACAGGAATGAAGTAAAAAATTATGTCATAGCCAACATGTTTTACCAGTGATGCTTAACAGAGGAAGTGAAGGAACTCTTGGAATTGATTTTGTTAGTAATGTTAAAATGTCACAAGTTCCTAGCTGAACTGAAGAAAAGGCAATACCATACTTTATAGATATTTAAGATATGAAAAAAATTGAGGCGTTTTGTAGGTATATCAAACCCTCCCTCACACCCTGGCCACGGCTGTGTGTTGCTTGTTGCAGACTTGACTGATTATGGGTGGATAGCATTTTGATGTCATGTACAAACTGTTAATTTGTTAAGTTCTCATTATTAAATATAAAATTACACTAGTCTTATTGCCACTTAACTTCATAATTTTTTCAGGTGTACATCTATAAATTGTAAAATTTGAGTGAAACAGATGTGTGTATCACAATGGTGTATCATGGAGGTATGTTCATCAGGGAACTGTACTGCATTTCCTGTTGGAGTATATACTTGGTAGAAACCTGTGTTTTGCTGTGCATAATATGTGGACTGATCCATATTGATCTAGTTATTTCTACATTGTATGTACATGTACATGAACTGTATTGTTTTCTGCAGTCTTGCTTCAGTCATGTTCAATGAAGAGGCATAATTTCCCTGGTAGTAGCTGTTACCTGAATAAATAAATTGTTGCTGATTTCTTGGCTCTCAAAAAGGCATACACATTCCATATGAGAATCTAGTATTATCTGCAGTTACATTACATCCAAAAACAATAGTCAAGCCATTACGCATTTAAAGTTGTCCTTGTTTTCAAATATCTTTCCCCAGAGCTTTTTTTGTAGAAAAAGCTGAGAAGGAACTCATTTGCATATTAGGCCACACCCCTGATGGTACCATTGTTTCACACTGGGCTTTTGTATAGGAAAAGCCCAGCAGGATCTCATTTGCACATGAGGCCACATTCCCTGGTGCCAAGCCTGCCGGAACTGTGTTCCTGTGTGTTCCTGCTAAAAAAAAAGCCCTGTCTTTCCCTAATATCTGTGGACAACCCCCCAAATCAACCAGAAAACATTCATGTTTGGATTTTGCATCATCAGTGGGAATAGTATTTTGGAATATTTAGGGAAAGTACCGCTATGATTTTTAGCAACAAGTTTTGCTGGTTATGAAACAGTTTCCCCCTCTGTCTGATGCATTACTGTATATTGCTTGCAATTAGACTCCTGTGGTTAACCCACAGTTGCTTGTTTCACAGATATTTTAACATACCATTTAAACTAGATGTGTAGACAGGAACATTTGGTTATTGTACAAAAAGTGATAACCCAATGCTAATTTGACAGCTGATCTGAAATAATACTGTGTTGTTTAGGTCAGGAAATCACCACAATCCAGTGATTGTTTATTTTCCCCCAGCCCAGATATACAGGGACACAAGTATAAATATCCATAAAGTTTAAAAGAGATGCTTGTTGTAATTACTGAACAACCCTACTTGCTCATAGACTTTATTGTAATTAATTGTTTGGGAAATATACTGTTCCTAATAAAAAGCAACCAGCTACTGTGAGTTTTGCTGTGTACTCAAGTAACAGTGCGTTTTTTCTTGGAACTATAGGAACAAGTCCTGTTAAAAGTCCTTGGACCTTCTGCTTAATAAATAGTGTAAGAATGGATAGGAAACTTCCTACTCTGAGCAAGGGACATTTGCAAACATATCTTCTAAGGGTTCAGTATGTTTTCATGGCCACTTGCAATCTCCCCCATTTTTAAAAATGTAAAAATTGTATGGAATATTACTGTAATTATTAGGATGCCTTCCATTTTAATTCTGCTTAACAACTAGTTTCTATGTCTATGCTTAAATGGATTTGATTTTTTTTAACATGGACTCTGAGGTTTGTTTAGAAGAAAGGGAGGAAGGTGTACATACTCTCTGCAGCTTTAACAAGTGGTTGTGTATTTTTTCCTAACTAGAAGAGTATATCTGAACATCATTAAATTAAAAATAAATGGGGGGAGGGCAGTAAATGTAGTAGTCATTGTACTAGTGTAGTGCATGTGTGACACATGGTTTTTGTCTTTTCATCTTCCACAAGAGCCAGAAAGTTTCCTGCCGCTCTCTTTCCAGCTATTGACAAATGATTGCCAGATGTGAGATCTTTGCAGTGCTCTTTCCCTTCAGCAAACCTGCAGTGATGGGATATTTGATTCTCCCTTACCCATTTCATCTCCTTTCCACATCTGCCAGGGACACACAGGCAATACATCCCTACATGAAAGTTTAAAGTTTACTCAAGCTCCTACTCTTCTTCCCCCCTCCATACTCCTGCCACCAAACAGATAAAGCATTTCTGAAAGACAACAGACTGAAGTCAATAATGACTCTCCATAAATCTCCAGAATACATTGTTTGTTTTAATTATTTGCATGTAGGTAACCTTCCAAGTTGTATTTATTTTACATCCCTCCCCCTTTTTTTGTGGGGAAAGTATGAGGTAACTTGGTTAGTTCCTCTGGCTGTCAAGCTTGTAGGAACACCTCAGACTCTTGAAAATGTAGTGTTTTTTTGTGGGATTTTCTGGTAAAGTAATTGTAATAACTAACTGAATTCTAAGAGACCACATGTCTTCAGCAAAAAAGTAAAAAATTGGAAAGTCTAAAAGTTGGGAGGGGGTTGGGAAATAAACATTCCGACATTCTAGAAAGACGCTCCTAGGTAATATGTTTTAAGTGATTTGAAAGAGCCAACAAGTTTTCCCTGATGTAGCTTATAATAACAAGGAATGGCCACACACAGAATCAGGAGCAAGTAAAGGAACTTCTGAGTATGGCTGATTTATATGAATGTGTCCCTTCCCTCAAATTTTCCTTTAAAATAGTTGTATTAAAATTACATTCTTCCTTTCAGTTTTCAGTTTGAGTGGAACGGGAATCTGCTGTATTTACACCAAATTGAAAACCTTGCACGTATGTGCAAGTAAGATCTGTGTGATTTGAGGGTGAACAGATAGATTTTAATACCTATTCTTCTTTTTGAAAACAGAGAGCCTGGTGTATGAGGAGTTATAGCATGTTTAACTTGCCATTCTGCTTTTCCTTACAATCTCCATATCTTGAAACTCCTGTCACAAGAGGCAAAGTCCTTGAAATTGAAAACACTTCACATAATATGCCCTCAGTAAAGCAGTTGTGAGTTTCTCATGGCTTTCTGCATCTCTTGCTATTGCTACTCCGGGACGTAAGGAGAGGTGCTAAGCAATGGAGGTGTCATCCTGTGCTAGCACCTAGGGAATGTCCTTCAGAGGACAACTTGTCACTAGCCGTCAAAGAAGCAAGTGGCTTTGTGGTCTCAGAACATCTGGCAGCACTGCACAGGAAGCTGAGGGGGTGTCATTAATTGTGATGAAATAATTTAAACCATCAGGAATAAATGAGGCTGTTAAGCTAAGTTCAGATTCCATTTGCCATGCACATGTGTCTAGCAGCCTGTGTGCATTTTAAGGAAAAAAATGGAATTATATTAGCCTGTGAGAAGAAGTGAAACAGATACAGTAAATGGAACATATTTATGGTGCAGCGATTTCTTGTAGATCTGTATTTTAGAGATTCTGCTGTGGAAGATCAGTGTAGGGAAAAGCAGTGTGCTTTCCCCTAAAACTTTCATATAAAACCAGGCCTAATGTAGGAGGTTTACATCCAAAACAGCATTTTGGTTTCTGCTGCAAGGTATTAGGAAAGGGGCAGGGGAGAGAAAATGTTTATATGCCATAGATCAGGGATGTCAGGGATTGAGAGTGTATACTGTATACTTCAAGACAGTCATCTGCTATATTCTGTTTTCTTGAAACAGGAATGAATGAATGATAAATAAATAAATAATTAAATGGAAATAAATTAGAATAGCAATAAATGAAGCACATTAATGCATGTATTTACCAAGAAATAGCTGCTTTAAAACATGGCTGCATATATCATGTATACATGTGTGTCTGTTTAGAGATAATACTGGTAAATAGCCACTCATCTGTTTTCCTGTGGCAAGATCTAGTTTCAATGGATTAGGCATAAAATACTCCATATATTGGAAGAGATGTGATTCCTTTTTCTTCAAGGCATCCAGATTTCACAAATTACTCTGGGCTGGTTGGAAAGTGAATACTAGCTGAGACAAATGCTAGGGGCAAGCCAGCACCTTCTGATACTGCATGGGAGCTTCCTGGAAGCACCATGTTATTGGCTGCTATAGGGAACATAATACTGGACTAGGGGTGCAGTCAGACGTACCATTAGTGGCGACACAGCTCCGTCTGGCTGATGGATTAAATGTGTTCATTCAGACATCCACATCTGGCAATTGAGCGTCATCCAGGGTCATCCTGGTTTGCTACGCCTGAATGGCGCATTAATTTGACAGCACAGAAAGTCTGGCCCTTTTTCAAAACATCGGCACAAGATTGGCTTTTTCATGTTTGGACAGCTCACGCACGATACTGCCTCTCACCTTTTTTAAAAAAAAAAAGTCCCAGCAGACATGCGCATTGCCAGATCATCCAGGAATCTGAGGACGCTTCTGCTTCTCCAATCAACACAGGATCGAAGGGGGGGGGGAACATTATCCCACTATTCAGAACAAGAAAAAAATCTTTTTTTCAATGTGGAGGATTTCCAGATATCGTCGTCACTCTAGGAAAGTAATTCCTGGCAGTTCCTTGGTTTGAATCGGCAACGTTAATTCCAGAAACTTTCCCCCTTCCCCCCTGCCTCTGAAGCAACGTTTGATTTCCCAGCTCCAAACAGTTGGGCGCATGTTCAATGGACCCCCTCTCCCAGAAATCATCATCTGATTACGCATGCTCCAAGAAAAGAGTGTGATAGTATTGGATGTCTGATCACGCAACAACAGAATGAATCGCATTCTTGGATGCTCGTCTGAACTGCCCTGCATCGAATCAATATTCAGCGGTTCAGATTTGAGCGCTACACACCCGCTTTTAATGGTACGTGTGACTGCACCCTAGATAGTCTTATCCAAAAAAAGATCTCCCCCCTCCCACTCTGATAGTTCTGTTAGATATTTACAAAGTTCAGGTACAGCTGTGTGTGACATATGACATTGTGCTTTCTTTGGGTTGCTTGATCATTGTCAGTCTTATTGACTGTTTTTAATACTTTGGAGGCACTGATATACAAGTCTTGGGTTTGTGTCCTTGCTCATCTGTGAAGCTCCATAGATGGCCTTCAGCAAAACAGTTTATTTTATTTACTCACTTCAGAGTGCTGACTGTGTGTTTGCAAACTGGAAAAGAAGTGGGAACTAAAAAGCAATATCAAAACATAGAATAACCATAGTAAGACTGCACAGATTTCCAGGACTACCACAGATCCAAATGTTAAGAGCAAAGAATCCAACTGGCATAACAGAGAGAAACCAGTGATTTGGGTTTTTTTAAGAAGGAACTAGTTATAGGAATTAGAGGTCCTGGTTGATTTTCCTTTAGTTATAGCTTCACAAATAGATACCTGCTGTATCAGCTCAACATAACAAATGGATTTTGAAACAACAGTTAAATTCTTGTTGATATTTCCCCCAAATACCGAAACCTTTTCTGGTTCTTCCAGGTGATTTCTCATATGCCTTTTGTACACATATATTCCATGATACCTAGCAAAGCCTTTTTGGGGATCAAAGGAAATCCCCTCCTCTCTTTTTTCATAAGTGGAAAAGCTGGTTTAATTAAACCCTATTTAAGTATGATATCTGCCCAACCTAGTTTGTTGGTGGATTCTAAATTTGAATTCCTACTCCTGGTTTGTAACTAAATCATAAACTTGGATTTGTACTAACTGGGTTTTGTCATGGTGTCTAAATGCAGGAATCAGATTTTTTTAGTAGTACCATTCTTTTTTTCTCCTGCACGTGAAGGAAGAAGCTCAGACTAACAGAAAAATTTGACAGTCTGGTTGCATTCAGATGTAGATAATGCTTTCTAAAATACTCCTTTCTTTCTTGTGCCCTCTTTGCATCCTCTTGTTCTAATAGTGACCAGCTAGCTAGCTAGCTCACAGATTTTTAGCCTCCAGCTCACACATTTTTGTCTTAGCTCAGGAAGGATGACCCCAGAGCACAATAATTGATCCAGTAGCTCACAACTTTAATACCAGTAGTTCACAAAGTGGGATTTTTGCTCACAAGACTGCAGCTTAGAGGGAACATTGATAGTGACTCACCCTATTAGGAATGTACTTCAGAAATCAACCTCTCCAAAGAGAAAATTTAAAAAGCAATGAAACAAGAAGAAAGATCTATTTTGTTGTTGAATATACATTAGAAGATGTATTGAAGTGGATAAACAGAAAGGAGAAGGACACAGTGTTGATTATAAGCAAGAGAGAAAGATTTAGGTAACTACAATAAAGTTAGAGTCCAGTGGCACTTTTAAGATCAACAAAGGACTCTTAACTTTCTTCTGTTATGGCTACCCACCTGTATCTGGGTAACTAAAAGTTTATCTTGATTCAGATTTTAAAAGTTCAGGAATTAAGTGAAGCATCTAGGTGGAAAGAAGAAGGGAACTGACATAAGTCAAGAGAGCCTTTCATGTCTAAGGCTTCTCTTCTATTTTCCACTCCCATTTATTGCAGGCATCATATACCAAGTGAGAAGTAAATGTAGTAAAGCCAACAGATTGGTAACACAAGGGAGCTTTGGATAGCATCTAGAGTCTGCATCTGCTTGTATCTGGAAAGAAGCGAGTAACATGCTAATTTGGTTTTAGGAACCAACTATGTTCTGTTATGTACATGTGGTATATTAACCGGAGTTTGTTTAACAAACAGTGGTTTAAATATCCCACAGTTTATTGTGACACATGAATCTAAGTTGCCCAACTCCTTTTTATTAGAAGTCTTCCACCACAACTGTCCTTTTTGCATACCTGATGAAAGGTAAGATTACCTCTTCATTAGAAAATAACTTAATTGCTCAAGATGAAAAACTAACTCATACATGCTTGTTGTCTCATAATTCATAGAAATAGCAAATAAGATGGTAAGATTGTTTCTGAATTGTACCACTTCACACTACAGGTTGAAGATTGCATTCTTCAGTGTTCATTATATATAGTCCAAATGTACATGTGTATCTAGTTTTTTTTTTGTCTGTCTGTCATCTATCATCTGTTATTTATCTAGTCCAAATGTACATGTCACGGAGTAGAATTCTACTCTAGCTGTCCGCCTGACATAGAGTTTTGAATATGTGGCCATTTTAATTTTATTGATAGACATGACCATATAACCTTTCCAAACAGAAATGGTGCAATTCAGACAGTGTTTCACCACATCCTCTGCTGCATATGGAAACTGAACCTCAGTTACCCACAATCTATCATCTGAACCTGTCAGTTTAATAAGTCTTCATAAGAATTCTGAGTCTGAGGTAGTATGAAAACCTATAGGACGTCCTTCTGAGTTTTTACAACTTTAGCTAATGTGTGTGTTATTAATCTTATGTATTTTCAATTCAATTCAATTCAATTTTAATTCTGTTGTAAATCACCTGGCCTGAGCTGGGATGGGATGATAGATAGATGATAGATAATTAGAGTTCTGTGTATTGTTGAATATATGATTTACATATACCCTTCATCCTGCAATTTTTCAGTTGGTGCATGTGTTTATGTTGTATCAGTCTAGAATAGTAGAGATAATCATGTATGCTATTTCAGGTTTAAGGAATGTTTTTACTGTTTCTTGTTGAGTAACATTTGCTGCAAACATAGCAACAAGGTTAACAAGGTAGCACTTTCTAAACATGAGCATAGTTGTATTTTAGGTTTTCATGGATTTTCTAAACACAATGCAATGCTGTTGTTTTGTTAACTGATATCTCTTGTAATGCATCATCAAAAACAGTTGTATTATGCACTGCTAGCAGCTCTTCAGTTTCATCTACACATTTCAGCCATCAGAAACAGTATATGTAAAAGTTCAAGCTGGTACATTCAAGTTAGTCTGAACAGAGGGGATTTTCTGAATAATATGACCCTCTGTGTATTTGAAATTGGTCTGGTAATGTCGCTAACTTCTGGCATTTTTAAGAAGCATTAATTAGGTGGCAGGCTGCAGTGAAAAAATTATTCTCCCTGGACTTAACTTGGAGACTTAAGTGTAAGGTTGTCATAGTGTTGAGAAAATATAGCATATAAGATAAATGGGGACTAGACTCAACTAAGTATACATGAAATATATAGCCCTCAAAATAAAATTAATTTGTTTATAAGGACTATAACCTTTTGACCTATTTTACAGAAGCCTCACTGTGACTGTAGTAAATAGCAATTCCAGTGGTTAGTACCACAACTTTCATCCCCCCCCCCCAGACGAAAGGAAGCGACGGACACAAGGGTTTGCATAACTAAAGAGACACTTTATTTATTACATTAACACAAGGGCTATAACATAACAGGCAGCACGGCAGAATGAAATACCCCTCCCCTGCTGCATGACGGGCGAGCCACCCTGCCCCTAGGTATAGCCAAAATACATGGCAATGGTTATGCCCTGGAGTTCCAGCCCCCAGCTGCACGGCTAACAGGCGAATCAATCCATGCAAACCCAAGGCAGTCCACTCCATCACTTAACCATCCCGCATGGTCCAGGAATGATTTAGCGAGACCCCATGCCCCAAAACTGGGGTGCTGCAGATGCTCACTGAGCTGCATAACAAAAGTTTAGGCCAAAACCCAGCCATCGCGAGGCCAAGCCTCTGCTTAGGCATCTACGCCCACTAAATGCCCAACACTTCCTTAAGCCCAAGTTTCAAGTCCTCTAAAAAGGTGTCATTACCCTTGTCCGAAAGATGTATGCCATCGCTCCTGTATAAATCCGCACAATCAGCCCGGATCTCAGGGTGAGGAAGAAAGTGGCCCAAACCTCCCTCAAGGGCTCTTTTAAGTTCTAAATTGGCTTTGCGGTGAGCTTTCTCAATTGCCTGTGGGTCCCAAGCTGCACGCCATACCCGGCATGGGATCATGGCCAACCACATGATCAAAGCCTGTGGCCAATGCCTCTTGATGACTCTAAAGTCATCTTTGGCCTGCAACACAAGGGCTTTTCCCTTGACCAGGCCTAAATCATTACCACCCAGATGTATCACCACAACATGTGGTGGCAACACGTGCACATCTTTGAACAAGAGGGGCAACAGGCCAGACCAATGGAGACCCCGCCATCCACGCCATTCAATGGTGGTCCACTTGCTGAGCCCCAGCTGTGACCCAGCTGAAGTCCTCCTGGCCTGATGGGCAGCCCAAAACACGAAGCTGTGTCCGCATATGAGGACGCGTTGTCAATCTCCATGGACCACAGGACCTGAGAAAAGAAGAAACGATGAATAACGTAGCCCCCTAATAACGTGATGCCAATTACTGCAGTGCAAGAGGGCAAACATAGCCCTTATAGGCTGAGGAACACAACCTACCAAGCTTCTGAATGGAAGGCGGAGAGTACCCCAGGGCAGCAGCCGTAGATGCTGCTCCAATACGGAAGGAATGGGTGCCGAACTTAATTCCCGACAGGCCCAGCATAGCAAGGGCCTTGCATGTCACTGTCCAAAACTGATGCTTCGTCAGGGGACTGCAGTCCCTGTGACGGAAAAATAGGCCGACACCCAAACTATGAGCAACCATGTATCGTATTAAAGCCGCTACGGGACAGATCTCGACATCAGAACAGGAACCCAAACTAATAGTATCCCCCTATTGCAGTTGATCAGTCTTGGAATGACGAACTGTAACATATACAGATCCGCCAGCTAGACGAATGTCTTGGGCCATCAAGGCCCTCCCTGAAACGTCCCGTTTGGACTGAGCCACCAGCTCACTCACCCGGAGTGCCCCGAAGAATGCCATGAGAGAGGTGGCGTGAAAGAGCAGCGTTTCGTACTTCGACATGCACACCTGGCCCCAGACGGATCGTAAACCCCTAAGAACTGCAGGTGAAATTGGTTGTCTAGGATCCCACCTGGGCCCAACTTCTCTAGACCAACCTTCCAACATTTTCTTAATGCGGAAGTCACCAGTATTCTCCTGGAAACCCAAAGCCTTACTAGCGAAGGCCAACGCAGACAGCCGGCCCTGAATAGATCGAACTGCTAATCCCCTGTGCCTTAAATATAACCTATAGTGGAGTAATTGCTCCACCGGAAGGGGCCATCCCCTTTGGTAACCAACTTTGCTCCTAAAACTTTCAAACTGGCATACTGCCCTGTTGTACTAGGAGCAATTGCGAGACTTATTGCTCTACCAGCCTCGACCCGCCAATCATTCATATCCCGGGGGGCATCATTGTCGGAAGAAGATCTGCGTCTGGGGCCAGCTGGCGAAACCTCTGCATCTATTTGCGGGAGAGAGCGTCGGCCACCCCATTAGCCACCCCAGACACATGCCTGGCAAAAAATAAAATATTAAGCCTCAGGCAACGGAGAGTGAAGGCCCGCACCAGCCTCATCATCTTGGGGGATTTGGAAGTGAGGGACTTGATAACATGCACCACGGCTAAGTTGTCGCACCAAAAGTGGACTGTGTGGTTTGCCAACTCATTGGCACAACCAAACGGCTACTAAGATCGGGAAGAAATCCAAGAAAGTCAAATCTCTGTTCCACCCCGCATCTACCCATTCCTGGGGCCATTCCTCTGTGCACCAGTGTCCGTGAAAGTAGATGCCAAACCCAAGGGACCCCGCTGCATCTGAGGTAATTTGCGCTCAGCTTCCAGCTGTAACTCAGCCCTCCAAAAGGAGACACCATTAAAGGAGGTTAAAAACTCCTTCCATAGTAAAAGGTCCTCCCGCATGCTGCGTGAAATCCTGATTCGGTGATGCGGCTGGCGTAATCCAGCCATTGCATCACACAACCTCCTCAAAAAGGGGTGACCAGGAGCTACCACCTTACACGCAAAATTTAAATGACCCACCAACTGCTGCAGCTCCCTCAGGTTCACCTTTTGTCACAGCAAAAACTGAGCAACCATTTCCTGCAGACCTAGAATTTTGTCCCTTGGGAGGCATGAAGTTTGTTGGAATGAATTAAGTTCAACCCCCAGGAACGTCAATCTCTGGGTAGGGCCCTCCGTCTTCTCGCGGGCTAGAGGAGCGCCCAGCTCTGCCGACTGCGCTGCAAAGGCCACCATCAAATGGGCGCACTGGCCAGAGCCTAAGGGGTCCGCAAAAAGGGAGTCATCCAGATAATTCACCACATTGCTCAAATGAGCCTGGTGGCGCACCGCCCATTCTAAAAGGGAGCTAAAGCGCTCGAAGGCCGCACAAGAAATGGAGCACCCTATGGGCAGGGCCCTGTCCATATAAAACTGCCCTTCAAAATGAAAACCCAGCAATTCAAAATCCAAAGGGTGAACCAGTAGGAGGCTAAAGGTGGACTTTATGTCACCCTACCCCACAATGCCTCACCATCTGTACCATTTGGTCAAAAGATGTGTACCACACAGTACACAAATTTTCTGGTATGGCATCATTCACTGATTCCCCATGGGAGTAAGATAAATGATGAATCAATCTGAACTCACCTGGGGCCTTTTTAGGCATCAGGCCCAATGGGGAGACCCTCAAGGTACTCACAGGGGGTGCAGAAAATGGGCCAATCACTCTACCCTTGGCTAATTCCTTCCCAATCTTCTGATGAACTATCTGTTCCAGTCCTACAACCGACTTCAAATTATTGGCTATAAACGGCTTTCTGGGACCGTGAAAAGGAATTATAAACCCAAACTTAAAACCATTTAACAAATAAAGCCGATCTTCATCCCTTGGATAATCCCAGAGCCATGCCTCAAGCACTGTCGCCCTTATTGGGCTGGGACCCTTTACCAAATGGCTTATCTGCGTCGCCTGGGCCCTGCTTGCGCTGTCCCTGCCTTAGTCTACCCCTGGAACAATTTGTGAAGGGATGAGACCCCCCGCAAAGAGGGCACTCATGTTTGTATGGGCAGTTCTTTTTACTACACACCCCCTGGGACCCAAACTCCCAACAAAGCAGGCGGGGTTGAACTGCTTTGCTGCGGGTACCAGAAGTAGTGGCTGTGCACTGAACAACATGTCCACTGTCTGACCTATCACTCAGGTTAGGTCGTGCTGGAGACATAACTTGTTGCCACAGCTGTGGCTGAAACTGATCCCATTGAAGGGCTGGGTTCAAAGCTGCCCTCCTTATGAACTCCTCATCATATTGAAGCCAGGTCGGGCCGGTAAAGCTAGTATAGCTTTTGTAAATGATGTTGAAGTACTGAAAAAGGGATGTGGCCCTCCATGGCTGTGACCTGGCAATAATTCCCACATAAATAATGAACCCAGGCACCCAGTTCGCCCATGTCCTGTCACCTTTCCACTTCTTGATTTTCTCCTTTTCCCTATCTTCCAAATCCCCTTTCAGTATCTTATCCTTAGTGGCCGGCAACAAGTGATTCCCAAGAGGTAAGGCCAGATCACCAAAAGGTAAAGTATGATGGACACAGCAGAGTATGATGGACTCCAAGGATAAGAAACACCCCAGCCACCATAGGGTGCCATGGACACTCCCAGGAACTGGCTGGGCAGGCCTCCCCAAGTACCCCCAGGATTAGCCAGGTTAAAGCCCAAGCCTAAGGCTGGGAATTATTAAAAGCTGCAGGCTGGCTATTGGCAACTGACCCAAAGGTGGCAGACTGCCCCCATGGCCCCCAGGGCCAAGCTGAGGTAGTGTGTTGTGCAAACTCACCCCTGCCCAACTGCAAAGCATCCGCATTGGGCGCCTCCGCTGGAAGAGGCGACACACCCTCTGTTTTGTCCGTAGAAGACCTGCTTTCAAGGGAAGACAAATGATTAAGGATTTCTTCCTGGAAGCGCTTCTTAGCAGCCCGCTTATCTGCCTTGGAAGTCAGGCCCGTTACACCCAATACGACCGGCTGCCTACTATTCGACCTCTCCAAAGCAGCTATTCTGGCTAACACAGACTGCTTGAAAGTGCCATCCTCTTCATCAGATAATGAAGGCAAGATAATGAAGTGCTGACCGCTTAGGAACAGGATGCTGCGGTCTCGGTGCAGGGCACTTGCTGTTGGATTTGCCCTGTCCTTGAGGTATGATAATGTGCCCAATAACAATTACAAGCCTCTCTACTGCCCTCACTGATGTGACCCCCGCCCTTCCTAAGGCAGGTGATGAATGTTAAAGCTATCCTCAAAATGGCCGTTCCAAGCTATCCACAAAATGGCCGCTCTTTTCCCCGGGCAACAGGGAGGAAGAATAAAAGGCTGTCCTTGAAATGGCCGCCCTGAGCTATCCACAAAATGGCTGCTCTTCTCCCCGACAACAGGGAGGAAGAATAAAAAGGCTGTCCTTGAAATGGCCGCCCCAAGCTATCCACAAAATGGTCACTCTTCTGCCCAGCAACTGCACTATCTGAAAGAATGGCCCCACACACTGTGAAGTAACTATGCACTCCCCCAGGAGATTATATAAACGGGGGTGGGGTGGGGGGGAGAGTTGGTTCCTCAGCCGGCTTAACAGAGACGAGCAAGGGGAGGGGAAGGGGGGGGCGAACAGCACCCTCAAAAGGGGAGAGGCACCGCAAGATACCCTAAAACAAAAAGGGGAAGCACAAAACTGCCGGCTGTGTGAAAACGCTGTGGCCAGTGACAAACCGCCACGTCAAAGACGCTTCCGAAGTGCTCCTGATGCAGGGAAGACCTGAAGTGGCAGTGGAAGATCCATTAAAGATTTCAGTTCAGTTTTAGAGGGTGTGGTTCCAGGGACAGGTGCCATTTTCCTAATCTACTGTTTTTCTGATGCAAAATATCTATTTATATCTGCCATTTGGTCCATAAGTGTTCTAGAATTATGCCTGTATTTTCCTGGGGGGCAAAAAGCATGTCTTTTTTTTGGTCATCAAATCACAGCTGTCTTTTGGCAATCCCCAGCAGGATTTTCAAGGCAAGATACCTTCTGAGGTGGTTTGTCATCATTGCATGCTTCTGTGTCATGACCCTGGTATTCCTCGGTGGTCTCCCATCCTAATATTGACCCTGCTTAACTTCCAAAAACTGGTGAGATTGGGCTAGCCTGGGCTATGCAGGTCGATTTTAAGAAGGGATGTCTTGGGGATGGATAATTTACAACTAGAAAATAAGGCAGGGCAAATAAATTCCCTTTGTCTCAAATCCACTCCATTTTAGGGCTACTATTAAGCAATACTTCACCCCCAACAAAAATCTCTTCATGAATCACCTGCTACATATATAGTTTGGCTTTTAGTTACTGCTTCTTGCGACTTCTTTGTTTTTCTTTACTGCTGAAATCAAAGAAGTAGCAAAGTGTTCTCAAAAGATTGCTTAGTAGTCAAGCAGCAGTGGTAGGAAAATACAGACTTTCTATGGATGGTTGTAATAGCCACATGGACAATAAAGGGTCAATTAGCTAATTTAGATTGGTAATGCATAATTCGGCTCTTTAGATTGGTAATGCATAATTCGGCGTGAAAACTACAGCCTGCTGTTGGCCCCTCCTCATGAGCTCTTGCAAGTTCTGGCTCTGACAGGCACCAATGAAGGCACAACTCCTCCCCAGCTTATTTTATCCCTGCAAGCAATCTGAAATACTGGCATGGGAAGAAAGCAGCTAGGAAGGCAGCATATGATTGGCAGGAAAGTGTTCTATCTGCTGTAATTTCTCTGATGTAAATAGTCCCCTATGTAGGTGCTTTGCAAAAAAGACGTACCTGTTGTGAGGGCAATCATATTACCGATCTTAAAGTATTTCATTAATGAAAATAAATCAATGGGTCCCACCCCATCCCAGTTCAGCCTTCCTGTGTGTTGTAAATGGGAGAGAAGGAGCCATTTTGATAGAAACTCAAATTATTTTCCACATCAAATGAATGTCTCACAACATTGTTTCTTTCTATATAATATCTACAACTGAAGAGTTTAGTGCATGCTACTATAGCCAAAATATGATGATGAATGTAATGTTGTTTCATGAATGCTTATTGGCATTAGCTACGACAATTTCATTTGGCAGTTTACGTTCATTCATAATTACTTCTTTACAGAGACTTTTGGTGGGAAAAAATAACTGATGACCTGCAGTTAGAAAAAAATCCACTAAAAATGTGGTCTATTCTCACTTGCTTTTTTTTAGCTATAAACCACACCCAGAATAAATTATAAGAAATGATACAGGAAAACATGAAGGTAAAAACCTGAAATAGTTCATAAACAGATCTTAGTTACCTCAAATGTAACAGAATTGTTGTCCATTAGAATCAGAGAATCAGAGTTGGAAGGGACCTCTAGGGTAATCTAGTCCAACCCCTGCACAATGCAGGAAACTCACAAACACCTCCCCCTAAATTCACAGGATCTTCATTGCTGTCAGATGGCTATCTAGCCTCTGCTTAAAAACCTCCAAGGAAGGAGAGCCCACCATCTCCTGAGGAAACCTGTTCCACTGAGGAATCGCTCTAACGGTCAGGAAGTTCTTCCTAATGTTGAGCTGGAAACTCTTTTGATTTAATTTCAACCCATTGGTTCTGGTCCTACCTTCTGGGACCACAGAAAACAATTCCACACCATCCTCTATTTGACATCCCTTCAAGTACTTGAAGATGGTGATCATATCACCTCTAAGCCACCTCCTCTCCAGGCTAAACATCCCCAGCTCCTTCAACCTTTCCTCATAGGACTTGGTCTCCAGACCCCTTACCATCTTTGTCACTCTCCTCTGGACCCGTTCCAGCTTGTCTATATCCTTCTTAAAATGTGGTGCCCAAAACTACTGTATACTGCTGTATACCTGCTTCTGTATTCTGATTATGAAGCGGTGTGCTGTAGTGCCCCAAATGAATAGAAAAGAAAAATAAACCCCACCCATATAATGTAATGCATTAGAATTCTTACGCAAACTAAGGAGCTTCCTTTGATGTTCAAAGGAATTGTTGTTACAGCTACCTGTCATCTAAATCATTGGGTACTGAAAAGAAAAAAAAACATTTGGATAGTGTATAAATTGGCAACCATATTGTCATTTGCCTGGAAAGCAGCACTGTAGAGATGGAAAATGTTGTTTGTAAGTACTTGGATTGATTCTCTATCTCTGCTATTCATACAGCCCCCATTAGAATTGTTAATACATCCTGTTGCAACAGCTATGAGATATATCTCTAAGGTTGGCCTGATGAATTTAATATGTGTGCTGGCTAATCCAATCTCTTGATCACTTATACACACACACACTTATACACACACATCAATTATACACACGGTCCTCGGTACTGAAGTTCGTATTGAAGTGAGGACATGGGTATGCCAGTCTTATTTTCTGGAATAAAGAAACTAAATCTTCTTATTCACATGCAGAGGGAAACTATCTGCAAGGCTACCTTGGGAATGACTGCTTTCTGGCATCAGCAGCAAAAGCCAATCCCCTGCTAATTTTATCTAGAAATAATCTGACTAAAATTTAACAGAAGACAATGTGCTATGGGCTTAGTGCTGGGGCAGTTGTTAGAGTATAGGGGAAAAGGTAATGGTGGAGTCTGATGACCTATGAAAAGAAGTGCAGAGCAAGCCGGGCCAGGGAAAGGGAGATGAGGTGGGTATGATGATATGATTCTGGGAAAGGGAGCAGGGGAGGGTAGAAGAAAAATGAAAGAAGTTGTACCAGATGGGGTCCAAGGGGGCCAAGGAAAGGATGGACAGTATTAGATGAACCATTAACAAGGTTGTCTGTAGAAAGCAAGACAAATGTAACAGCAAAAGAGTTGGAAAGAGTAAAGGACTGGTCCACTTATTTCTTTCTTCCCCATACCTATAGCATGCTAATATATGCATTCCCTTGAATAGCATATTTCTTGTCAAATAATTGTGAATATAGAGAAATCGGTAATGAGCGCTTTTCTGGCTACAGAATATCAAACAGTATATGCTGCATTTGTGTTTTGATTGTATGAATGCAGAACCTATAGTTCTGTCAGAAGCATTTGGTATCCATAGTGTGCTAAGTGTCCATAGCTTTACCTTGAATTACCTTGGTATCCATAGGGTGCTATGTGTCCATAGCTTTACCTTGAATTGGGCTTGATCCGGGTGAGTGGAACTTGGATTTAGGAAATCTGGGACAGTGGAACTTGATTCTTTCTTTCTTTCTTTCTTTCTTTCTTTCTTTCTTTCTTTCTTTCTTTCTTTCTTTCTTTCTTTCTTTCTTTCTTTCTTTCTTTCTTTCTTTCTTTCTTTCTTTCTTTCTTTCTTTCTTTCTTTCTTTCTTTCTTTCTTTCCTCCTTCCTTCCTTCCTTTCTTCCTTCCTTCCTTCCTTCCTTCCTTCCTCCCTTCCTTCCTCTATAATAAAATAATGGCTTGCTTGTGAGTTTAATTTATGTGATTTTAAAAATTAGCCCTGTTGTAAATAAATGGTTTCTACTTCCTTTGATTTTCAGACTTAAACAGCTGTTCATCACACCAGCCATATCAATATTATGCACCGATGATATTGATATCATGGTAGATATTTTTCTGTGAGATATGACTTAGTGGTCACTAAGAGTTTGGGAAACTGAATGATTTTCTTCAGTGTTTTCTTAATAAAAAGAAACTAGAAAATAAGGGCACATCATAAAAGTGTAAAAATGCACTGTTTGTGCAATGTATGCTTTTATTTGTTATAAACAGGTTTTAATGACATATTTTTCAGTTTTATCTCAGTTATTCCTATGCAGACATATTTGAGTTATATCATACCTGACTTCTGAGAGTTGAAATAGTAAATATTGTTTAGTCTTTATGAAAATAGAAATGAAAAAAGATTATTGAAGAAAGCCATTTCTTTTAAATTAAAACATTTCTCTTGTAAACTAAAAATCTGACATATGCAGGAGGGTCTTTTTTCTTTCCCCAGAACCAATAATCCAAATTTTAAAAACAAAACAAAACTGAATAATCATGTTTTTAAGAGTTTTATTTTGTCACTGTATTCATAATCTATGTATCTTATTCCTCAGTTCACTTAAATGTGTGAAATCCATGGCAGTGATCCAGCAAAGCCACTAACCTGTGTGGTTGTGCATGCAGACTTGCTGTTTTTGTATGCTTTCCAGATAGTCAACCATTCTTTCCCCATTGTTAGACTCCAAATGGCTTTTGCACTCTGGCATTTTTGAAAAATATTTTGGTATTTCAGGGTGAGGGTGGAAAGGACAAACCAATATGACAGAAGACAGTCAGTTGAACATACAGCTACTCTTGCAATCACTCTCCAAGGTCTTCACTTCTTTTCTCATCCTTGAGATCAAGTTTTTTTCTTACTCCACAGGGCTCTGTATTCTTTGCTGCCCTGTCGCTCTTGAATATAAGAACATAAGAACCCTCTTGCATCAGATCAAAGCGCTATCTAGTCCTGCATTCTTTTCCCAACAGTTGCCAAACAGTTGACTGGGGAAGGCCTGCAAGAAGGGTATCAAGGCCTTGCTCTGTTGTTTGTCCCTAGCACCAGGTATTCATGGCTACATCGTCTCTTGACATAATTTATGTATCTCTCTTTTTGTAAGTAACCATTTATCCATCTATGCTCCTTGAATTTTTGAAATTATTTCTTACAAGCTGATCACCTTCACATCTTGCAGCAGGAACGTCTGTAACATCCAGAGGTTTGAGGGTTTTTTCCTCCTATTCATTTGAAAATAGCATTCAAGAGCTACCATGTCAGTGATTGCTTTGATGGCAGATTGATTGAAGATTGGGTCTATGAAGGAATTTCTTGATGTTGCAAGCACTGGGTTTTGCAGTATTTTAAAGCAGGAGATAGTGAGAACTTTATGCTGAAAATGTTTTAATTACATAAATTGAAGAAAATGCATTAATACAATGACTGTTCTCTCATGTTGGCAAGCATTGGAAGTATGCTCCTGTGAACAGTTCTACCAAGGCTCCTTAAAAAGTGCTATGGCAGCTATCAGATGTGTGATGATTGCTAAATTTTCTCCAAATGCCTATTTTGAAGTCAATGGCATGTAGGTATTGCATGTGAAGGAGTGGGGCGAGGCACATTAGAGATATTTTGTGGTTATCTTTCTGCTTTAATTGGTACTATGGCCAAAAATTTACAAGGTAACAGTTATAGAACGGGCAGATGAAACAACATCAAAGTTTAAAAGCAGAGTGCCCTAAGGTAAGGTACAGCAAAATTCTTTAATGTATACACTCACATACCTGGAGCAATGACTTCAATCTCTGCATGGTACCACACACACTTTTCCTCTCCTTCGCTCATGGGAAGAATCTCTAGCATGAGCTGCCAGAGCAAATTCAAACTGTTTTGCTGCCCTAAGCAAAAGTTAATTCCCTATCCATCTTGTAGATAGCAGCTAGGGGCCAGAGATTGTATGTGTTTGTCAGGGTCTTTCCCAACCGTTTCCCTTTTTCGTGGTTTTGTACAGTTGAATGAAAGGAAATGAATGGTAAAGAAGTTTGGGATGACCATGTTCTCTCAACAACCTAGAGCAGAGTAGTTTGTGCCTTCCAGGATTTCCACGATTAGTTAGGCCCCTGGAATTTTTCAAACCCGTCAGCCATTTGTATTGCCTATTCCTTCTACTGTTATGGTGGCAAACTGAAAAGCAAACACAGAAAAAGCCATCTTCTATGGAATCTGCTGAAAGATAAGATCTTAGAAACAATTCCCCCCACACTGAAAATATATTGTAATAGCTTTTCAGTTACATGCACCAACAGGGATCAATATAAACAGAATTATGAAGTACCTCCTATTTACCTTATGACCTAAAAATCTGCAATGTGGTTTTTGAGTAGCTGGCTTACAGTAAGTCTCTTCACATCCAGATGTGTTGGTACTGTGACTAATTCCATCTCCTGCAGCACAGACAGAGAAATTTCCCCCTTGTTGTACAGTAATTGTGGGAGAGCTGGAGAGATTAAAGAAAAACAAACAGAAACCACAAACTAAATTTATTCCCGTCCAAATCGAACAATTGTCATCTCTCTTTTTTAATTCACTTACATAGTTTGTGAATTATCAACTCATTTTGCCCAAAGTGTTCTGCATATTGTTAAAATCTACATTTATCAAAATCTGATTTGAAATATATTTATAGTGCAGACAACATGACAAGAGAAATGCAGTGCAACAGAATTCATTTCACCTCAAGCAGAAACCTTTCAGTCAATATGTAGATACATAAAGCTATTTATTTGTCACGGAGAGGGCAATAGGGAGAGTAAACCTCCCCCAAACTTCAGCAAGAAAATTTATGCTGCTAGTAGTCAACTGAAGTTTCAGAAGCTAACCAAGAATTTGTTTAATTTGCCCATTCCTTCCTTTTACACCATCACACTCTAACTGGCCTTCCCAGCTTGTTGTTTTCCACTAGTTATAAACTTCTGCTGTGAATCTATGTGTGTATCTGTGCAAGCGCAATAAAGCTAGATGAGCCTGTTACTGTATCCACTGAGAATGTGTGGAATTGGCATTAATATACCTAGCTGTGTGAGATTCACAACAAACTATGCTGTGGATTGATAGTTTACTGCAAGCACAAGGCTCCATTGGCTGTGAAGAAAACAGCAGCTAGTCAGATGAGGGCAGTCAGCTGTTTTGCCCTGCTGCTCCTTCTCACTTTCAGCCTTCTCATGGTGGCTGGCCCACCCACCCTCCCTAGGAGCTGTATAGGATTAGTTTATGCTATATAGGGCTGAGCAGGCATTGAGGGTTTGTGCTCCACCTGAAAATCTCTAGGTATTTCCTAACCCAGAGCAACCCTATGTATTGTGTCTTCCTTCAGGGGTGCACTAATTTACAATGGGTACTTGTTTTTTAAATTTTTTTTTTGAGGCTAACTGGACACTGTTAAGTGACACTGGACTGGTCAGAGAGGGATTAACATTGAATAGTCCTGGGTCACTTGCATTTATGTGTTTGATGGAAACCTTTTTTACCAGAATCAATGTAAAGTATTGGCTTTTTTTTTCTTGCTACGATCTAAACAGCCAGAGCCTCACACCCTAGGAAGTTTTTTCTTCTGTTTCAGGCCTTCAGTTCAGCAGGAATTCACAGGAGCACAGCTCCTGAACCTATCTGAGTTCCCCTTCCTCCTACCTACCTTGTCCATTGAATAGTATGTGCAGCTGCATAACAATCCATGGATGAGCTCCACCACCTGTTTTTCTACAAAATGACCCCTGTTCTGTATATACTCTGAAGAGTGAAGAGGGTGGCTATCACCATTTTTTAGATGTAAGGACTTCAAGGGGGAAGGTAGGATTTTCTTAGTTTGTTGCTTTAGCGTGACATCCCCAGCTGCAGGTGCCTACAAATCACATCTTTATTCAGCATCTCTGCAAGTAAGTAACAACTTCACTCCACTCCGAAGAGTCTCAGAGCGGCTCACAATCTCCTTTACCTTCCTCCCCCACAACAGACACCCTGTGAAGTGGGTGGGGCTGGAGAGGGCTCTCACAGCAGCTGCCCTTTCAAGGACAACCTCTGCCAGAGCTATGGCTGACCGAAGGCCATGCTAGCAGGTGCAAGTGGAGGAGTGGGGAATCAAACCTGGTTCTCCCAGATAAGAGTCCGCATACTTAACCACTACACCATTTTGTATGCTGTTTTGTGTATTTTGATAAATTGAGTCAACTAGAAAACTTGTAGATCAGTCAGCTTGTGCCAACTGTATTCTAGTGCTGGGGAAGATTGCATATTAGGAAAGTGAGGAACCCTTGACCTGTCACTAATTAAAGTTTTGAAACTGATTGCCAGTTATTTCTACAGCACTTGACATGTTGTGGCTAGTTTGTTATGTAATGTGTGGGCCAGTGCTCTCTTACATGCAAGGCATGATCAAACAAAATAGCAGAGATCTCATCACCACAGAGAATGAAGTTCCTTAGTAAGGCCAATACTGAACGGTGTGCATTATTCATCAGTAGTTTCATTCACATCAAATACATTTTCACATTTGAGGACAGCTGAAAGAAGAGCATTTTACGATTCTTGGTAATGGCAAGACCACCTTGAATCTTTTGTTATTCAACATTAGACTCTGCAAAAGGAATGGTTCCCTTTTGAAATATCTCAGTATTTGGAAACAACATACACACGTGTGTGTGTAGTTTATTGCTAGATAGAGCTGAGCAGGCATTTGGTTTTGTAGAAAAAGCCCAGCCGGAATTCATTTGTATATTAGGTCACATACCCTGACACCAGCCATTCCTGCTCCAAACAAACCACACATGAACACATACAATCATTATTTTGCCAGTTGCTAGAAAGAAATGTTTTCAGCCTGAAGTACATAATACCTTTGGATATAAAGGGCAGGAAGATTTGTGCTATTTACTTTGTCATAATCATCAACTCTGTGCAACTTTCAGTGTTTCTTTCCCCACAAGTGGTCTGGGGAGCAAAATCTTTTATCTGCTATTCAAGAACTGTTGATGAAGATGAAAAAGTGCAGCCCATTGAAACTTATACTTGATGGTTTGTCTAGTCCTTAAAGAAGGAATGTGGTAGTTGTGGTAGGGAGGTAAGAGGCTGGTCACCACATTTCTTCCTGAAGAATCACTTTAGAGGATATTATCCAGTTTATGTGGTAAAGCTAATTTATTTTTAGAAAATTCGTCTCTAATCTGCCACAGTTAGTTGTGTTACTTGTGTACTCATTAATTTGATTAAGGTGGCTTTGATTAACATACAGAGTTTTCATAATGAACAAGGGTTTCCATCCTTTTCCCATCATGAACTACATCATGTGTGTATTGAAGTAACTGTTTTGGAACCTGATAATTTGGAGAATAGTTTCACTTCTTAACTGCTAAAATGACATATAACGGTTTTATCAGTGTCCATCAATTTGTTCAGAGGTTTATTATGGCTATGAATGGAAACATAATGGCCCGGAACATTAAAGGATTGCTGCTTTTGGAAACTGCTTTGGGTTCCAGATGTCTCCCGTCTTTTAGTTTGATGATAAGTACACAATATGGTGGGAATAACATTGCCGATACTTTCTTCTGCTGTAAGCATCTGCTTGTAACTACTTGAGTAGTTTCTTCAATACCTTATTTCAATTGATCCCATTAGAGTTATGATAGTTTTCAGTGGAGAAAAAAATAATTTGTATAGACGGACAAGTAGGACCACCCAGAGATTTCCACAGACCTGGGATAACACTAACCAAGAAGTCCTTTGACAGGACTATAATGTCAAAGAAGTTAACAGAGTATCAGGGAAATGGTGGCAGTAAGATTGTAGTTGTAGGCTATACTTATAGTGAACCTTCATGGGTTCACTATAAGGGGTGGACAGAATCATACATAAGTGCATCTGTATGCAGGTATGGTTTTCCAAACAATTGAGCATCCTGCAAACGGAAAGATTCCCTGCTATGCACAAAGCTCCTGTTGAAGAATGAGATAGAACTTGCCACTACCATCCTACCCCTCCTACCTCCATAATTCATTCAGCTTGTTCATTGTTTGGTTTCATTTGTGTATGGTGTCTCTAGGGCACTTAGTTATACAAGATATCATCCAGGCTCCTCAGAACCTGAAAGTTTGTGATCTGTTTTATAAATTGTTGTGTTGATCCTACAGAATAATGCTGCTTTCCTAATAATGGTCGCTGAAATGCAAGTGAAATCAATGAAATATATTTCAGTAAAACTGTATCTAGGCAATTTTATTTTGGTAAGCAAATAGTCTGGTGTACCCTGTTAAGCTGTGTTCTGTTATTTAACTATATTTGCATCTGAAAATGAAGAAAACTGCTGATCCAGCCCAGCAAATATATTTTTGTTATTGATTTCCCTACCCCTAAAATCCATACTTTGCCTATCTGCTTCCATTCTTGTCTCATCTTTGCCCTGGGATGTTTCCACGAGGGCTTTACCTAGGTCTTGCTAGATTTTATCAGTGTCTACCTATGCTTGCGATCCATCCAATACTGTATAATTTATTGAGAGAGTTGGTCTAGAGTTTAGCTTGAGTTTATATAAAAGTTTATTACCATTTGGAAATTTAATCTATATAATTCATCCTTTCATAGTGGTTTAATTTTGGTTTAGTTTTCAGGAACTGTTGAAGACAACAATATATTGGCCTGTTGTATAAGCACTAGATTATAGGAATAGTATCTTGGGTGATGGGGGAAAAATAGCTCTTGTATAGATATGTATGAGTTTAAGATGGAAAATAAATAACCATTCTTCATTGTATACTTATTTATTTATTTGGGATTTATATCCCGCCCTTCCCACAAGTGGCTCAGGGCGGCTTCCAGTGATAGATCCAACAAAATTACAGTATTTAAACATATAAAGGGATCAGCATTTAAAACAGATAAAAACAGATAAAACCATGGTTATCAATAAATATTAATAAATATTTCAACTATATATAAAAGAAGTCCGGCAAGTTACATTAAAATTCTCAAGCTAGGTATAGGCTAGCCGGAAGAGGGTCGTCTTACAGGCCCTGCGGAACTGTACAAGGTATACATATTGCTATATTTGATATTTGGCAAACATTTAGGTAGAGGAGTGTTGGAAATAAGGAGTGGAGAGGGACTGAAAAAATAATTATAGGATTGGCTTTTGAATCTACACTGAATAAAAGAAAGCACTTGTATAAAATACGTAACATATGTACAGAATAAAGAACATAGGAGTCAACTAATAGTAGATTTTATATTAATACTAAAATATTTGAGTGAATTACTGTATTATTTTATTTATCTGCATCAACAAAAATCCATTTCATGGGAAGGTGGTCTTGGGATAAACTTAAGAAGGCAAACTTTGTTTTGTGTTCCCATTAGCTGGATTGGAGCAGAAGTGGATGGGAGAAGAATTTCTGAGTAAGAGTTAACTTATTCTACATTGTGGGCTTGTTCATGGCTTGTAAAGAATCCAAAGGAATTTGTAATGGGCTGTGAACAATGGATTGCAGTAGGGGGTAAAAACAACAAAAGGAGATGGAAGGATAATTGCCTAATTAGACCCAGCACTACTTCTGGAAACATTAAAAAAGGATCACAAGAGATCTCAAGGAACAGAGAGTAGCGAAACATTCTGCTGTTGCAGCCTCCTTCCCAAATACTCAAATCCATTATTCTCCTGAAAGGGAATTCCAGCTAGCCTGAGAATTTTGGACCTGAACATGCCTGTGGGTTGTATGTGTGTATACTCTACAAATAGATGTTACAAATGAAGTACCTACAGTATGCTCTCAGTACTGTGTTTTAATTCTAAAGCATAAAAATTCTCCTTGTGGTTGAATTTGTTTTGTTTGGAAACATAATATATATAGCAAGTTTTAACTAAAAACTTCTAAGTTAGGAATATTGCAGTGCCTATTTATTTATGATAGACAGACAGACAGATAGATAGATCTCCTGTACTCTCAGTAATTATGAGTTTATGAAGTGGCAGGCTTACACAGGTGTAAAAATGATGAAACACATTCCAGTGTAAGAGCCACGTAGAATAAATGTCAGATGTTTGAGAGCCACAAGACAGAAGGAAGGAAGGAAGGAAGGAAGGAAGGAAGGAAGGAAGGAAGGAAGGAAGGAAGGAAGGAAGGAAGGAAGGAAGGAAGGAAAATTGATGAGGGAGGGAGGAGGGAGAGGTGGAAAGAAAGCAACTTTAACTTTAAATGCCTTCTTCAAGCTGGCCGCCGGGATGATGTGGAAAGAGTCACATATGGCTCCCAAGCCACAGTTTGGCCACCCCTGATATTACCTCACCTGTACCTGGGGCTCTAAGAGCCCTTTACTCCAGTTGTTGCTTAGAAACACAATAGAAATGCAGTAAGGCATAGTGCATGTTTCTGTTACAGATGAGACTGGAATGTTGGTAATTCTGGGTTTTTTACTTCTCAGTCAGGCCTACCTGTTACTTAAGCATGTTTGTGGCCTTCCCAACTAAAGTCCCACAATCATGATGTGCATTTTCTTCCAATAAAATAGAATTGCATAGCATAACTTCAAAACTTATTGTGAAGTTTCTTTACAAATAATGCCATAAGGCACTGCAGATTCAAACTATGTAGGATACACCAAATTTAAGAATAGTAAGGGTATTGTGTTTAGTATTTTACTTAACATTTCAGTATCCTATAGCAGTATCCCAGCAGTCTAGAAAAACTTGCTTTTGTGGGACGTGATATTTTTAATGGAAATTACAGCTTTCCTGATTAGCTCAGAGAAAACTGAACCAGCCAACTGGACAATTCTTTGAAAAGGTGTTTAGACGCTGTAATCTGCCTCAATAACCATTTCCTCTTTTGCATTTGTACTTCCTCTCTCTGTCGCTCTTGGTATAAATTTGCCTTTGTGAAGAACCTTAGCATCAAATACAGGGACTCACTAATGGAAACCCCTGAATGGGCACCTAAACTTCATTGCCACATTATGTAAAATATGTTGTTCTGAAGTGATTTTTAAAAAAAGTTGATTTCACACAAACACACATAGGACTTGAGAAGAATCTTTAAGGTATAAGTTCATAAATAATGAAAGCTTAAAAAAAATGCCAAGCCAGGATTCTAGTTTTGATGACAATCTGTCAGTGCCTTACAGCTTTTGTCTTTGTTGCAGCTCACTGAATGTTTTATTTTTGTTATAATTACAGTATCTTGCCTGCACTTTGTCCCTCTGATCCTTTGTTAAAGCCCAGATCACTGTGTGCAGACTGTGCTTGTAGGTGTGATTTATTGAGTGACAAGTAGCTGTAGGGTAGAATACACGCCTCTGTACCTGAGTAAAGTATTAGACATCACAGAGCTGTGGGGTGGGAGGTGGGGGAGGCAAGCAGAAAAGGCAAAGAGCAGTAACACAGCAGCTCCTGGATACAGATCAGACAAGAGGTTCTGCCACAAATCACCTAGAAACATGTCAGACGCTGCATGTTTGTTGTTTTACACTGAGGGCACAGCCGTAGTCCAAAAGTATTGATTCTTTTCTTTGTACAGAGACAGAAACTGTCAGCTCTTGCAGGCTGACCTTGGTACAGCTCAGACAACTATTCCCCACCCTGCCTACCAGATGAACCCCACAGGAAAAGTCCAGGGAAGATATGCCAGTGTCTGCTTCACACAAATACAGAAAGACCCAAGCTTCATGGAGCAACACTCTTTTCCCCACCCCAGGGGGAAATCCATGGTGGTAGCTTGGCAATGTATTCGGCATGACAGAGAATTCAGTCCCCCCAATATCTATAAAATTCATGAGAAATTCAAGAAAAATATTAATTTATGAAATTCAAGATAATTTTAACAAAAATTGGGAGGAAGGGAACCTCTACTTTCTTTTGACGGAAAATAAAATAATGTTTCCATTTTGTTTCTTGTATCCCCCCCCCCCCCCCGCCCCAAAGAAATGGGCAGTGAAAAATGAGAAACAGGCCTACTTGTGCTAATCGGAGTCAGGAATATCAGTAGGATTGCAATTATTTGTGGTGTTCTAATAAAATGTGCATGTAAAAACATGGCCACATTTCTGGGAAAATTTTTGTGTTAAGGCCTGAACTCTCAGTTGCCTTTTTATAGTACACAGTGGTGCATATGGGTTTATCAAGGTATATATGCAGAGTTCAGTTTTGCAGACTTTCCCCCCATTTTCTACATTATTAATAGCAGCTAAAATATTAAAGGAACATCTCCTTATGAAAGGGATATGATAAGTCATGAAGCCAAACTACGGGTTGCCATCTTGTTAGTCCAGCACAATACTGCAATCACTTTTACTGTGGGTCTTTTATGGACAGACAACTAATTTCCCTACGTCATCCTATTTTTAGACAAAAAATTAAAAGCAGGTGTGTGTATGAAATATTAATTTATAAAAATTAATAAATTATGTATATAAAACCGTGAAGCAAGCTGCTCTTGTTGTTTTACATATAAGAGAAACTGACGTCTTTCTAACTGATGGGCTTTTCAAATACCATTTGACCTGAAGTTTACATTTAAACCAAGGTATGCAATTCGTCCATTTCTGAGTGAAAGCAAATAGGTTTTTTTGGTTTTAAACAATTTTATTAATAACATATGGTTACAATATTTAATTATATCCTTGCTATCTCTAACCCATATGGTATTTTCAATCCCCCCTCCCTCCATTACCAGACTTCTGCTGAAGTTATATACTTAAGTTCAATTATAAAGGCACCCCTAACCAATCAAAAATCAATGTCTTTTTTTTCTCCCATTTATATTAAAAAATTGTCCAATGTCTTTTTACATTCCACTCTTGCTCTATGTATTCTCTAAATTTCTTCCACTCCTTTTTAAACAGATCCAAATCATAGTCTCTTAAAGTTCTTGTTAGCTTGTCCATCTCACTCCACGATAAAACTTTCACAATCCAGTCCCATTTCTCTGGTATTTTTTCTTGCTTCCACAACTGCGCATACAATGTCCTAGCAGCTGAGAGCAAATACCAAATTAAAGTCCTGTCTTCTTTTGGAAATTTTTCTATTTGTAGTCCTAGCAGAAAAATCTCTGCAACTTTCTTAAAATCATATCCCAAAATTTTAGAGATTTCTTGTATCATCTGCCAAAACTAGGGGTTTTTTAAAAATTAATTTTATAATATAATTTATTTTATCTTTTATGAGACTTGAAAAATGTATACGTAATGGGCAAATAGGCAAAATCCAAAGAATGTCAGTTGGAGTTTCTGATTGTGGAATGAATTTTCCCCACCTCCTCTTTATTGCTATAGCCATCTCAACTCCAAATAGCTTCTGCTAAGGGCTAGAGGAATTATTTGTTACAGCAAGGGTTGCAGAAGTGGGGAGGGGCTAGCTGAAGTGGAGATCCATAGAAATTGCAGACCTTTAAAATCCCTTTTTAAAAAGGTTATGTGTTTGTGCTGAATGTTGATTTCTGTAATAGTTACAAGGTATAAAAAGTAACACTTCCAAGTTACTTATTCTTGAATATATTCAGAAACCAATTAAGAAACGAATCTTGAAAGCTTGGTGAACATCTTCCATCTTTTGTGTACCATCTTACTGAAAACAGAAGCTAAGCACTAGGGATGGGCACAGACCAGAAAATGCCAGTTTGGTTTGTTTCTGGACCAAACTGTGGCCTGGTCCATGAACTGGTTTGAGAACCAGTCTGGATTTAAAAAATACCTCCAGGGGCCTTGAGGCTCCAAAATTGCAGTGTGTCTTCAGCTCTCTCTCTTCAACGTGCCCACCAAGTTTGGTCCACATTGGACTTTGGGGGGGATGAGTTACAGATCCCTAAAAAGGTTGCCCTAGACAATGCTTTTCAATAAGACTTCAGCCCCGGTGGTTCATGAGTGACAAAAACTGACCTGGGTGAACTAGAGGCTTCCAACTTTCACAGTTCCTCCATGGGTTGACCCTGCACATGTCCCACAAGTTATGCGCATGTTGGATTTGGAGGGTCCAAGTAGAAAACTCCCAAGCAAGGTGCCCCAGAAAACTGCTTTTGGGACAGTTGTCCAGCACTGGTTTCAAACAGTAACAAGTGAACCTGGTTAAGCTACTGGCATCCAACTCTAGCTCATTCTCCACTAGGAAAGGAAACCACATAGACATGTGTGTGAAATGGTGTAGTGATGTGGTTTTCCACAATGCAAGGGGGTGGTAAGCAAGCCTGGGCAGTGGTTGTGGACTGGCTAGGAGACATCTGGCGGCTTACGGCTTGGGAACTCCAGGGATCCACTGTGGAAGATTGCTGACAAGATGGTCTCCATGGACAGGTGTGCAGCTAGTTTGCTCCAGATACCCTTTCTCCAAAGCACGACTTATTGTGCTCCAAAGCACAACTCATGTCACCAGAGGGAGGAACGAAAGGCTATGGTGACCCATATCACCCAGACTCAGAGGGTTAAAATTTCTGGAGCTAGGTGTGTCAGTGGGCTTGAAATAGCATCACCCAGGTATCACATAGCCATCAGATAAGAGGAAACCACAAGTGGGCAGACAATCAGTTGGCTCACAGCTCATCATGCTGGGGTGATCTGAGTGCTTCAATGGCAGAGGAGAGAGGGAACCCCAAGGCTGTGACTCAAGCAACCCAGGAAGAAAGTGGAGGCTGTTGGCAGGAGCAGAAACTCCATAGCCAGGGAAAAGGGCAGTTAGCAACCCCCCCCCCCAAAAAAAAACAAACAAACAAAACAAATGCTGGGGTGAGTTGGGTGCTTTGGTGGCAAAGGGAAGAGGCAACCCCCAAGTCAGAGACGCAAGCAACCAGGTAGAAAGGGGTGCCTTTTGCAAGAGCAAAAAGGAAAGGCCATAGCCATGGAAAAGGGCAGTTTGCAGAACCCCAAAAATGTTGGGGTGAGTTGGGTACTTCAGTGGCAGAGAAGGAACCCCCAAAGGCAGAGACTTAAGCAACCCAGGAAAAAAAAGGAGGGGAGGCTTTTGGCAGGAGCAGAAAGGGAAACTCCACAGCCAGCAGCCAGAGAAAAGAGCAGCTTGCAGAACCCGAAGAAGTGGTGGGGTAACTTGGGTGTTTGAGTTGCAAAGGAAACAGGCAACCCCAAAGTAAAAATAAAGACACATTGTAAAAATGGAAGTTGTCCTACCCAAGTTTCCCACCTCTCATATCAAAGAAAGAGGCAGGAGGGGAAAAGCACTAGATACAGGGAAGGGAAAGAAGATGAAAAAAAGATGATGCTTTTAGTCTGGCAGTTTGTAAAGTGGCCAAGAGATCCAGCAGGTTTCTCCATGCACCCACCCAAATAAATTCCCCACCCCACCCCAGGCCTACCAACAGATATTTTTCACCCATGCAAGGAGAAGCCTCACAAACACTTAAGAAGAACAGAGGACAGGAGTGTGCCTCCAGTGGTTATATAAATCCTGAGGGAGATGTACATCCATCGTATTGGAAATTGGATTTGCCTTCAGCTTTGAATGGTCGCTGTTGGTCCCTCAATAGCTGGAAAATCCCACTGACATCTTCTTTTGGTGTGAAACTTCATGGGTGGGATTTTTTGCTGAGCGTGTGAGAGCTTCTGAGCCAGGCTGAGAAGCTTAGAGATTTCCAGGTCCAAACACGTGACCTTCAAATTGAGCCACCCAAGCTTCGAACCGGGCCAAGTCCGGGCTGGATTTTGGCTCAGTGTTCAGGTCTGTGCCTATCCTTACTAAGCACTATATCTGGTTGAGCATACAAGGTAGGCCTCAGCCTAACCTGTCCAGGTTTCTTAATCCTGCATCATATGCTGTAACATCATAAAGTGATAAAGCTGAACTTCAATATTTAATTGGAAACAGAAATATTTAATTGGTTACCAGAGGATATGGACAGGAACCTGGCTGCAGTGAAGCCTACCACTTGCCCTCTGGATCCCTATCCATCCTGGCTGGTGAAAGCCAGTCGGGATGGTATCAGGGATTCTCTGGGTGATATTGTTAACTTGTCCCTTTCAACAGGGACCTTCCCAGAGAAATTGAAGGAGGCAGTGGTTTGTCTGCTTTTGAAAAAACCATCATCAAACCCTGGGGTCTTGGCCAACTACCGCCCAGTTTCGAATTTACCGTTTCTGGGTAAGGTAGTTGAGAAAGCGGTGGCAGAGCAGTTACAGATTTTCCTGGATGAGACATCCGCCTTGGACCCATTCCAGTCTGGCTTTCACCCAGGCCATGAGACAGAGACTGTCCTAGTCACTCTCACAGATGACTTAAGAGGGCATCTGGATCAAGGTGGGTCAGCGCTGCTGATACTTCTTGATCTGTCAGCAGCATATGACACGGTCGATTACGACCTTATGACCCACCGCCTCACCGTTGCTGGAGTTCGGGGGTTGGCCTTACAATGGTTTTCCTCCTTTCTCCGGGGACAGAGACAAAGGCTGGTGCTTGGCGAGCAGACTTCCTTGCAGCATCCACTTGTATGTAGAGTGCCGAAGGGAGCCATTTTCTCACCAATATTATTTAACATCTATATGCGCCCCCATTCCTAGATTGCCCGAAGTTTTGGGCTGGGTTGCCACCAGTATGCTGATGACACCCAGCTCTATCTGTTGATGGGTGGCCGGCCAGTCACTGCCCCTGACCAGTTGTTTGAGGCATTGGAAGCTGTGGCTGGGTGGTTACAACAGAGTCAGCTGAAGCTGAATCCAGTTAAGATGGAGGTCCTGTACCTCAAATGGATACATGGGAATATCTTTGGAAGAACCCAATGAAAATATCAACATGTCAGACTATTAAAGAGAACTGTTTCAAGATGATGTATAGGTGGTATATGACTCTGAAAAAACTGGCAAAGATGAGTAAAAAGATGTCGGATAGATGTTGGAAATGTAAGAAACATGAAGGTTCTTTTTACCATATGTGGTGGACTTGTGGAAAAGTGAAAAAGTTTTGGCAGATGATACAACAAGAAATATCTCAAATTTTGGGATATGATTTTAAGAAAGAAGCAGAGACTTTTCTGTTTGGATTACAAATGGAAAAATGTTCAAAAGAAGATAGAACTCTAATTTGGTATTTGCTCTCAGCTGCTAGGACATTATATACGCAGTTATGGAAACAAGAAAAAATACCAGAGAAATGGGATTGGATTGTGAATGTTTTATCATGGAGTGAGATGGATAAACTAACAAGAACTTTAAGAGACTATGATTTGGAAGTGCTTAAAAGGGAATGGAAGAAATTTAGAGGATATAGAGAAAAAGAGTGGAATTTGAAAGGACATTGGGCAATTTTTTAACAATGAATTTAAGAAAAGGGAGAAATTGAACCTTGATGGGTTAAGGGTACCTTTATAAGTGAACTTAAGTATATAACATCGGCGGAAGTCTAGTAAAGGAGGGAGGGGGGATTAGAAAAATATCATATGGGTTAGGGATAGTAATGATATAATTAGATATTGTTACCATATGTTATTAATAAATTGTTTTAAAACAAAAAGAAAGAGGTCCTGTACCTGATTTGGGGTGGGCATCGAGCTCCCAGCTTTGGACGGTGCCACATTGGTGCCAGCCCAAAAGGTGACGAGCTTGGGAGTGACCTTGGATGCCTCCCTTTCCATGGAGGCCCAGATCATGATGGTTGCCAGGTTTGCCTTTTGTTATCTTTGGCAGATCAGGCAGCTAACACCATATCTATCCCCCCAGGACCTGGCTACAGTGATCCATGCAATGGTCACTTCCAGACTAGTCTACTGTAACTCACTCTACGCTGGCTTACCCTTGAGACTGATCCGAAAACTGCAGTGAGTGCAGAATGCAGCGGCTTGTCTGCTGACTGCACCACCTTTATGGGTGGGCATTCAGCCGGCGCTCCGCGGTCTGCACTCCGCAGTGGTGTACCGGATTCGCTTCTAGGTTCTAGTGGTAACATTTAAAGCCTTACGCGGCTTGGGACCAACATACCTGCGGGACCATCTCTTTCCATATATGCCCAGGAGGTCGTTACGTTTGGACTCCCAACATCTGTTGGCCATCCCTGGCCCAAGAGATGCCCACCTCGCCTCAACTAGGGCCAGGGCTTTTTCAGTCCTGACCCTGATCTGGTGGAATCAGCTCCCTATTATCTGGGCCCTACCTGGCTTATTAGCCTTCTATAGGGCCTGTAAAACGGAGCTGTTCCACCAGACTTTTAGCTGAGGCTGCGGGCGTCTATTCTTGATCTGGTTGGCCTCCCTGGCCAGCACTGTGATCTGTGCTAGGAACTGGAATAAAAACTGCCATCCCTATGAGATATCATGATGTGAGATGGCTAGGCTGGGCAATATGTGATGTCATGATAATCTGAGTGCTGTTGAGTTGTCTGTTTTAAAATGTTTTAATTGTATTGTATTGTTTTATTATATGTTGTACTCCACCCTGAGCCCTATGGGGAATGGGTGAAATAAAAATTTGCTAAAATAAAAATAAAAAATACAATTAAAAAATCACATTTAAAAACATAGTGAATGAAATGCCTCAAAATTAATAGTAAAACTCAGATGACTGTTGTACCTGAAAGCCGCTAACTGTTTTAGGATTTTTCTTTTAATTTATTTACTTGTAACATTTTATGCCACATATCCACACTACCAGAATCTCTGAGGCAGTGCATATTAAAACATCAATATGTTTGGACATTTTTTAAAAAATCAAAATTATAAAATACTTCAATAAAACACACACAAACAAACAATACCAGAACCAAGGAAGAGAGCTAGTAACTGTTATCGGGGGTATACCAAATGAAACAAAAAGTCTTCACTTACTGGCAGAAGACACCAATAGAGGAAGACAGATGAATCTCCATGGGAAGGAAGTTCCAGAGTTTTCAGAAAGCACTCTCAAAATAGCCTCATGTAAACAGTAAGCATACAAAATCAGCTTTTATACTAATGTTGCTTTCAGATTCTTTAAAACTAGCCCAAGGAAATTTCTTTCCATTTTGTTGTTTTTCTGCATATCATTTAGCCTCACTAATATAGTAACTAGCCAACAATGACTAATTCCTCACTAGCAGTTGCTCCGCCCCAGGCTTCTGCTTTCCTCAATTGCCCACTAGTAACCAATTCCCCATGAGTCTCTGTGTGGCCGCATTTTGACTCACAACTCCCTCCAATTTCCCTCACAGCTTCTGGATCTCCAGAAAACAAGACCAGGTTGCTATGGGGGGAAATGGAGAAAGCTGTTTGTCAAAATGCATCTGCACAGCAACTAGTGGGGAATCAGTCACTTGCTCAGAGGAAAGCCCAGGGGTGGAGGGACTGCTAGTGTGGAATTGGTATCTGTTTCCCTTATGCATTTGAAACATATCTTCTGCTTCTGTGACATGCACTGTTGTGTATTGGACTTTATGTCTGGCAGAGCATTTGTGTGCACCCGGCAGAGCAGGGCATGGAGACCCACGAGACAATTGAGACCTGGACTCTCCAGGGACCTATCAGCGGGTTTGTCATGAAGCTCAGTTGTTTGTTATGATATGGGGATCTGGAGGGGTGTTCCTTTGCAAGCAAATAAGCAGGATCATGAGTTACTAATAAAGCATGTTCCTGTTTTGAACATCAGTATTTTAATTCACTTTTTAAAAGCCGGAATGTGCCCCATGTTGAATATAATCTATGTGACATAGTCCATCCTTGCTTTATTCATTTTTTAAAGATTGTGTAAGATACTAAACTTGGAAGAGTGAAATATGCATAATATGTCCAACATATTCTTTAACTGAAGAGTTAAAGAAAATTCTTTATAAACTCTGCATAAGACTGGAAAATGAATTTAAGCAACCGTCTTGCCTGTGAGGTGACACTATGACACCATCAGTTTGCATGGAGCTTTACAGAGTACAAGAAAATACCTCTTGGCTGAGAGGAATTTACGATTTAATGTGCTTCTGAATTATTTGACTCCTCACTTGTTGACCTAATGAGATGGCCATGTGCCATGGATACTATGTTAATTTTTACTTTGTGGTTAGTGTATTCCACAAGCTTGGCCCCATCAAAACTGACTCAAAACATATGTGCTCTCCTCTGTTCATTGTTGTCTGGGATGTGTCTATGTATATGTAGTGCAGATTTGGGATGCATTAAAAATACATTGAAGGGTTGGAGGTGGGGTGGCTCTGTATGTCAGAGAGAATATACGGTCCAGTAAGACTGAGGTCAGAGAATTAGATTCCCTTCTAGAAATGCTTTGGGTTGAAATAGAGGGCTCAAAAGGAAATTTAACTATGGGAGTTTGTTATCGCCCACCAAATCAAAAGATAGAGGACGATTATAATATGATGGAAGGATTAAAGATAGCAGCTAAACGTAAAAACTATGTTGTAATAGGTGATTTTAACTACCTGCAGATTGATTGAGTCAATATGTGTTCTGGTTGAGAGAAAGAGATTGAATTTTTTGATGCTCTCAATGACTGTGCTATGGAGCAGATGGTCTCAGAACCTACCAGGGGTGGGGCGATCCTGGATTTGGTCCTAAGTAATGCCCAAGACTTGGTGAGAGATGTAAAAGTGATTGCACCACTTGGGAGCAGTGACCATAATGATATTGATTTCACCATTTGTATAAATAGGGAGTTGCCCCAAAAGACCGGCACAACCACGTTTAACTTTAAAAGGGGTAAATTCTCTGAGATGAGGAGGTATGTGAAGAGGAAACCGAAAGGAAAGGTAAATAGGGTCAAAACCCTTGGGGAAGCTTGGAGGCTATTTAAAAATATAATCCTAGAAGCTCAAATAAAATATATACCACAAGTTAGGAAAGGCACAAACAGGTATAAGAAAAGGCCTTCATGGTTAACAAACAAAGTAATGGAAGCTGTAAAAGGTAAGAAGGACTCCTTTAAGCGGTGGAAAACCAGTCCAAGTGAGATTAATAAAAGGGAACACAGGCTGTGGCAAATCAAATGCAAGACAGGCAGGCAAAAAGGGACTATGAGGAGCATATTGCAAAAGACATAAAGACCAACAACAAAAATTTCTTCAGATATATTAGAAGCAGGAAACCAGCCAGGGAGGCAGTGGGGCCCTTGATGACCAAGGGGTAAAAGGATTACTGAAGGAGGATAGGGAAATGGCTGAGAAGCTGAATGCATTTTTTGCCTCTGTCTTCACTGTGGAAGATAATAAGTATTTGCCTGCTCCAGAACCACTAATTTTGGAAGGGGTGTTGAAAAACCTGAGTCAGATTGAGATGACAAGAGAAAAGGTCTTACAACCGATAGACGAATTAAAAACTAATAAGTCACCAGGTCCGGATGGCATACATCCAAGAGTTCTGAAAGAACTCAAAGTTGAACTTGTGGATCTTCTGACAAAAATCTGTAATCTTTCATTGAAATCTGCCTCCGTTCCTGAGGACTGGAAGGTAGCAAATGTCACCCCATCTTTAAAAAGGGTTCCAGAGGAGATCCAGGAAATTACAGGCCAGTCAGTCTGACTTCAATACCAGGAAAGTTGGTAGAAACCATTATCAAGGACAGAATGAGTAGGCACATTGATGAACACAAGTTATTGAGGAAGACGTAGCATGGGTTCTGTAAGGGAAGATCTTGCCTCACTAACCTGTTACATTTCTTTGAGGGAGTGAACAAAAATGTGGACAAAGGAGACCCAATAGATGATGTTTACCTTGACTTCCAGAAAGCTTTTGATAAAGTTCCTCATCAAAGGCTCCTTAGAAAGCTCGAGAGTCATGGAGTAAAAGGACAGGTCCTCTTGTGGATCAAAAACTGGCTGATTAATAGGAAGCAGAGAGTGAGTATAAATGGGCAGTCTTCACAGTGGAGGACGGTAAGCAGTGGGGTGCCGCAGGGCTCAGTACTGGATCTCATGCTCTTAAAACTTGTTCATAAATGATTTGGAGTTGGGAGTGAGCAGTGAAGTGGCCAAGCTTGCAGATGACACTAAATTGTTCAGGGTGGTGAGAACCAGAGAGGATTTTGAGGCACTCCAAAGGGATCTGTTGAGGCTGGGTGAGTGGGCGTCAACATGGCAGATGAGGTTCAATGTGGCCAAGTGCAAAGTAATGCACATTGGGGCCAAGAATCCCAGCTACAAATACAAGTTGATAGGGTGTGAACTGGCAGAGACTGACCAAGAGAGAGATCTTGGGGTTGTGGTAGATAACTCACTGAAAATGTCAAGACAGTGTGCGATTGTAATAAAAAAGGCCAATGCCATGCTGGGAATAATTAGGAAGGGAATTGAAAACAAATCAGCCAGTATCATAATGCCCCTTTATAAATCGATGGTGCGGTCTCATTTGGAGTACTGTGTGCAGTTCTGGTCGCCACACCTCAAAAAGGATATTATAACATTGGAGAAAGTCCAGAAGAGGGCAACTAGAATAATTAAAGGGTTGGAATACTTTCCCTATGAAGAAAGGTTGAAACGCTTGGGGCTCTTTAGCTTGGAGAAACGTTGACTGCGGGGTGACATGATAGAGGTTTACAAGATAATGCATGGGATGGAGAAAGTAGAGAAAGAAGTACTTTTCTCCCTTTCTCACAATGCAAGAACTCATGGGCATTCGACGAAATTGCTGAGCAGTCAGGTTAAAACGGATAAAAGGAAGTACTTCTTCTCCCAAAGGGTGATTAACATATTAAATTCACTTCCACAGGAGGTGGTGGCAGCTACAAGCATAGCCATCTTCAAGAGGGGATTGGATAAAAAATATGGTGCAGAGGTCCATCAGTGGCTATTAGCCACATTGTGTGTGTGTGTGTGTGTAATTTTTTTTGGCCACTGTGTGACACGGAGTGTTGGTCTGGATGGGCCATTGGCCTGATCCAACATGGCTTCTCTTTTGTTCTTATGTACATTAATGGTATTCTGTTGTTGCTATCCTGACACTGGCTGAGCTACAGATAGCCATTGTGTATGTGTGATTACATGGCATTTCTTGCTCACATCAGATGTACACACTTGAAGCTGCCTTATCATGAATCAGGGTCTCAAGCAGAGGACTTTCACATCACCTCCTGCCAGATCCTTTTAACTGGGGATGCTGGAATTTGAACCTGGGACAATCTGCATTCCAAGCAGATACTCTGCCATCGAGCCACAGCCTCCAGTTTATCAGTATGAAAGTGTGTGGTAATTCTGGGGGCAGCTTTATTGGAATCAAGAGTGCAAGAGTTTGTGTTGAGCATATCTGATCTTCAGTAAGTCTGATGCTCAGAAACTTAAAGCCTGTTTTAATTATAACTCTCTTCTTTTTTCAGTGAAGCAAACATGTTTTCTTGAAAAAAATGGCAGTCTGTTCTATTTTCCCTTGTTCATGTATCACAGAAATGGTACACTCACAACCCATGATATTCTTTTTGAAAATGTCACTTGGGTTTGCCTTGTTAAGTCTCTTGTTTCATTTCTAGACAAGGTTATGAATCATTGTCTAATGTGCAGGTCTTTTGAAATCACACCCAAGGTTTATTGTCAGTAACAGGCTAGTGGCCTTATGTGGACTTTCCATGAATAAAACAGATTGATGAGCCATTTTATGGCATTGCAAGCTTGTATTATAAATACATCATCCTTTTCAGTAATTCAATGTGAAGAACAATCTAATGAGCTACCAGACATGATCTTTCGAATAACTTGGAAATGCTGTTTAGCTGACTGGTTCATTACAATAAATTATGAAATTTCTAATGTTTTCTCCCTACTTTTAGTAATACTCTTGAAATCCCAAGTACCATGAATCAAAGCTGGAATAACAATAAAACTCAGTCAGGAGTATGACTACTCTAGTCTTCAGAAATGAATAAACCTGGTCTGATTTTGGTTTTGACTATTAAATAGCTTTGCACATTGTGGCATTTTTTTAAAATAATAATAATACAGAACTTTGTGAAAATCCATACAAAGAATGCTATACCTTTTACTAAGAAAACCAAGGAACTTCCATAATAGTAAAAGTCAAAAGAAAGTAAGAGAAATCAAACATTAATATTTCTGTGTATGTTATGTATATAACATGTGCTTGATGTTTTCTTAGAAAATGTGTATATAAAACAAAATAATTTCTTTTTCAATTCCATTGTACTCATTTTCTTTCTCTGCAAGAGTTACAAAAAGCAATATTTACAATGGGCAAGCCTGCCCAGATACTGGAAGATATATATAGAAGGTCTTGATTCGGCTCAGTAATATGGCAGTGACATAATTCTTTCTGTTGTATAATTTCCATGACCTCAAACGGGGGAAACATAATATGTTACTTGTATGTTCCTACAATGGGACAAACATCAACGCTGAATTTGGGCTTTACCTGGCTGCTGTTCACAGATCTTCAAGCATCTCATCTGCTTTTGGATATATAACATTAAATCAGAAAGTTTTATGTTATCTTCCACCATAATTCTAGCTATATTTACCTGAAAATTCCACAGGTTTCAACTTAGTTCACTTCTAAACAAATCCGTTTAGGATTCCAGCCTTGCAGCCCATTCTGTGGATGTTCAGTCAAGTATAAGGGGAGGGATGGTGGCTCAGTGGTAGAGTATCTGCTGGGTAAGCAGAAGATCCCAGGTTCAATTCCCGGCATCTCCAACTAAAAAGGGTCCAGGCAAATAGGTGTGAAAAACCTCCGCTTAAGATCCCGGAGAGCCGCTGCCAATCTGAGTAGACAATACTGACTGAGTAGACAATACTGAGGGTCTGATTCAGTATAAGGCAGCTTCATATGTTCATAAAAGTCTGACTACTGTCACACATATTCCAAAGTAAGCCAAATTTTTGGCCACTGTGTGACACAGAGTGTTGGACTGGATGGGCCATTGGCTTGATCCAACACGGCTTCTCCTATGTTCTTATGTTCTTAAGTGTGCATTGGAAAGCACTTTCTGCATTTGCGTACAATAGCTGTTTTACTGTTAAGTGCATCAGAAATTATTAAATTAGTTTTCTCATTTAAGAATGAACACAGCTGTCTTCCAAGACCAAGAGAAGATGAATATGGTCAGAATTGTTCACTTATTCCTCATTTTATCTTTTACTGTTTGAATGAAAGGCTAGCTGTGTGATCCTAAGCAGAGTTATACCCTTCTAAGTCCATTTAAGTTAATGGGCTCAGAGGGATAAAACTGTTTAAAGCAATTGTTCGTGTGAGGGAAAGGACTGCAAGTGCAGTTGGAGCTTTACTCCACTTTTCTCTGTAGCTGCTGCATACTGTGAAATAGTCAAAGACCTTCTAAAACTGCAGAGAGATTTGTATGTTGAGTAAGTCTCAGTGTTTCTGTGTGGTACCTTCCAGCATGCACATATCTGGTCTTTGATCCCTTGCCAAAGTGAACCAAAGGCTTGAGGTCTTAGAACCACATATCACTGGAAAACTCTATCATTCATTATTTACTTTTAGGATTTATGTCTTGCTTTTCATTATCAAGAATTCTAAGATAGAGTAAAATTGGGGGAGGGGGAGCCATTTATTTTAAAACAGTTATAATACAGTTAAGTGTACAAAGTGATTTCAGGTGTTCTTTTAAAAGTCCATTATTTATTAATAATTCAGAATGTTTTACATTATTAACTTTTTTACATTTACATTATATTACATTTTTACATTAACATTAACATTATTACATTATATTACATTTTTACGTGTTTTACATTATTAAGAATGTTTTACATTTTCTACCAATTTTTGGCTTTAATTCTGTTGTTCTGCTTGTACTTCTACCCTTGTGCAAGAGGATTTTCATTGACAGTATCTTGTAAAAGCATAGCAGGCTTTGTATCCTGTGGCTTCCCTCCACCCCCCATGTGCAAGATATTGTGGAAATGGCACATTTAATGAAAACGTAATTCTTGCACTAACACTGGTGCTACTTGCCCAAATGCATTACACAACTGGAACCATAGTTAAGCCATTACATGTGTTGTGAGCACTACATACTATCCTAGCCTGCCTTCCTCTCTTTACATACATACATGTGTGTGTGTACACAGACTATGAACCAAACAATAACACCTTGAAAAGGATGTTAGGTGTGGAACTAGATTAAAGAAGGACCGTCATTGCCTTTTATGAGTGTTTGTAGCTGAAAGAAGATATAGAAGTATTGTAAATAAAATAAGATAAATACAAATATATTTCCAAGTGGGTAGCTGTGTTGGTCTGAAGCAACATGACAAAGTTAGAGTTCAATAGCACCTTTAAGACCAACAAAGTTGTGCTCAGGCTGTGAACTCACAGCCTGAATAAAACTTTGTTGGCCTTAAAGGTGCTATTGGACTCTAACTTCATTACACAAATATTTGTGCAGGAAGATGTACCTTTAAGAATTGTGTTGGGTGAGAGGCATCTCATTCAGTTGTGGTGGAGGAAAAAAGCCTGCTCCCCAGGTCCACCAACACTGGCCCCCAGGTCCTCAGTGAACTCTATGGCATTTTGTGGGATGAATCTTCCACCAAAAGTTGTCAAGCCATCTGCCAAACCTCTTTCATTCATTTAGCTTCCTTGGAAATGAAATGTTGAAGCTTGAACTCTTAGAAAAAGAAAGAAGACAACATGGAACTAGAATCATAGAATCATAGAGTTAGAAGGGATCTCCAGGGTCATCTAGTCCAACCCCCTACACAATGCAGGAAACTCACAAACATTTCCCCCTAAATTCACAGGATCTTCATTGCTGTCAGATGGCGATCTAGCCTCTGTTTAAAAACTTCCAAGGAAGGAGAGCCCACCACCTCCCAAGGAAGCCTGTTCCACTGAGGAATCGCTCTAACGGTCAGGAAGTTCTTCCTAATGTTGAGCCGGAAGCTCTTTTGATGTAATTTCAAATCATTGGTTCTGGTCCTGTCTTCTGGGGCCACAGAAAACAATTCCACACCATCCTCTAAATGATAGCCCTTCAAGTACTTGAAGATGGTGATCATATCACCTCTCAGCCACTTCCTCTCCAGGCTAAACATTCCCAGCTCTTTCAACCTTTCCTCATAGGACTTGGTCTCCAGACCCCTTACCATCTTTGTCACCCTCCTGAACCCATTCCAGCTTGACTATAACCTTCTTAAAATGTGGTGCCCAGGCTGTGACTCACTGATACAGCTCTTCTTTGCATAAGGGAGGTCTCAGTTTATCTTCTGGTATCTCAAGTTAAAGGATAGCATACCTTTCTGTTCCTGAGATCCTAGAGAATTACTGATGAATAGTGCTGATAATGCTGAAACAGTCAGACTCATTATAAGGTGATTCTATATATTCAACAAGAGATTTCACTGTCCAGATTTTTACTGAGTAACCCTAATTAGGTCTACTCAGAAGTAACACCCATTTTATTTAGTGTGGCTTACTTCCAGGAAGATGCCTTAGGAATACAACCTTAAAGTAACATTATGATTGTATGGCATATGAACATTAACAAAATATTTTTTGTTCTTTGCTGCTTTCTCCTAGTCTGCTTTCTCAATTAATTTCTGTGGGTCCTATAGTGCTTTGATGATCAGTCTGTTATGTTGATTTGTTTCATAGCAATGTCATGCCTCACAAATGAAACATATTCTTGAAACGGTTGCCCAAATCAGGAAAGTCTGAAATAATCCTATTTTGGTACCATGACTTCATTATGATTTTACCTGATTGAAAAGAGATCAGTATTTGTGGAGATGTATACATTTTCCATTGAGTATTATAACTTCTGAAACCTAGTTGAAACTTGTTTCAAACTGAAGTGGAAAGATAATGGAGCACTATTTATAATATGGAAGGCATATGTCCATCTTTTTTTGGAATACCCAAGCCACTCGTATCACACTTGCTTCTGTTCCTGCAGCATCCTATTTCCTGTAATGCTTTTTGGCCATAGGGGATGAAAGGGAGAACATTCCCTCCACTCCCATTGTTCAACAGAAACACCACTATAGTTACAGGCAGTCTGCAGAAATAGGATGCAGTTTGTGCACTTTCTTCCTCTCTTTAGCAGCATTTGCAAGGAATAAAAATGTAGTTTGTTATGATGCAAGAAGAAAAACCTTTTTTCTTTGTTTCCCCGCAAGCATATGTTGTCTCATGCATGGGGAGGGAAAGCAGGTATGAGTACACTGTCCCTGCCACCACACAATTGCCTGGTTGTCTGCAGAGTATGACCAGATGGAGGCCACACACAAACACCCCTTCCCCATAATTAGCTATGTTTTGAAAGCAACATTGCTAATCATGGAGAGGACATGTATGAATGTCCATTTCCTCCTCACAGTTGCACTTTGCAGACACAGGCAAAGGTGCAGATGCTAGGGGCTGGGCCAGCAGATTAGTGTCCATTTCCCCTCCCCATATATTCAGTCAATACGACTGGGGGGCATATGTATGAGGTTCCTTTCTCCTTCCTTTCCACTCTTGACCTTCCAATACTGCCTCACCTTCATTTCTCAATTGTCACCCAATTCACTTTACTTTCTTTCCTCCCATTTTCCACTCCATTCCTTTGTCTCCCTTGCCCACTCACATCTTTCTGCTTCATCACCACACTATATGTTCCTTATCACCCTCAAAATTATCTTTTCTGCAGCTCTTGGACACAGTGGTAGTTCAGCCACTGAGCGCTCAGAGCATATCTGCCACCTGAGATAAAGATGTATTGCCTAGATTCTGTAAAGTCAGCAGGAAGGAGGACCAAGAATTCCCTTTTAATTGATATCCAATTTTCACTGATTCTCCAAGTCAAACTTCAGAGTCAGAAATGACTAGAAGCAAGCTGCAGAACCTTGGATAGCTCCAAGGTCAACAACTTCTTCCAATGGAAGCTGAAGCTCTGAGCCCTTAAATGTTGGAGCAGGGTCAAGTTGAACCACTGAGACCCACCCTCCTAGGACAGTAGTAATGGTTCTTAAAGGTTATGTGCTCAAATTTGGCATTTGGCATTCCAGGAAGTGGGACTTGGTGATGACCTAAGAGGGGTCTGGCTGGCTATAGGACAGTCTGGCTTGATGATGGTGACCTAGGAGAATGAGCTGCTGTCACTGAAGTTCAAGTCCAAAGTGCTGTTCCTCTCAAGCCTGTTCCTCCCTATACAGGGTTCAGGAAAGCTCTTCATCTGTGTTGGTGTCTAGCTCATTGGGTTGAGACATGTCTGCTTAAGTGCAATGATTTGTGTTCTTTTATCCTCATGCAATTGTCTTTGCACTCACTCATTGGTTGACATTTACTGATAAGAATACTCTATATCCAAAGGAGGGTAGTGTGTGTGTGTGCATGAGTGTGTGTATCTCTCACTCCATACCAGTTTTTGTGGAGCTATTCCATTGTTAGGCATTTCATTCTATCTTTCAGAACCTACCAGTCTTTAATCATCCACTTGAATCCTCACGACTGCAGGCAGACAGATGGCAGCCTCCAGAATTGTTTTGTGTTTCTGAAATTAGGCTGTAACATGAAAGGAGCAGTGTTTATTATTTGGAAATTGCTTACTTAAGTAGATTACCATAACATTTTCACATTTAGTAAAAACTTTTTGTTCTACTTTGGAATAATGCAGGTAGCCATTTGAACAGATGAGAATATTTTATTCCTGCAGGTCAAATATAAAGTTTCACTTACATGTACTGAAATGTACAGCTCAGGAATGGTCTTTAATTAGTCTTTATAGAGGGTTTTAAACAGCATATTTTACACAGAATGTGCAAAGATTGAATAACGGCTCTATTCTTTGGGGGGCTTTATTTTACCTGCACATGATGTCACATATAAAAAAATTATAATATTTAAAGGTGGCTGCCCCAGGAATATCCTGTGTTCCCCATTAAAAATGGTGGCAAAGCAAGTCCCTTGTCATAGTCAATCAAGGCACAGAATTTTGTTTAGATTTTTCAAAGATCAATTGATTTCAAATGCAACCATGCATTTCACTTTCTGCTCTTTTGCTAGCAATATATGAGGAATTTACAGTTAGATAGACCTGGAAGGAATAGATTTCCAGGAATAACTGATGAAACCCAGTGATTAGAATACCTCAAAGCTCTTGCTCAGTCAAAATCTACTCACTGGCATCAGTGCTTCATTTGACCTCTACAAAAATGGATGAAAAAATTTCATAACCTGGTCACATTATTGAGAAACCCACCCTTCCTAGAAATGCACTTTCCAGTTCTGTCAGTGTCCAATCGCTCTTCAGTTTTACAAGCACATGGTTCTGATATCCAGAAGACTGTATTAAAATATGTACTGAAGCAGTCTGGAAACATACAGTCTTTTCATAACAAAAACTCTCATTCTTTTGCAGATGCTTTTGAGCATAAAAGTGTTTCTCACAAACTTATAGAAAAAAAATAATCAGATCATAGGATCAGGCCTAGACCTGGCACAAGTTACTATTTTAATAGGACTAAGGCCTCGTCTACATAGTGTTGTTGCAGTGTCCTTGATACTTTTAGCTTGTATAATGCATAGGAGAACATCTGTATGACTTAACACAGCCAGTTACTATCATTGCTTAAGAAAATTAACAGAAGTCACTTCTAACTTTCTGCAGGGTAAGCATCCTCATCAGATGAATAGAAGCCATGGGTTAGTGTGAAAAAGCTCTTTCAGTGTGTCTACTGCCTGACTTGATAGCTGGGAAACAGCCCAAATAGCCTTGTTCTGCTCTGTGCAACATGTTTGGGTGCAGAGAGGTAGGCCTCCAAGTGTCCTGGCATTTAAAATGCCAAGGCAAACACTGTTGGGAACAGTGGTGGAAGTATGCTTTAAACTGGCAGTTAAATTAATCTGTTGTACAGCAGCTGAATCTCAAATGAGAAGTGCCAATGCTTATTGTAATGCATACTTCCTACTTTCCCCAGTTATTTTAAAAAATATTATTTCGTTGCATATCCTCAGGGTTGCTTTGAATGTTCCTAGTTCTTCCTCCTCCCCCCCATAACTCTTGAGTGATTATTTCTTTCTGGATTTAGAGAATCAATATTCTGTCAATGGTTTACATTGTTATCATAAAATTCCTATCGGTGTTTTTCTTACAAAGACTGCATACTGTTCACTCTGTGTCTGTGGCAGACACCCATAATCCTATTTTGACATTACAGTTTTGATGTTTTTCAATGTGTTTTACTATACCATCTCTTATCAAAACTGCAGGCATAGAATTTTAGTGAGGCAATGGGCTCCAGTGAAGTGTTTTCTCTAACTTTATTGGATATTCCAAGTACTGATGCATGGACTTATCTAAGCAGTCCCCTCCATAGTTGTGGACAAGAACTGGGACTGCTTGTAGATTTTGACCACATGTACAATTAATATGTATTGTGATGTGGTCATATTGGTTACATGATAGAGCTTTATGTTTTAGTAAAACAAAATGAGAAAAGTGCTCAATTGCTGAGATGCCATCCTAGTAACAGATGAAGTGGCCTTAAAATTACGGTCCTTAAAATTACATTATACTAAATCTGTATGAAACACACCCTTAAATTAATTTAAGGCTGAAGTTATGGTATACTGGGCTTGAGAAAAAAAAGTTTAAGCTTAATGACTTCACCTGAATTGGAAATGTTACTCTTGTTCGCTTTGACATAAAAGAATAGATTTGACAGAAACAATTAGAGGAAAGATCCAGACAGATAGCAGTCATATTAACCCTATGATGTTAGTCATTATGCTGTCAGATCATGAAAGCAGAACAGTAAAAGTTGGTACAGCGCTTACCTTAGTATTATTAAATGTTATGCTAAGACATAGGTAATGAGCAGATTTATGTCAAATCAGAACATTTCCAACTACAACTTGCTTTCGCAAGATTCTGGTGGGTAGCTGTGTTGGTGTGAAGCATCAGAACAAAACCTGAGTCCAGAAGAACCTTTAAGACTGTTTTATTCAGAGTTTTATCACAAGTGATTGCTTGTTGATGGAAGAATTTTTTTATACTAAATGATTTTGGTACATTTTACATTTAGGATATAAACTTATTTTTGTCGAGAACATACTTTCTGAATTGTCAGTGTAACTGACTATACTTAGGGCGTTTTCGCACTGACCTTACTCCGGAGCGACGTCCCTCTTCACTGCGCAGCGTCTGCGTGGATTTCGCACTAATTGCTCTGCAGAACCCGGAAGAGCCGCAAAGTCCCGCAGCTTTTGCATCGCAAATGTAAACCGCCAAAACCCAGTTTACATTTGTGATGCAAAAGCCGCGGGACTTTGCGGCTCTTCCGGGTTCTGCGGAGCAATTAGTGCGAAATCCGCGCAGACGCTGCGCGGTGAAGAGGGACATCGCTCCGGAGTAAGGTCAGTGTGAAAACACCCTTACTGTACTGATTGACTATATTGATTCTATATACTTACTGCTATACCTCACTTGCTTTGGGATTAGGGATTATTGATGCTCCCAGGATTTATTGGATATGATTATTTCAAATTTAGACTTTTAAAAATGGAACACTATTTCCACAATTTTTTCCACTTTAAGTATTGGCCTATACTACCTTGATGACCAAGACTATTTTATCTATAATCAGGACAATTTCATTTGTGAGAGCTACAAATGAGTAACTGGTTAAGGACAATTGAAATATAGTTTGACACATGTAGGTTTGTTCAATATCTTCATTTTGCCTGCATTTTTTAAAAAAATCCTTTTATTTTTGAAACTGCTTTACAAATTGGTTGTCATAAATTGTGGATGATTTTTTTCTTTCAGCTCTAATGACAATATCTAGAACATGCATATGAAGAAAAAACTGGGATGAGGTCAGAATTTCCAGTTTAGGGTAAAATATCTGAGACCTGCTGCCTTAGGTGTTCAGTGGCAGTGCGTTTATATTGTAGTTTTGCAATCTTTTTTTTACATTTTTTACTTTTTTGCAAACATTTTTACAATCTTTTTTATCTATGAACTAACTTACCTATGTACTTAGGCAGCAGCTAGGGGCAGTCTTAGTGATTCTGGAATAGGGATGGACATGAATCAAAGCATGAATTGCGATTTATGCCTAAAATAGCAGATTCAGTTCATTCCAAATCGGCTCGGGTACTCACACTATGAGTGACTTGCAAAACGAAGTGGCTTGGTTTTGGGGTGGTTTGTCATTGGCAGGGGATCCAATGTTTGTCTGTGTTGTTATTGGCAGGGCATGCCATGATGTGCCCGGTGTAATGACGTCACCCAAAAGTGATACTATCGCACCAGGCACAAAGCTCTGGTAAACATGCCTGGCACAGTAGCAGCATTTCCGGCTAACGTCATCACGCCAGGCACATTCATGGCATGCCAGCGCTTTCTAGCCCTCCTGAACCAAATGAACCAACGAACCACAATTTTTTTCAGAAAATAAAAAAATAGAAACTGAACTGAACTGAACCACCAAATCATGCAAACCAACAAGCTTCAAAACAAAATGAACCGCCATTTTTGTGTTTCATGCCCATCTCCATTCTGTAGCCCTGAGCAAAAGTCAAGGAAGGGGCCCCCATGCCCCTCTTGTTCTCATCTACCCGCCCACCCTGAATGAGAATACAAAGACAAAGGCTTCTGGAGCACCTGTCTTCAAACATGGACTGCTTTATCAATGTTAGTACTGTAAGCAGACAAACTTGTTTTTGTTCATCAATGTGCCTACTAATTCTGTCTCTAATCATATTTCCCTCTACCCAATGCCTGTGATTGTGGCACTATCCTCTACTCCATTTTGCTTCCCAAAATACATCTCGTCAAACTGCTGGTGAGACAAAAACAAATGCTCAGGCACACTCATACAGGATACAAAAGGCTAGATACCAGCTCTCACCTTCTTCACAAAACAAAAAGCACACAGTCAACCAGCTTTCACCTAGTATCAAACAAAGAGAAATAATGGCATCCCCTCAAACCCCCCCCCCTCCTTTCCTCCACAAAACAGAAGCCCAGACATAGTTGTCTTCTGCCAGGCTGGCTGTTTCTACTGTGTGTATACTAGCACGGCTTTCTTAACCACTGCTGTTTGAGAGACACTATAAGTAACTGAGGCCAGCCAGCCAGATATTACACAGTAAGGCTTAACTCACTGAATTACTTTCTGCTCCTGCCACATGACACCAGTAAGGAAAAGCTAATTGTGAGTGTAAAGGGAAGGCAGAGTAGGTTAACAATAATTCAATATGTGTTCATGAACAAAGGACAGCTGGATCAGTAAAGGTAAAACCTTTTACCTTGTGTATGATTTACACAGAGTGGCTTCAAAATTAATACATAGATCAGACCGGAAATTTGGGACATGAAATGTCAACTTTTGTATCTGGAATCACACCAGATTTTAATTTAACTTTAGCTCATTTATATATTTGAAAAAAGAAATATATATCATGATGGCACTGCCTTAAAAGCTCATTGGCTTTAACAATTACAATTGCTCCCTGCCAAACAATGGTGATTTAGCACTTAATAAAATAGGAGCAACAACAGATTTATCGTTGGCTTTCACAACCCACTGTTAACCAGTACATCAAAAGCAAAAGTGATTAGTATTTTTGTAGCATGAAAGGATTAGCATTACCTCATGTGTTTTGTTAACCGCTGAAGAGTGTGAAAAATCAGGACAAGTCAGAATCCAGAACAATTAAAGCCTTGGGAATCATTATTTAACTATTGCAATTTACCCTAATATTAGAAAATGTTAATTTTAAGATCAGTAGCTGCTGCTACTCAGTGAATGCAGATATACAGTGGGCATAGGTGTTCTTTAAAACATCTTGTTCTTTAAAACTTCTGCCTTTCTGCTCTCACATAATAGCTGTGGTATACAGACCACCGCGTATATCACACAAATTATGGCTGGGTTGCAGAGCTTGGGACATACAAGTTCTGTGCCAGCATCACTGGGCTCTTCTTACAGGGCCTATTGTAAACTCTTGGAGGATTGGCTACATCAGGGGTGTGTAGCCTAATATGCAAAGGAGTTCCTGCAACAAAGAAAGCCCTGTGTAGATCTATATATTAAGCTTCTATGTCGCTAGGGAGGACCCATGACTCAGTGGTAGAGCATCTGCTTTGCATGTAGAATATCCCAGCTTCTGTCCCTGGCAGTTCCAGTTAAAGAATATGACAGTAGGTGATTTGAAAGACCTCTGCATAAGACCCTGAAGAGCCACTACTAGTCTGAGTAGACAATACTGACCTTGATAGACTGAGAGTTCATTCAGTATAAGGCAGCTTCACGTGTTCAGAATTGTATCTAGGTTACACTTATGTTAACTTGTTATAAATAGATAGAATATGTAAATCGCATGATTTGTCTTGAGAATAAGAGTCACTAGAATACAAATTGGTACTTTTTACTCAATATTTGTCAGTTCTTGGAAGCTATTCAGGGCTAGCCCAGGCTAGTACTTGGATGGGAGACCTCCAAGGAAGTTATAGGTTGCTATGCAGAGGTAGGGAATGGCAAACCACCACTGAACAAAAAAACCAAAGTCAACAAATATTTATGGCAGTCTCCACGATATTCTCTTGATAATAAAAGTATGCACATAGAATGACATTTTATACAGATACAGAATAAAATAATAACAAAGAATAAGAGATAAATTCCTTTAAAACTATTTAGAAACTCATGCTGCTTCAGTCCTGCTGCAACTGAGCCTGCTTCGGTGGGGAGTGTGGGATATAAACCGAATAAACAAACGAACAAGTATGTAACATAGCTGTGTGCAAAACTGGTGCCCTAGACTTCTTATTTTGGTAACTTCAGAAAAAGATTGGTGTATTCACTAGATTCTTTTTTCATTTTATTGTCAACTGTTTGTATTAAGCGCTCTTGAAATAATCAGTAAGTTGCATTTTAATTCCTCAGTTTATCTTGTAAAAAAATTATTCACAAGTTCCATTTAGGGAATAATCGAGAGCTCAGAGATAGATCCATTATATGAGGAGAAATTTTCACCTATAGCTGAATTGTTCATAATCATGGCATCTTATAATTGGGTGTCAGTATATGGTTGGAAAGCACATAATCCAGTAGTGTTTCTGAATTTTAGCAGGCATAGTGCCTGGACTTCAAGATCTTATGAGAATCCAATGTATATCAGCTTAAGAACAATGAGGGCAGAATATAAATGTGTGAAAATGCACTTTAGTTTCATCTATGTAATAATTGTTGCATCTTCTGAAGGTTTTTAAAAGATATGTCAGCATAGCTGGGTGGGGCCTTATATTTTAATTTGTAGCAGTTTACAGTGCAGATGAATCTGCATGTTCAGCATCTGCCAATTTGATGAGGTCTCTTTTTCCTTTTAAAAGGATAGTATATACTCAGTTATTCAGTTATAAGACTTGGAGGATTACAGTTACCCTCTTCTACTACACTGTGACCCTGCGCTGTTCCTGAGGGTCTGCTGACTGCAGAAAGAATTCAGGTGACTCAATGGGCTGCAGCAGTTGGATACATACCAATTTTTCAGGCTTTAGTGGTAAGATTAGAAGTAATGGAAAGTATTCTAGTGACTCTTATTCTCAAGACAAATCAAATATTTTCATGCGATTTACATATTCTATCTATTTATAACAAGTTAACATAAGTGTAACCTAGATACAATTCTGAACACATGAAGCTGCCTTATACTGAATGAACTCTCAGTCTATCAAGGTCAGTATTTATCATTTTGTCCTGACATGCATGTGTAGGTATGATAATTCATAGGAGATCCAAAGTTTACTGATACATTACAACAGTAGGCATATGACACTTCTGCACTGGACCCATTCCAGTCCGGCTTTCATCCAGGTCATGGGATGGAGATGGTTTTAGTTGCCCTCCTGTGAAATCTGGATTGAGGCGGCTCAGTGGTGCTGTTGTTGCTAGATCTGTCAGCCATATTTGATACGGTTTACCACCAGCTACTGTCTAGCTGCCTCGCCAACGGGAGGATACAGAGGTCTGCCTTGCAATGGCTGGTCTCTTTCCTTCAAGGTCAGGGACAATGGGTGGTAATAGGGGAAGAATTGTCCCGGAGACACCCACTCACATGTGGTGTGCCTCAAGGGGCAATTCTGTTCCCGAGGTTATTTAACATCTACATGTGCCCCCATGCCCAGATTGTCAGGAGGTATGGGCTGGGATCAACATGCGGATAACACCCAGCTCTATCTATTGATGGGTGGCTGATCCGGCTGCACCCTGGACAACTTGGACCTGTCATTACAAGCCATGACATCTTGGCTCAGGCTGATTTGACTGAAGTTGAATCCAATGAAGATGGAAGTTCTCTATCTGAGCCGTGGTGGCCTGGGAAGGGAGATCACCTTGCCAGCTTTTGACAGGGCAACACTAATTCTGGTCCCAAAGGTCAAGAGCCTGGAAGTGCTCCTGGAGCCCTCATTGTCTATGGAGACTCAGGTAGCAACCGCTGCTAAGGCCGCCTTTTTCCATCTGTGGTGGGTACAGCAATTGTCCCCTTTCCTGGAGCACTGCGACTTAGCAATGGTGATCCATGCTACGGTCACTTCAAGAATAGACTACTGTAATGCCCTCTACATGGGGCTGCCCTTTACTTTGACTTAGAGACTGCAGTTAGCTGCAGCACGGTTGTTAATGGGTCTCCTTTGATGGAAGCACATTCAACCAATGTTGAAAGAGCTGCACTGGCTGCCTATTGTATACCAAGTCCGTTTCAAAGTGCTGATATTGGGAACTCAGCACGGGATGGGAACTCAGAATCTACTATCCATCCCCAAGGGAGGCCAGACCGGGCTCTACATGGGCCAGGGCCTTCTCAGTGGCAGCACCAATGCCGTGGAATGTTCTCCCTGAGGTCATAAGAGCCCTGTGGGATCTCTCCCCATTCCACAGGGCTTGCAAAACTGAACTTTTTAAACAGGCCTATAACAACTAGGGGAGAAAGCTGCCGCTTTTATGCTGCTGGGCAATTCCACCAGAAGGACCACCAACAGATAAATGGAAGGTTGAGTACGACTTGAGCCGCCTGTGTTTTAACATTCTGTATTGCAGCAATACTTTGTTTAAAATAGTTTTAAATTGTAAATTGTTTATGTCTTATTGTTTTATACCTGAAATTGAGATGTTGGTTTTATTCTGATTGTTACCCGCTCTGAGTCTGTTTGGAATGGGAGGGATATAAATTGAAAGTAAATAAATAAATGGCTGGAATTAGCCTCAAGATGTGCTTCACTGTCATAGACAGAGAATTAAGACTTTGTACTTAATATTACTAACTGATGTGTACAGGGTCTAATGGGAACAGAAAAGGATAGCCATTAGGAGTAACACTCAACAACTGTTGTCATTTTATGCACTTTGACATCATTAATGAACCTTGTATGTACACGTGTGCGGATGCCAACCAGTCAAGCCAGTGGGCTTTTTTGTTCTGCTTTTGACATTTATAATTAGAAGCAGAGCACTGAAATTTAAAAGTGGGGGTGGGGGATGGGTGGTTGTAATCAAATCTTGTTCCAGTAAGTAGCAGGTTGACAATACTGTAATAATTACAGGTCTGTCAGCATTTCTTCTTAAACAGAGGGATAGCATTTTGTTTAGAATTATGCTCAGAAAATGTCCATATCTGATAACAGCAAAGGTTATTTTTAAAATACCACCAGATTTGGTTAGCCATCTCAGAAGAAGATGATGATATTGGATTTATATCCCCCCTTCACTCTGAATCTCAGAGTGGTTTACATTTTCCTTTATCTTCCTCCCCCACAACAGACACCCTGTGAGGTAGGTGGGGCTGAGAGAGTTTTCATGGAAGCTGCCCTTTCAAGGACAGCTCTGTGAGAGCTATGACTGATCCAAGGCCATTACAGCATCTGCAAGTGGAGGAGTGGGGTATCAAACACAGTTCTCCCAGATAAGAGTCCGCACACTTAACCACTACACCAAACTGGATCTAAAGCAGCATATGATCCATGTCTCACTTCTACAGTCCTAATACTTTCTATGAAGGTTGTCATCAGATTACAGGTTTGGCACAGTCTGTCTCTGTCTCTAATTAATCCAGGATTTTTTGTTTAATGGAGAGTTTTGATCCGACATTCCACTCTTAACCTGCTTCATCATGCGCTCACTCCATGGTTGATCAATAGAGTACTGCTGTGTGGCAACCAGGAAGTGGGCAGTTAGGAAGCTTTTTTCATCATTTGTCTTCTGAGCATGCACATGTATTGGAACCAGCATGTCAAACTCCTGGCAGGATGGCAGTGGCTGGTGGCCAGTGGGATTGCTAAAGGAGGCTGCTGGGATATGTAGTGCAGGGTCTTTGTTGTGATGTTTTGACTATGTTTTGTTTTATCTGACCCTCAGGTGTTTGAGTTTGATTGTATTTGACTATTTTTGATCACTTTTCATTGTATTTGTTTTATGTTTCATTTTGTTGTATCCTGTTTTATGCACTTTTGATTGGATAAATATTTAAGAACTGTCTAAATAAATAAATACTCTTTCCCCTTTACCGAAGATGATAGGATGATGCTGAGAAACACAATGCCAGGACTACTCAGTGTATTCATGGTAGACATAAAGTTCAAACGAGAGACTGGTATTTGAAAATGTAGGCACCTTCCAGCTTGGAAACTGCGTCAGAGTCTGTCCTCTATTAATGGAGTTGGATCCTTAGGTTACACTAACTTTTAGTAAACCAAATATATGTGTAAAGCCTCCATGTATGCAGTTATTTATGGCTCTTCCTCTATCTTTGATCTGGAAAAAGAACTAAAGTACCAAAAGACCAAAGACAAACAACATTTCCAACCCTGAAAGGCCACAAAATGCTGGAAACCTGTGAAGAGTGCTCCTTTGTGGAGCTTTATATGCTCCCTCTAAAAACCAGCTCCACTAGGTGCACATTTTAAATCTATGGGTTTCAGCTTTGGAGAGGCATGAATATTGGTCAAGAATGAAAGCAATTATACTTGTAATATGGAAAGATAGAAAACTAGATATAGGAAGAAGAATTATTCCTATTGTTAATGGAAAGGTAGATTTTCATTCACTGTTTATTCATATGAACCCAATTTTACTAAAGTGGGAGGAGTCTTCTAAATCTGTTTTATACTAGTTAAATAAATATGAGTGTGATTTTCTCCTATTTGTTTTGAACAGCAGCAGCTTATCCCTACATTAACTTCTGTAATAAATTTACTATGCTTACATACCAGCTGGTTGCATGGCAGATAGTCTGCAAGTATTCCTTTCTACTCAGTTCTCCTAGGCCTAAAGAAAAAGTAGTGGCTGTCCAGTATTCTTTTATACTGAACAAATATGGAACACACCTCATTCTTTACTCATGTGCTTTCCTCACTCCTCTCCTCCTTTTCTCACACACAGAGCATGCTTTTAAATGCCTTCAGATTAGGGAAGTGTTTACTCATACTACAGTTTGCTGTGACTCTAGCATGTAGGTGCCAGAGGTAACTGGGATTTGTTTTATTACCATAACATGGGATTCAAGGTAGATTCCAAACTTGCCAAACTCAGAAGACTTCAGTTGTGCTGCATGTGCATGCAAAGTGAAGGGACTAGGGGAGTGGGAAAGCATGAGAATGAGTTGCATTTCCCACCCTTTTTAAGCAAATCTCCATTTGCTATGACATCAGAATGCAAAATTTAAAGTTACAACATCCAAATTCACTGTATTCTTTGAACCACAGTGCCTTAATCTTGCAATAATATTGTGGTTTGGCAATAGCATTGCTGCTCATATTTCAGTGGTGGTGAATGTGGAAGGCCAGTCTTCCCTTGTGGACTGAAGGACTTCTTTCAGGAAGCTTGACAGAATAACATACTGAAAGGAAAAAAATAATATTTCTAAAGAATACTTCCTTCCCTAACACAATCTGAATGAACAACTAAATGCCACATCTCTGTGTTCAAATAGGGTTGTACCTTTTGGAGATGTGATTGTTGGACACAGTATTGTATTTTCCTGTAATTTTCAGCATCTTTCTTTATATACTAGCTCGATTTCATAAGAAGAATAGAGTTTTTTAAAAGAGGAACTTCACTGGTGTAGGATACTTGGCATTTGTTCACTCTAATTGCTATGTATTTATCATTACTGTTTACACATGACTTGTGACAATATTAGTAAAGCAACACAAAAGTTTTGTATCTAGAAAATGCACATTATAGAAAATGTGTAAAATATTAAACTGCACTGAACTTCTGTTTTTCTTGAAGGCTTATTAATTTTACAAGACAGTCCGGGAAGAACCTGGTGGCTCATACCTGGAGGCCATCAAGTTCCACATACAGGATGCCCATAAGGATTATGTGAAAGCAATAGGCCTCACCTGCTGTTTGCCTGCCAGCAAATGGTGTTAAGGGGAATACTGAAATTTCAGTTTAATTTAGGATTTTCTTGTACTTGCCACTACATTTATAAAATGTAGGCTATTTTAGTGAGGTCGGGGTCACATTACCAATACCATTTGGCATGGAACAAATCCCTTGTCAGAGGTGGTGGTGGTGGGAAATTTAAATAAATTATTTTTCAATAACTAAGACCTGGAAATGTTCTAAAATGAAGCCAAGAGGGTAACAGGGCTGCAATAATATAACTAAGTGCAGTTCCATGGGATGCATCAAAAGACTTGATTGGGATTGGGCCCCTGATTACAACCCTCAGTGAGCTAGATGGTATGATGTATTGATCACAATGTCAGACTAAAATCTGGGATACCTAGGTAGGTTCAAATGAAATCTCCTCTTTGCCATGGAAGCTGAGTTGGTTGCCATAGGCATGTCACTCTCTCGCAGCCTAAATCTGCTTCATAGGGTTGTTGTTATGAAGAGAAAATTGAAGATAATTGTGTTGTAAACTTTTTTTGTGTTCCAGTGCAAGGGAATAGCGTATAAAATAAGTAAATAACTAAATAAAATAATTTAAATCCTGCCAGTCAATCAATCATTCAATGGGTATGCAATAATACATGTCTAGGATGTGATGTCATTTTTTTAGAATGAACTAAATGAGGCATCTCCCATTTATTTGTATGTCTTTACTTCTCCAAACAAGGATGGGTTGGGATTTTGCTGTATCTCCCTGTGGCAGAGTGATCTCTTATACCTTTTCTTAATGGACCTTAATGGCTTATACTCTTGTCTCCACTTGTAGTATTTAAAATTAAGGTCCATTGTACAGATAGAAGAACCCACATTTATATACAATTTGTTTGAACTTGTTTAGGTTTTTGTTTTTTTAAACAAGTGTATGGAAAGACAATATTATCAGGTCGGGCTTATAGCTAGATTGGTAGCAGGCAAATCATGGTGTAAAACAATACAAAGCTGATATTTTTGAAGACAACCCCTGTGTTGAAACCTATAAAACTTTTAGTAGCCGGGGCTGGTTCAGGGCTTCTGTTTTGTTCACATGGAGAACCCCTCAGCTACTTTGCAGAGCGCAGAGCCTAGTATAGAACATAGCCTAGCAGCTGCTGTTTGAAGTAGGGAAAAATAAACTATTAAAGTAAGACCTCCTGTATGTAACAATCTAGTTAAAAGAAAGTTTTCTTGTTCATGAAAAGTCTGTTCCAAAATCAAGAACAAATGCTGCTTCATTTGTTGAATGATGAAGGTTAATTTTAGAATCTCCTCCAGGAATTCCATTATGCTGCTCTTCTAAAAGCTACAAAGACAGCATTAAAAGTTTAACATATCCAAAGAGCAAAAACAACAAAGTCTATTGGCAAATGATGCAAAAAGGAACTTTTTGATTTCAGATACTTAGGAGTAATCAGTGGTTGACTTTATTTGCAATAGACAACAAGTGCAGATCCCAAAGGAGAGCCTAGGCAGAGAGTGGGAAGAAAGATCATCTGAATATATTTAAAGCAGTCAGTCCAAAAAATAGAAGAAAGATTAACGGCAGAAGTGTCAAACCTACAGCCCGGGGGCCAGAATCAGCCCATCCAGGGCTCTCACCTGGTCCACAAGCAACTGGTGTGAGAGAGGGAAGGCAGGAGGCTACTCACTGTGGTGAGCAGGCAAGCAGACACACATGGTCATATGTCTGTGTAGTTGAAGCTGTAAAGAAATAGAAAGGAAATGGCTAGGGGGCAGGGCTAAGAAGATGAGGTAAAATAGTGAAGGAATGGAAGTGAAGGTGGAGAAAGAGGAGGTGTGGTGTTTTTTCCCCTGCCACCTCTTCCAACCACAACTCAGCAAGGATTGGTGAAGCCACTACATGGGGGAGCAGAGCCAAACAGCTGGTACTGCCACTGTCACATCAACCAGCTTCACATTTGTTTCAAACAGCAACTAACAGGGGGGTTAGCAAACAGGGGGTGTAGTCAAGATTTTTTAGATTGGGGGACTTAAAAAAAATCTGTGGGACACTCAAATTTTTAAAAAGCCCTGTGACCTAAAAAATCCTGGCCACACCCCTGAGAGGCAACCTCTCTGGGACCTTCCTGCATTCACAGCCAGCTTTGAAGCCAGTTGCAAGAAGAAGACCTGCTGCCTCTTTCTCTCCCTTTCTGCTCAGCTGAGTAGGAGGGGAAAGAGAGGTGGGGCCAGCAGGCTGGCTATTCTTACTTTTGCAGCCAGTAGCTGCAAGAGCACAAAGACCTGCCATAGCTGCCTCTCACCCTCCCTTCCTGCTCTGCTCTTTTATGCAGAGCAGCAATTTATCAATGAAGGGATGAGACCAGCAGGGGAAAAAAAGGAGGAGGAGGGCAGACACATGGATTGGGAGGGTGTCTTATACATGCCACTCTCAGGGGAAAGACTTCCTTGCCTCAAAAGTGAGTGGAGAAGTGAAGGCAAAAAGGGAGGTGGGCTAGGCTGAGAGACTGGCCCCAGGTGACCTAGATGACAGAAGGATAAATATGTCAATGTCATCACTGTGTGTCTGAACAGCTGCAGAACCAGGGAGACAAAGTAAGTGTCATGACAAGTGGGAAAAGTTGACCTCCCTTCTCTTCCCCACCTGTTTTCATCCTGTGAGGAAAAAATTACCACAGGAGGACAAAAAGACCCCCTGGAAGTTTTGGAAACAGCCTTTCTGTCAGACCTTCCCCTCAGCTCTGCCAATTCCATGGGAAACACAGGAAGGATGCAAACTGGGGGTTAGGAGATCTGGGAGAACCAGGTTCAGCGCCCCCCCCCCTCATCCTGAACCAGGTTCTGACCCTGCCTCCTCCTGTCATCTAGTTTGCATGGAGCCAGTGGCTCAGCCTAGTCCAAGTGCCAGGATGGGGGGTGATATAGAGTTGTGGAGGGGGAGGGTGCAGTGTACCTCCTTAAGATCCTCAGAGATAGGGTGGGGGAAAAGAGGAAACAAAGAACTGTTGAGGCTGGGCATATGAAGGTCTGTGCTGAAAAAGTACCTTACTTATTTGCAAAGAGAATGACGCATCTGCTAAAAGTGCTGTATATACAAAAAGTAACTAATTTGTATGGAGATATCATTTTATGGTGTCTCTTGAAAAAAATCTAGTCTTAAGAACATAAGAGAAACCATGTTGGATCAGGCCCATTGCCCATCTAGTTCAACACTCTATCACACAATTGTTAAAAAACTCAGGTGTCATCAGGAGGTCCACCAGTGGGACTAGGAGACTGGAAGCTCCCCCACTGTTGCCCCCACAAGCACCAAGAATATAGAGCATCACTTGCCCCAGACAGAGAGTTCCATCTGTACCTTGTGGCTAATAGAAGTACTGCCTTTTATCCCTCCCAACCCGACTGCTCACAAGTGCTGATGAGTTCTTATATTGTGAGAAAGGGAGAAAAGTACTTCTTTCTCTATTTTCTCTATCCCATGCATAATCTTGTAAACCTCTATTATGTCACCCCTCAGTCGTAATTTCTCCAAGCTAAAAAGCCCCAAGCACTTTAACCTTTCTTCATAGGGAAAATGTTCCAACTCTTTAATCATTCTACTTGCCCTTCTCTGCACTTTTTCCAATGCTGTATATATTTTGAGGTGTGGTGACCAGGATTGTACACAGTATTCTAAATGAGGTCGCATCACCAATTTATACAGGAGCATTGTGATACCGACTGATTTGTTTTCAATTCCCTTCCTAAAAATCCCCAGCATAGTGTTGGCTTAAAAAAAAAAAAATTAAAGTGGCACATTGTCTCAACATTTTTAGTAAAATCTACCAGGACTCCAAGATCTCTCTCTTGGTCAGTCTCCACCAGTTCAGACCCCACCAACATGTATTTATAATTAAGATTTTTGGCCCCAACGTGCATTACTTTGAACTTCATTTGCCATGTTGATGCCCACTCGCCCATACTTAACAGATCCCTTTGGGATGCCTCACTATCTTCCCTGGTTCTCACCACCCTGAACAATTTAGTATCATCCACAAACTTAGCCACTTCACTGCTTACTCTCAGTTTCAAATAATTAATGAACAAGTTTAAAAGCATTGGACCCAGTACTGAGCCCTGCAGTACCCCACTGCTTACACCCTCCACAGTGAAGATTGCCCATTTATACTCATTCTGTTTCCTATTAATTAGCCAGTTTTTTATCCATAAGACTTGTCCTTTTACCCCATGACTCTTGAGTTTACTTAGGAGCCTTTGATGAGGAACTTTATCAAAAGCTTTCTGGAAGTCGAGGTAAACAACATCCATCGGGTCCCCCTTGTCCACATGTTTGTTCACCACCTCAAAGAATACTAACAGGTTAGTGAGACAAGATCTTCATTACTGGACCCATGCTGAGTCTTCCTCAATATTTTTTGTTCATCAATGTGCCTGCTAATTCTCTCTTTAATAACTGTTTTCACCAACTTACCTAGTATTGACGTCAGACTGACTGGCCTGTAATTTCCTGGATCTCCTCTGGAATGCTTTTTAAAGATGAGTGTGACATTAGCTACCAATATCTTTCTTGCATATAATTAAATACATTTATGGGGGCTTTTGTGGGTTTCCCATTGCTTTCACTGCTGGGAATCAACTGATTTTGGTTGTATTTTTGAGCAAAAAATAATATTGTTATTTGGACTTGCCAATGCCTTTTATGAAGTTTATATGTCTGGTACCCGGCATTACATTTTATGGCACATGGGGCCCTGCCTGACAAAGTTCCATTTATGGCAGATCTAGCCCTTGTAACAAATGAGTTTAGCACTTCTGATTTAAGGAGTTCTTACCCACGCTCCCCAATCCAATCCATTTCTTTGGGGTGCACAGCAGCTTGGGAGGAAGAGGTTTTGGAGGTCTAATTGCCCATAGCTCATGGAAGGCACCTGGAAGAAACCATTCCTGAAATAGTGCTCTGAGAAGTGAAAATGTCTGCTAACCATTTTTTCTGACAGAATTCCTGTACTTATAACAGCTTGTTGCAAGCATAATGTACTCAGGTAAGGCTTTTGCCATGGTTGGTTCTGCTTGCCAGGAAAAGCTGAATTGCTGCTTGATGTGAAGGTGCTAAAGATACTGGAGCCCTATCACAGAAAAAAAAATATGGTGACTCAAAAATAGTGATGAAATTGTAAAGTTAAATTCTGGCTATTTTGGAAATGATTTTCTTGTGAAATGTTTGGCATTGATACGTTGTTACATACCAGAGACTGACTGCCACCAACTACAAAAAGAGTGAATTCATATCCATTTCCCCTCTGCGTACATCAAAAAAGCTGCTTCTGAGGATCGGAAACGTTTAAGAATAACATGGACTGCAGGAGCAGTAAGGAGTCAGCAGAAATTTCCCTCCACTCTAGCATGAATTGTCATTCCATTTGCTGCTGAGAGTCATGTGAAAATAGGGAGGTAAAACGTAAAGTGCCATCCTAAGCAAAGTTACATTCTTCTAAGCCAATTGACTTCAAATGATTTATATTATTTTGGTTGGGGTGGCACTGTTACTCTGATTCATCTTATCACTGCCCCGCCCTAGTCTCTCATCCTGCACAATTCCCTTGTTTGGGGGCTGGGGTACATAGAGGAATGTCAGCAACCCTGTGTTTGGAGTGTTTGAATTACCAACTCTGCAGAGTCAGGTGAAATGGTATCATCTGCCTTTTCTGCTACTTCTATAAGTATTTCTGCAAATGTAAATGCTTTTATATTGTTAGCATTTATTGTAATATTGTTAGTATTAATAAGAACAATATTTCATTGAATCATAGAGTTGGAAGGGATTTCCAGTCTAGTCCAACCCCCTGCATGATGCAGGAAATTCACAAATACCTCCCCCTAACTTCACAGGATCTTCATTGCTGTCAGATGGCCATCTAAACAGAGGTTTTTAAACAAAAACCTCCAGGAGAGCCCACCACCTCCCGAGGAAGCCTGTTCCACTGAGGAACCACTCTAACAGTCAGGAACTTCTTCCTAATGTTGAGCCGGAAAATCTTCTGATTTAATTTCAACCCATTGGTTCTTGTCCTACCTTCTGGGGCCACAGAAAACAATTCCACACCATCCTGTATATGACAGCCCTTCAAGTACTTGAAGATGGTGATCATATTTATATCCCTGTTTTCATGTTTGGAACAATGTGCATAACAGTCGTAGGAAGAATCACATCTTGGCAATGATCCAGCTTTTAGCTTAGCTTCAGCTTTCTTCATGGAGCATTTGTGCAGTTCTGTAGGATGATGTCATGGTTGCCAGTGTTAATTTTCATATAGTTCAGGCAGTAAGAAGATCATGTTCTTAGAACTTATTTAGGATTGCACTCTTGGCTGCTTATAATGTTGATAACGTTTGTATCTTAATGTGGAAGGTATTTCTGTGATAAACATTTAATTACTGAATACTCTGTAACATGTCATGGAAGATCTCATTTTCCCGAAGCCCAATGAAGTCATTTGAATATAATCTTGGAAGAGTTTTAACTTTTAAAGATGTTTCCTAAATTGTAATTCCAGAGTTTATTTTGTAGGAATAGCATGGGAGCTTTTGTTTTTTCCCTTTAAAACGTCTTGAGTCGGCATCACTGTGAGGTTTGAAAAAGAAACTGTGTTCAGTTATAGAATCCAGAGTTCTTCTCCTCCTCTTCCAAGTCAGAAGTGCTAAAAGCACTGTTGTTAACATTTTGCAAATAAAAAATTAGTTTGGTTGGCTTCTGGAAGCATTTTACATTGATTGTTTTTTGTTTTTTTCCCCTTATGCTGGGCTATGGGCTTATGATTAGACAAAACTACCACTGCCTTAAAAAAAACCCTCCTAAAATTGTTTTTTTCCTAACTTGCATGCAGTACTCGTTTTAGGGATTTATTGGGGTAATCTGTGTAACTGAATAAACAACTTGTGGGAAATGCACCTACCTTAAATACCTTGTTTCACCGTTCCAGACCCAGACCTTGCACAGGCTAATGCTAGGAATTGAATGACCCAAGCAGTGCTCCAGAGCCCAGTGTTCATCATGGGGGGAGTGTTCCAAGCCATTTTGTCACCCCAAAGGTCTTCACCATACAGTCCAAAAAGTGTGGGTCCCCTTGCAGTGTTGTGGAAGTTGCTGTGTACTATGCCAACAGCCTCTGCCAGAGTTGTGAACCTCCTGGTGGCACTTGGTTTTTGGGGTTTTTTTGGCCATTGTATGACACAAAGTGTTGGACTGGATGGGCCATTGGCCTGATCCAACATGGCTTCTCGTATGTTCTTATGTTTATGCACTCAGGTGGGATCTTGCCATTGTGGCCTTTTGCTTCAGGGTTAAGAGCTGACTGTGATTTTCGTTGCTGCTTCTATACTCTGGAAAAGAGATGGCAGAAGATTGCTCTCCCCAGCTGGAATCAATGTTAAGTACTGGCAACAGATAGTTGGAGGAAACAGTATAGTTTAGTGGTTAGAGTGTCAATGATCTGGAAGACCTTGGTTCAAATCCCTTCTTTGCCATAGAAACTTATTGGTGACCTTGTGTGAGTCACAAATTCTCAGCCTAACCTACTGCACAGGGCTGTTGTGGGGATAAAATGGAGGAAAGGGAAAAGGAGGTATATGCAGGGCTTTTTTTCTGGAAAAAGAGGCACCAAAACTCTCAAGAGGGAAATAAAGGAGAAACATGTGGGGACCTTTCATGAACTTTTAAACATGTTTTGAGAATTTCGTTTCTACAAAGGAGTTCTGGAACTCTATTCCACTTTGTTTCCCCAGGGGAAAAAAAGCCATGGGTATATGTGACATAAATAAATACGTAAGGGAATCTTATCATTTTTCCTATGTCTCCGAAGTGGTCTCCGGTGTTATTAATACCCTCTATGTATTGTAGTTAAGCACACATGCATATAACTGTCCTGTATATACAGTATGATTGTATGTATATATACAAGTGTTTTGTCTATAATGTATATAGTCTCTTTTTAATACTCTTATCCTTAATGTAATTGCCTGAAAGTTCATTCCACTTATTTTAAGAGAAATCTGCATTCTAGTTAGTGTGCTTGGGAGTTTAGAATATCATAGCAGGAGCTACTAGAAGCAGTTAGCCATGCAGGTTCGCATGCTTTCTCTTTAAATTTCCTGACGTATACTTGAATTTGACAAAGAACTCCTTATCATTTTGTTGAGACCCAGTTTCCTGAATCAGCGGATTTCCCTCCCCCCCCCTAAAATTTCTAAAACTCAGAGCCTTGTCAAAACAAAGATGGCTGGCAAATCCTAGGGACAGAGCAGAGAGAGACAGACGGAGACAAAGAAGCCCCTGAGAAGGCAGACGGACTTATATTGCTTGCGGTTTTCAGTACAGCTGGTTTCAGATGTGTCGGCCTTGTACTGCACTGGTTCCACTGCCAAAGCAAGACTGTCACAGCTGGTAGTACTTACTGTACTTGCGGGAAAGTATGTGATTCATTAGTTGGAACCGTATGTTTTTCACCAGTTCTGGTCATGTTTTTGTTAGGATGTGGTAAAAGCATAAGCGGGGGGTGAGGGGACAATGGAAATATGTGACTTGTTAAAGATTGGCCTCAGCCAGTTATTAGCTAAATTGTATACCATAAAAAGTCCACCATAGCTTATAGAACAAATGACTTAATTCTTTATTTTTTTCCCCCAAGAGAATACATGTATAGTGCAATGCTATGCAAGAGTTATTCAAGCCCAAGTAATGGAAATCAAGGAGTTTAGAAGACTCTGCATAGGATCTCACTGTATAAGTATACTGACATAGGAGTAAGCCCTATTGAAGTAGATTCTGAGTAGACCTGCTTAGGATTGCTGTCTGAGCTATTAACAGTGCGATCCTAAGGAGAGTCTTCAGTGGATTTCAAAAGGTGTTACTCTGGTTAGGATCAGCTGTTAGTAAAGATTTTTTCATAAAGCTCCTCCCTTTTCTTATGTATAACTAAGAATGAATCTGAGGAGAAGTCAAGGAAAAAAGGAAAAAGCACATGGCAAGCTGATCTAAGAACTCTGAAAGGAGTTGGCTTCTGTATAACTTAGAAAGTTCAATGTTATGTAACAGCCGAGATAAAGTAATACTATCACTTGATGGAGAAGAATGACAACAAATGTAATTTTTTTTGTTCAGAGAAATTAAAAACAAAATGTTTCAGCAGCTTTACTCTTAACTTTTTTGAAAACATTGTTTGTCATCTGTGAAATCCTAAAGAAAAAAAAAGATTCACCCTCTAGGTTGGAAAATGATTGTTCATATATGTAATAGTTAAGCTAGAGAAGCTGCTAGTCTCATGATATCTCTAAAGTTTGCTTTTTGCAAACTGTACCTTAGATTTAATATTATCAGGAAAGGTTGATTCAGCAGTACTTTGTTTCTGAAATGTTTGTGCTAAATAGCAATTGAAACATTATTTGCTGTTATGTTTTCCGTACACCATTATTGTTGCATGAACAACCTGTTTGTAGTATCATGGCTACAGTTTAAATTTGAACGTGGGAAGTGTGAATTCAAATCTTCACTTAAGTCTAATGCCCACTTAATCTTGGGCAAGGTTTCTCAAGAATAGCTTGTTATAACAAGGTTGGTTTAATGACAAGATGCTTCTTTGAAGCCCTTGAAACAAGACTAGGATTACAATGTAACAGGTGTATCTTGTGGACTAGAAACTTTTATATTAATTGCCGTTGAGTCTCACTGTTTCAGTAACAGACATAATTTTTAGAAACCACTTGAGATAAGAGTTAGATTCTGTGGCAGTTTTGAATTACCTTTGTATTAAGCACAGATGTAGTTTTCTTTGACTTGGCAGCAGAGACATTCCATCTTCCAAGCCATGGCTCAAGGCAAATTATTTCTCTCCGTATATCCCTTCCCCATACTGGTCCTTGCCCACCAACTAAACTTCATAGTGGTATAGCTCTGTCTGTGATGATTAGTCACCTAATAAATGCAATAGCATAAATAAAGGGATGCACTAAAGAGCAGTAATATGTGACACAATTTAATAGAGCATGGCAAGACCGAATCTGTTACATACCTGCTCTTAACAGAGCAATCCTGGGGTGCGGATGCGGATACACTAAAAGCGGATGCATCACTCTCCAATTTGAACAGCCCAATTTTGAATCGGCTCATTTCTGATCAGACGACAACTCCCGAAAGAGAGCGGTCCCGCACTGGTCCCATATTTGAATGATCAGACATCGCAGACATGTATCGCTTCTTCCTGTGGGTACGTGCTTGAAATAACAAGTTCTGGCAAAACCTGGAGCTGAGAGAGAAGCAAACACTCAAACACATTTGGTGGTGGGGGGGATGAAGTGATCCCGATTGCCTTTTTCTCCCCCCCCCTGCTCCCAACACGTGCACACACATACACACCCCACACACCTCCCGCGGAGGGTGGGGGCTTGCAATCTCTTTGTCGATATGGTTGCTCTAGAACTCAAGACATTTGTAGATGGATGGTGAGAGGAAAGGACTTGGGTTCAGACCCCGGGCAGCAGGGAGGGCTTTCTTGCTTTCAACTCCTCCTGCAACCCTACCCCCTCTTGTTATGCTGCCGGACAAATAGCACCACTACATTGTTTTAACTTTTTATAATAATTTATATTTGTACTTATACTGTTATTGATTTTATCTGTTATTATGATATCATGATTTCGTATCATGTCCTGTAAGCCGCCCTGAGCCTGCCTTGGCGGGGAGGGCGGGGTATAAATAAAAATTTACTTACTTACTTAGTTGTTATTAGTGTTATTGTTGATGATGGATCATTTTCCAAGAAAGAAAAGCAGCCCTTTCCAAAACCTTTTTAAAAAGAGGGAGAGTCAAATCTGGATGATGCTCTTTTATTACAGGGCAAGCTGAAGGATGCAGTTAAACTTTTGGAAGACAGTACGTGGGGAAGCCAGAGCGTTTCCTGGAGAATGACAATTTAAGTGCATGTGTTTGAAAAAAAAAAAAGCCCGGGGTAGTTGAAAAACAGCTGTTATGGGAAGGGATCCTCATGAGGAGAGGGGGGAGAGAATCCTAGCCTATGCTGATCAGCATAGAACTACTTTCTGGGAGAAGTGGGACTTAACGTTGACACAAGGAGATCCCAAATAATGGGGATATTATATTCCAGTTCCTCTAAAAAAGAAAGATTCTGCTCCCATGTAGCCTGATTGACAGGAAAAATCCAAAACTCTGCTAAATGGTTATGTGGTCATGCACATGCATGAATTCGTCTGTTAATAATGGCGCCAGAAATGGTCACAGTTTGAGGGAAGTGCAAACCGGCTGCATCGTGGATGAGCTGTTCAGACGGAAATAACTCAATTGTATGCCACACCAAGCAGGAAGGACCGGACCTTCTCTGGGGTCAAACTGCAGTGAGATCAATCTGAGGCAAGTTGGGATGATTACGAATTGCTGCCGAGTAACAGATGTGGAAGTCTGAACGCGCTCAGGAAATCCGAATGGGAAACATGCCTATGTCGGAACTAAAGGAGCGTCTGAACACACCCCTGAACAGCTTTTCTCAGAGGCCCATTATGCACACGCATCTTACTGCAGATGTTCAAAGCAGAAAGCCTTCAGTCTTGAATTCTGATTCTATGCCTGCCTTATGCAACTTTTTTTTTTTTTTTTTTGCCTCCAATGTACTTATTCTGCAGCTATAGTTTTAAGAATGCACTTTTAAAAATCATGGTGAAATGTCACTTGTGACCTGTAGGGGGTGATGTCCATTTTTAAAAAATTTATGCAGTTGCCCTAACATCTGCACAGTAGTGTCCAGAAAGCACCTTTCATTTAAATCCTTGTGGATCAGGTTTTGCTCATGCATTTTTAGCATTAGTTCATTAAATGGAAAACAGAAAAATGCAGGCAAAGGGGGGAAACCCTGTGATGAAATTGACAATACTTTTTTTAAACTGACAAACAGCTGTGAAGTCGCGTTTTTCATATTGCTGAACACTAAAGGATTTTCTGCTGTGTTATTAGCCACTGTGAATAATGGTAAAGAGTCACACAGTCTAGTAATATGGGGAAACATGTTGAGTGTACAGAATTCATGATAGAGCCTATTGACACTGGCATTGTAAGCTGTGATTGTTGACAACATGTATGTGTTTGCATGCGTGTGCTTGCCTGTGCAAAGTTGGCTGCAACTCCACCATTCTTTGTACAGGGTTGCAATTTGTATGAAGAAGAAGATATTGGATTTATATCCCACCCTCTACTCCGAAGAGTCTCAGAGTGGCTCACAATCTCCTTTACCTTCCTCCCCCACAACAGAGGGTGGGGCTGGAGAGGGCTCTCACAGCAGCTGCCCTTTCAAGGACAACCTCTGCCAGAGCTATGGCTGACCCAAGGCCATTCCAGCAGGTGCAAGTGGAGGAGTGGGGAATCAAACCCGGCTCTCCCAGATAAGAGTCCGCACACTTAACCACTACACCAAACTGGGGGAAGAGTTCTCTGGCAGAAGGTCTGGAGAGATTTTTTAGTATTGTGCCACTAAATTTTAAAAATAATAATAATAATAATAGGTATTTTAACAGATGCTGTAGCACAGTTGCATAACACTAATTTCCTGCCCTTCCTTGAAAATTTGCCTGGTTTTCTCTTTGTGATTCTCTAATTTGATCATGTGCACTGGAGAGGATCTTGGAAGCTTTTAAAAGCCTGTCCTTTGCTGATTGCACTCTGTCCTCCAAATGGATTGATCCCTGTGGTGGACTGGTCCTTTGTCTGCTAGCTAGCTACCCACCCCTTTCCAGTATGCTGACCTGAAAGGGCCGTTCCACTTTGCTACCTCAGGATATTCACTGCCACCACTGTCCCTCTCTGGGCTCTGGTTACGCATGACAGCGTCCTAACCTCCCTCTGGACTCACCAAGAACCCTTCTTGGGGCTTCCTAGGAATCTTCGGGGATTGGGAGTTGGCAACCAGCTGCTGTGCCACTTCTCTCCACCTTAGGGATGCCTCAACCCACTCCTAGCGTTCCAAGCGGTTGGGTGAACTATGTGGCACAGAGGGACTCCACTTTAAACAAACATAACATTTATTTAAAGTATACAACTATTTACAGGCATTTTTTTTAAAAAAGTGAACAGAAGAAACAAATCATAGTAGGGAAAAAAATCCTCCTTCTCTCCCTGTTATAATACTTGCCCTGACAGGATGCCATGCAGGGCAGGCACTTTACTTAGACTGTTGCAAGCTTGACCATACCTTTTTCAAACTGTTTCCGTACTAACTGACTGACTGCCAACAACTGAGGGTTTCCCACCCAAAATCACCAATATAAATTGCAGTTCCCACCCAGGAACCGCTTTACCCTCCTGCAGCCTTCTGGGAGACCAGCCTGAAAGACTTCCTGTCTCTCTAGGAGGCCTCCTCAGAATTGCTGTTTCCAGACAGGAGGGGAGGGGGGATGAGGAAGAGACTAGGCCCAAAGCCTGGCTCCAGTTAAATACAGGCCTAAAACAGCGTTTCTCCACAATCCCAATTGATTCTTACGTTTGGAGGTTTGCAGAAGGTCCACGTGGCTCTGCCACCATGTTAATTTTAGGCTTCCGAAAACTGCCAAAGAAAACCCCTTTGTTCACTAAAGCATTAAAGGGAAAAATGTTTTAGTCTTCCCATCCCAGTCTCTCTCTCTCTCTCTCCTTATATCTCACATCAATTTCATTACACACAGATGATCCTCCCTTTATTTTATTTGTATGCTGCACTGAAATCCTTCCCCCCCCACACACACACACAGGGGATGCCGCCATTTGCCTCTTTTCTGATCCCCTTTCAAGTCAATACCAGCAGGGAATTAAACTTTTTGCAACTTCTTTTAAACTTTCCTCCATTTTAATTTTTTTTAATCCAGCAATCTCAGACTTGCAAAAGTTTTGTATCGCTAGACTCATAACCACTTGTAAAAAAATTAAAAATTCTACTAGGAGGAAATGGAGCTTGTATATTGGTGAAGGGAAGAAGGATGGCAGGAAGTGCAGAGTGGGTAGAATAACCTCTTTGTGAGCGGGGGAGTAACCTTTGAGGGATGGCAAAAGGGCAGGGAGGGGAATCCAAGAGAATATACTTTTGAATCACTTTCAGCTTGGAAGTGAAACAAGGGGGAAATTGGCACAAAAGCGCACTCAGAAAACCCAAAGAAACAGTGACCAGAAAGGGAACTGAGCACTGAAGGGAGGAAAATCAATGCAGAATGACAAAGAAAACCTAATGGACATGCATGGTGAAGTGAGGGGAAATACCCATGCATAATAGGCCAGAATCTTAGTTAGGTCTCTTTGATGGGGCGTATCTCAAGGAAATATCTTAGGATTGTACTGTTAGTCATTTATCATACTCAGAAGCATTTTGCAAAAGGTATGATAAAGTAACAAAGGTTTGCAGAGAGAAAAAGCCCACATTCTTTGGTTTGCAAGTGCTACAAGGAATCCCTCCAGTATCTATTAGGATTGCCTGTGTCACAGAATATTTCAGTGCACATTCTGGCCAGCGTGATTGACCTTTGTTAGCTAGCTTGATGATTTTTTTAAAAAGTCACAACTAGAAATGTGTGAGTGATTTTTTAGTGAAGGAATTTTCATGTTGTGAAACAGAAGGAAACATTTGGTAACTGAGAAGTGTTGGGATGTAGTTTGTGTGTTTATTTAAAGATGGATGCCTTGCCTTTTAGTCTACCTTCTTTTTGAATTCCCATCTATCCTAATTCTCACTCCCTTGCTAGTATTTGATTTCTGGTGTGAAATAAGGAGAAATAACCATGTGGCCCAAAGATACTCCCAACCCTTTTGTCTTCCCTAGAGTTGATGCCCAGGTCTGTCTGTGTGTGAAAGAGAGTTTGTGATACCCTAGGTAGTTGTAAGATATTTCAAGGTAATACAATCATACTTTAGCTATACATTCATAGCATGAAGTAAACGAATTTAAATGAGCTTACTTGGAAGGGAGTTCCAACCCCCCCAGCCCCACCCCCAATTACTTCCAAGTAAGTCTGTCTAGGGTTTGAACCTTTGTGAACATTGTTTAATTTTGTACTTAATAATAGATTTCTAAATCCACCTATCCTCCCGCAATTTGGTTCTTGTTTTGCTTAAATTTTGGAATGTTGTGATTCTAAAGTGCTTTCTCAGCGTAATAGTTTGTTTAGTACTGTATTCTCTGTTTCAGCATGTACAGATGAATTGATGCTTGATATTCTTTTTTAAAAGAGTTATCTATTTTGGGCATGCCTTTTAATGCCTTTCTAGGTTTGCATGCTAACAGACAAAGGTTACCGGGTGTCTGCAGTTATTTCTCTGTAAGTACATCTGGTGCTAAGCAGACCATTATATCTGTTACATTTTTGAAGCCACTACTAAGGGCCTAAGCTAGCGCCTCATCCATTAGGAGATGATGTAATCCCCTTGGGAGCAAGCCCCCCCACACAGATTCAACCAAAAATATGATTCCAGTTGGCAGAAGTTGAAGGTGGATGGCTGGTCAGGTGTGATGCATTCTCTACTGTATTTTGAAGTAGTTAGCACAGGAAGTTTCCCACCTAGTTTGTGAGCCCTTTGTCCTAATAATCAGCCACACCTGCATTCCTGATGTCCAGCCCTGTCTCTGGTTTTCATAACAATTTTCTGCACAGGAATTGTGTACGAACAAAGCAAGAGTAGGTTTTACCATACTAATTGAGGCTGGTAAAAGAGTATGAGATGAGAGGTGGGGGGAGGCTTGCTGTTTTGCTTTTTAAGTTTTTAATGCTGTATGTGTGTGTGAGAGTTTGTGTATGTATGGTATCCCAGCAAGGGCTTTCAAAGCAAGTGAGAAGCAGAGCTGGTTTGCCATTGCCTTCCTCTGCAGAGTCTTCTTATGTGGTCTCCCTTCCAAGTACCAACCCTGCTTAGCTTTCAAGATTTGATGAGATCAGGCTGTAACATGTCGTCTTCCCTCCCGTTTAAAGCCACATGCATCATTCAATTTTTATTCAGTAGGTAAATAAATTCATCCACCCCAGCTACTGAATTAGGTTCTTGATTTTTTTTTTAAAAAAATACATATTTTGTTACTATTTCATTTCCTCCTTGCAAGATTTAAATAGTCAAGAAAGAGGCAGCAACGGCCCTGGTAAGATTTTAAACTGTGCTGAGGTTTATGTTGGAAGACATTATGGTTAATGATCGTTGGCTAATATTCATATTCTGTGGGTGTAGACAGAGGAGTAATCAATGCAGGTGGCCTTGCCAAGTTTTGCTCTGTCCTGAAGAAAATAAGGAACGGAAATAGAGTCTGAATTACTATTCTGACAGATTTTGTTCTCTCTCTTCCCCCCACCCCCTACATAAACTCTGGTTTAATGACAGAAACCTGACATTGGTTTTAACAAAGTGAAAGTACAAATGTAATTTATATTGTGAAGATCTGAAGGAATTAATACATAGAGGATTTATGCTTGTCCACATTTAACTCCGTTTCCTTTGAAGGGCAAAATAAAGTGTACTGTGCCCTGACCCGATTCCTGAATGGTGTTTATTTTTAAACATGCTTGTTTAACATCAGTAATCTGACGTTTTGAACCAATACTTTGTAACTGCTCACTCTTATGCATCAGAGTACTTCCTCATTTTTAAGGACATACACAGTTTAAATCAACTATGTTCAGCTATTAGAGGAACTGGAGGATTTGCTAAAGGGAAGGGTTTTTTTTAAAAAAAAAATCACTAACAACTGAACATACATTCAGACTTCAGGGATACAAAGCTGTTCTACAGGAGTACTTTGTGTCTCCATCTGTGAACATTTTGGAATGGGGGAGTGCTGAAATGGCCCTTGATCAGCTCTGGCTAGGGAGCACAACAATTTGGGCATTTGGTGGTGTTATGCTTGTTTGGTGCTACTGAAATAACCAATTGTAAGAAAGAGATTCTGATTTAAGATATCAGAAGAGGCAACGATAAAAAGCAACCGCAAGCTGTAAAAAAGTATTTACTAAGGTAGTAAGAACTGCAGTAGCTGATGGTTTGAATGGAATTAAGCATACCAAAGGGTTTGTTTACAAGGAAAAGATCAGAAGCTAATTGGTATGTTTTGCTTCTTGGCATAGCACACAGAGCTGTAGTAAAAAACCCCAAAAAACCCTAAAATTTGTTTACTATTTCAGCACTAATTTTGGTTGACTATTTCATTGTTGGCTCCTTAGTTAAAATGGCAATGAAAGAAAGTTTAGACTGACTTGGATCTTGGGAATCAAATGTAGTTTCTAGTCTTCTTGCACTTTGCATGTTATTAGCATTTATGTAAATAAAGAATGTAGGCTGAAATCCAATTTACTTTAATTGTTACTGATTAAAGCTTTTTGCATACTGGTCTAAAAGAATAAAGGTTTGCCAATTACTGGGGGTGATGATCAATCTAATAATTTTTGCATTTTACAAGAATTCCAGTACATATGCCCTTTCTGTAACATTAAATGAAGTGTGAGAACTTAGAGTTTAATAAGCAAAAACTACCATTCTTTGTTAGAAGGAAAGACTGTTCAGAATTTTCACCTACAAATATTTTTGGAAGGAACATTATGCTTTTAAGTAATCCAGAATTGTTCCCATACAATCTCTTTGTTTTTAGCTTTTGAATACTGTTTTCCAAACTCCCTATTTTGCTGCTGCTTTGAATGATTCCATAAGGATCTTAATCCACTATCAATTCTCCCACTCTACCTTTTAGAATCCAATTCTGTAGACAAATGGAGTGGCCTCTTCATGCATGTGAACTAGGGTTGCAAGATCCTACTGCTTCCTGGTGGAGGGATCTTCAGGGCTTCCCAATGTGGGGATACGGGGACAGCCTTGCAATGGCTAGTTTCCTTTCTTCATTGTTGGGGACAAATGGTGAGTCAGAAAGGGTGAGTCAGAAAGATCTGAGTCAGATTGAGGTGACAAAAGAGGAGATCCTACAACTGATGGACGAATTAAAAACTAATAAGTCACCGGGTCCGGATGGCATACATCCGAGAGTTCTGAAAGAACTCAAAGTTGAACTTGTGGATCTTCTAACAAAAATATGTAATCTTTCATTGAAATCTGCCTCCGTTCCTGAGGACTGGAAGGTAGCAAATGTCACCCCCATCTTTAAAAAGGGTTCCAGAGGGGATCCGGGAAATTACAGGCCAGTCAGTCTGACTTCAATACCAGGAAAGTTGGTAGAAAGCATTATCAAGGACAGAATGAGTAAGCACACTGATGAACACGGGTTATTGAGGAAGACTCAGCATGGGTTCTGCAAGGGAAGATCTTGCCTCACTAACCTGTTACAGTTCTTTGAGGGGGTGAACAAACATGTGGACAAAGGAAACCCGATAGATGTTGTTTACCTTGACTTCCAGAAAGCTTTTGATAAAGTTCCTCATCAAAGGCTCCTTAGAAAACTTGAGAGTCATGGAGTAAAAGGACAGGTCCTCTTGTGGATCAAAAACTGGCTGAGTAATAGGAAGCAGAGAGTGGGTATAAATGGGCAGACTTCGCAGTGGAGGACGGTAAGCAGTGGGGTGCCGCAGAGGTCGGTACTGGGTCTCATGCTCTTTAACTTGTTCATAAATGATTTGGAGTTGGGAGTGAGCAGTGAAGTGGCCAAGCTTGCAGATGACACTAAATTGTTCAGGGTGGTGAGAACCAGAGAGGATTGTGAGGAACTCCAAAGGGATCTGTTGAGGCTGGGTGAGTGGGCGTCAACATGGCAGATGCGGTTCAATGTGGCCAAGTGCAAAGTAATGCACATTGGGGCCAAGAATCCCAGCTACAAATACATGTTGATGGGGTGTGAACTGGCAGAGACTGACCAAGAGAGAGATCTTGGGGTCGTGGTAGATAACTCACTGAAAATGTCAAGACAGTGTGCGTTTGCAATAAAAAAGGCCAACGCCATGCTGGGAATTATTAGGGAGGGAATTGAAAACAAATCAGCCAGTATCATAATGCCCCTGTATAAATCGATGGTGCGGTCTCATTTGGAGTATTGTGTGCAGCTCTGGTCGCCGCACCTCAAAAAGGATATTATAGCATTGGAGAAAGTCCAGAGAAGGGCAACTAGAATGATTAAAGGGCTGGAACACTTTCCCTATGAAGAAAGGTTGAAACGCTTGGGGCTCTTTAGCTTGGAGAAACGTCGACTGCGGGGTGACATGATAGAGGTTTACAAGATAATGCATGGGATGGAGAAAGTAGAGAAAGAAGTACTTTTCTCCCTTTCTCACAATACAAGAACTCGTGGGCATTCGATGAAATTGCTGAGCAATCAGGTTAAAACGGATAAAAGGAAGTACTTCTTCACCCAAAGGGTGATTAACATGTAGAATTCACTGCCACAGGAGGTGGTGGCGGCCACAAGCATAGCTACCTTCAAGAGGGGTTTAGATAAAAATATGGTGCAGAGGTCCATCAGTGGCTATTAGCCACAGTGTGTGTGTGTGTCTGTGTGTCTGTGTAGAAATTTTTGCCACTGTGTGACACAGAGTGTTGGACTGGATGGGCCGTTGGCCTGATCTAACATGGCTTCTCTTATGTTCTTAAGGGTGGAGCTGGGGGAGGAGAAGAAGAGATTGGATTTATACCCCACCCTTCACTACCTGAAGGAGTCTCAGGGCAGTTTGCGATCTCCTTTCCCTTCCCATAACAGACATCTTGGTGTAGCTGAGAGAGCTCTGGCAAAAACTGCTCTTTAGAGAAACAACTCTGTGAGACTGACTGACTCAAGGTCGCATCAGCAGGTGCACATGGAAGAATGGGGAATCAGACCCAGTTCTCCTAGATAAGAGCCCATGCACTTAAGCACTACACCAAACTGGTTCACATTTGTGGTGTCCCTCAGGGGATGATCCTCTCTCTGATGTTAACATCTATATGTGCCCCCTTGCCCAGTTAATTTGGGGGGTTGGGCTGGGTTGTCACCAGTATGCAGATGACACCCAGCTGTTGATGGATGGCCAGCTGGATTCCGTCCCTGACATTATAGCCAGAGTGCTGGAAGCTATGACTGATTCGCTACAGCAAAGCTGTCTGAAGTTAAATGCATCAAAGTAGAGTTGCCAGGTCTGACTCAAGAAATATCTGGGGACTTTGGGGGTGGAGCCAGGAGCAAGGGTGTGACAAGCACAATTGAACTCTGAAGACTGGGTTGGTTTTTAGAGCCCCAGATACTCACAGATCAATTCTCCATTATGCCCCATGGGAATCGATCTCCATAGGGTATAATGGAGTGCCCAACAGACATTTCCCTGAAGCAGGGGGAGGGCCTCCAAACCAGGGAATCTGCTGCCCTTAGCTGAGAAAGATGAAGGTCCTGTCCCTGGGTTGCAGTGAGGTGGCATTGGGAATCCAGCTCCCAACCCTTGGTGGGGCATCACTGATGCTACACCAATGGTAAGGATGTAGGAGTGATTCTGGATGCCTCATTGTCAGCAGAGGCATGGATCACAAATGCTGCCAGCTTGGCCTTTTACAATCTTCAGTTGGTAAGGCAACTGGTTCCCTATCTCTCCTCCTGCAATTTGGCTACAGTGATCCATGCTGGACTACTGTATGTGGATTGCCCTTGAACTTGATCTGGAAATTGCAGCTGGTGCAAAATGCAGCGACTCACTTGCTAACTGGGACATCTGTGCAGGAGTAAATTCAGGCAGTGTTGTGCCAGCTGCCTTGGCTTCCAGTTGTGTACTGGGTCAAATTCAAGGTTATGGTGTTAACCTTTAAGGCCTTATATGGTTAGGGACCGTCTCTCTCAATATGTTCCCCAGAGAACTTTGTGCTCTTCAGAACAGTATCTCCTAGTAACCTCCTGCCAAAAAGACATCCATTTAGCCTCAACTAGAGCCAGAACCTTTTCAGCTTTGTCTCCAGCCTGGTGGAATATGTTCCTATGTGAGACCAAGGCTCTGTGGCAATTCTTCAGGGCCTGCAAAATGGAGCTGTTCCACCAGGCCTTTGGCTGAGGTGACAGGTATCTGACTATATTAGCCTCTTCTACTCTAACCTGCGTTTGCTGTACATTGTACCAACTATGTGATAAGTGATGGTCTGGCCCACCTTAGTGCACATTTGCTGTACACCAATAAGACTTAATAGGAGTCCAGTAGCACTTTTATGACCAACAAACTTTTTTTCAGACTGTAAGCTTTCGTATGCATGCATACTTCATCAGACAATGGACTTGTTGATTCTGTTGGTTTCTTCCTCTCCATCTTGGCTAATCAACTAATTTTTAGGTTTTAATTTTTTTGCTTTTGTGCAGAACTGTTTTTAATCTGTTTTATTGACAATTGATTATTGTAATGTACCCTGAGCCCACCTGTGAGGGAGGGAAGGATAGAAATTGCAATAAATAACATTTAACATGGTATCCTCATTTTCAGCAAAGGCAGCAATGGTACAATTTACTTGAGGCTATGCATCTTGAATAGTAATGGCAAAATTAATCTTTTCAAGGTCATAATATAAGCTAGGGGCAGGGCTTTTTTTTCTGGAAAAAGAGGTGCCAGAACTCTCAAGAGAGAAATGAAGGAGAAACACAGGAGTGCCCCTCATGAACTTTTAGACATTTTTTATTTTAGAATTTTGTTTCTATGAAGAGGTTCTGGAGCTCCATTCCATTGTGTTCCCCGTAGAAAAAAAAGCTGTGGCTAGGTATATAAAACTTTGCTCCTGGGTGAAATATCACATAAAGAAGTATCTGCCTTGAGGGTAATGGTTTTTGGCTCAATCTTTTAAACCAGTCCTTTAATTTTTTTTTAATTCGATGAATGGGCAGAAAAATGAAAGTTAACATTTAAAAGATTGCCTCCCCTCTCTTCATGGATGAAATCTGGAAACTTCATGGCTTCGATTTAAAGCAAGGATCTTGGCAGGTTCTCATTCCATTGTGTAGTATGCATGCTTTGGTGTTCATAAAATAAGTTATGTGTGTGTGTTTTAAAAAGTTGTTGCATCAAAGTGATATATAAAAACAATTTTGAGTTTTTATTACAAGATCATGACCTGATTCCATTTAAGGTGAGGAGCATTGAACTGACAGTAATTTTTATAGTTTGCATGCCATTTTTTAATGTTTTAAAATGCTTTGGATGCTAGAAATTAGTGTCTAAATGCTTGCATATATGGCCTATTTTTTAACATTTTAAATATCTTTCATAATTCATCATCAATAAGAACAATTCCATTTTAAAGGAGGAAAAGGGTTTCCTTGGGGGAAAATACCTCTGCCAAACCTGATCCTTTTCTGTTAAAACTATAATTCTAACCATTTAAAGGTGTAGGTGAGTGTGATGAATCTTCCCTTTGAGCAGGTAGGATTCTGATTGGTCCAAAAATCTTCCAGATGTTTGAATGGTCATAGATAAAGGAGAGCAAAGGTGAATTCTTGCTAGGCTTTTAAGGCACAGTTAAAATACCAAGAACTCTGCTGTGTGTAGTCATGTAGTAATTTGTTAACAGAGAAAATATCCAGAAAGTATAATGCTGAAAGTCTACTAATAAAATAAAAATATGATTCATTAGAAAGAACCAAGAAACCATATTTATTTAAAATATTCAAATATTTTAGCCTTTACAAAATAAGGTTCTCAGCTATAGGCAGTAATGCAATACAATATCCAGTTCAGGTGCAATTGATGGGGCTATAGGTTTGCTAATGAGAATATGTATACTGCTATTCACGTGCATCTTTTCATTGAAATTTAGGGCCAATGTACAGCCTAGAAGCTGAGAAAGAAAGACTGAACAGTCTCTGTATCGTTCTGTTACCAAAGTGAGTGCAAGTACTGCTTTAAGGGTGGGTAGATTTGCTGGCATCCATGACCTTTTCTTATGAAGCAGGGAGTGGTACATACAGAATTGATCAGTTTTTAAAGCATTTTTTATACAACCAGAAGTCCCAGAATGAAATGGTTTATGTAATATGTGAGTGTTGTATTTTCCCTTAGGGAATACTTAGTGCCTGTAACAGTAGCACATTCTCAGAAAACATAGCAGTTGTCACAGTGTGGGATGTACTGTTAGGGGAAGAATCACATTTCCACTGAGACAAAATACTACAGTTTGAGGACTCTAAATGCAATATCCATACACTAGAAGAACAATCTTAATAGAAAATGTTTGTCTTATCCATAGCAAATGAATGACTTTTGTAAACATATCAGTGTGGAAAGAAAAATAGCCTGGATAAGTCCTTTAAGGCTTTAATCAGCCAGAACTCTTATTTATGTGTGCCTCTGTTTTCTTTGAAAACTCACTTTTGATTAGAAATAAGTAAATAGGTGATTTTGTTTCATTCTCACATATACTGAAGGATTATTGCAAGAGAATATTCTACTGTGTGGGCCACTAGCATTGCTCAGAAATTAAAACTAGTAATTGATTTTAAAAACTTAGCTTTTTTTGTAATAGCATCATCACAGCAACACTCCCCCCATCATTTCTTTTTATTTTAATAAAAAAGTGACTTTCCTCTGATTTCTTAACTAAGGACATATTTCAGATGGTGTTGCAAGAGAGAGAAGATTGTTTGCATTTTCTTCTCTGGAGGGTGAAGGCAAATGAACCCAGTGTTTGGCTGTTCACCATCTGTGTAAGGAATTCACAATTCCAGACAAAAAGAATTGGCAAAGTCTTCTTTCTGTCTGTTCTCCAGAGCCTCCAGATAGCCATAAAACACCTGGACAAAATCAGCAGGTGATGGCAAGGGAAGGAAAATGATCAGGCAATGTGGAATCCTTTGAACGTTACTTACAGCCTGGACACTGCTGTCACCAGGCACAGTTTGATCTTGAGGTAGTCCCCCCCCCCTCCGGAAGTGCTTTATTCCCTTTCCATGAGACAACAGAAGAAACTAGGTATAAAGCTGCAGGATAATGCAAAGCTATTTTCTCTGTATTGTAAATAGTTGTCCCATTTTGTAATTTTAGACTTTCTGTTCACATTTGGACTCGATGAATGTAGCAGACCACAAAATCCATTTCAAGTTCAGACAAATGTATGCTAGTCATTTTTTTTTAATGTTTTGCTTGCTTTCAACGTAGTTGTTTCATTGTTCACTATGCTTTTTCTTAAAGAGTTATGAAGGAACTGGTCACAAAAGTTAAGGAAAAACTTTTTGTTTTGTTTTGTATCTCATCTTCACAGTCATGACAACTGATATTTTTTCCATCCCTGTCTCCAGCTATTTCAAGGGGGGATTTTTGTTTTGAAGAATTCACTGCTGATATCTGGTTGTAATTTTATATGACAGGGTAATAAATACAGGGTGATTCTCAGACACAACCTTGGCTTTATGCTTTCATTGTAGTTTTCTTGTCTTGTAAGCATCTGTCGGCATGTGTGTTTGTTTATGCAAAAATAGGAGGCAGTTAACATTGACTTTTCAAACTCAAAAACTCTCTGGCATACTCAAGTAGCATAAAGTTAGGTTTTTGAGAGAAGGGTGTGGCAGCAACTAGAACACCTTTGTCGGAGGAGTTCTGAGCAAGTAAGTGTGGATACCGTCTGAAGCTAGCAGGCCTGCTGCAGCTAAATAGTTAAGTTTATAACAGTTGTTGTCTTACATTCCCAAAGTTAATCCTAAATCATAACAAAAAGCTGCTGGATTGCTACACACTTCAGCTGTCCCCTGAATCTACCCACCCATCTTCTTCCCTCCCATTCTGAGCAACTTTTTCTTTATCTCTTTTTCTCACAACAATAAATACCTTGATTCACACAAATGTAATGAAACTGTAAATAAAATTTTGTTCTTGGTTCTGTCACTTGTCTATCAAGAGTCGTGGCAAATGGAGGATTTATTGTTTTAGAATATTTTAGGGAAATGTTTGGGTTGCTTATGATTAGGGTTGCCAACTGTCTAGAGTAAAAAGCATCCCGGCCTTCTAGTAGAAGCTTAATGGGAATATCTTTACCCATGATGTCATTTACCTCCATGCCATGAAAAACTTCAGTTGCCCTTTTGCACATATAACACCTCTAATTAAAGAGACAGGACATTTTTCTCTAGGCCTGTTGGCTGCCCCATATTTTCTATGGGTGTATCAAGCCTGCAAAACCTGTGACCACTGAACAGAATGCATCTCACTAACCATGTATGGCAGCCCACCAAGGACCTGATAAGCTTCCTGCTTCCAAGCCCCAAACTTGTAACATTTTCCTTCTCTTCCCTGAACCTATCTCATAAAATCTCACAAGTCGTTAAAAAATGTTCTGTTTTCTGTTTTATTTCTACAATGGCAGTAATACAGCATGAGATGAACAGCCCCAATGACAGTAATACAACATGAGATGAACATCACACCAGGTAGATTCTACTCATCCACCCCATTTGCTTCAGTATTACCTGTTTCTACTATTTGCCTGGGATTGGAAGAATGGGGGTGGGTGGATTTCTGAACACTTGAAAGTCACCGTATTTGGCTTTTTGAGTTTTTGTGATTATAGTATGCAGGTGACATGTTTTGAAGATTTCTTCAGTTTTGAATTTTTAATCTGATTGTAAAATCAGCTAAAATCCCCTAGCATACTGCCTTTCATACTGCTTTTTTACCTTGGAGCACTTTTCTACCTAGTCAGTGCTGCCACCAGGCTTTTTAACCCTTTTGAACTAAACCTAGTCCCATTTTGTTAAAGACTGAGCATTTGCTTGTATTCTATTGTGATGTTTCATACTTGGGTTTTCTTTTTGAAGATGAAGATGGGATATAAGTAAATTAAAAATATGTAAAATGTAATGGCACTAGCTACTAATTGCAGCTGAACACTAGGATTACCAGCTCATGGTCTTAAAAACAGCTGCTGTCTGGACAGGTTTTGACTAGTCAGGCATGTTTAGGGGCATAGTCTGGTCATTTTTGCTGGGTTAGAGAGCAAGTCTTGATAAGCATTGGCAGTACTGACAGATGGCCTGCTTGACCATGTAGTGAGAATAGAAATAAAATATAAATTCTTTCGGCAAAAGATAACCTATTTTGCAAAACACCCAGATACTGAAATAACAAACAAAACAAAAAACTTCTAAAAAATGAGCAGACACAATATTGGATAGATGTTGTACAAATACTAGAGCATTGCCCGGACATCACTGGGGTGATGACATAACTTCCTGTGTGACACCAGCAAGGTGGCTTGGGCCTTCCTCTTTCTCCTGGTAAGCCCCCTCTGTTGGCTAGCTGCTCACAGACAGGGAGCAGGGCCTGGCAGCAGGGGTACTCCACCAGCGTATCTACATAGGCAAGTCTGAGGTAATCTACATAGAAGAAGTCTGGAAGTCTAATTTAGACAGTATAGTAAGTATGATGTACACCTCCTCTCTAAATATGTTTCCTGAGTTTATATGACTTTTTATGCACGGGAAGAAGTAGGCTTCCCAATCCGCAGGTCCCAGTGGGGGATCCCCCGGTTTTATAGGTTTCCCCCTGCCCCCAGTCAGCTGACCAGTGAGGGAAGCCCTGCTCCCACAGCCACCATGCAGCTCCAGATCTCCGGCAAGTTTAGAAACCTGCAAACAGGTCCGTTTCAAAATGTGTGTGTGTGTGCCTTTAAAGTTGAGCAGGAAGTACTTCATGGGAAAGATCAGCAATACAGTCCCTTGGTTTGTTTTGCTTTCATTTCAGAGGAACTAAGTGTGTATGTGTGTGTGTGTGTGTGTGTGTGTGAGAGAGAGAGAGAGAGAGAGAGAGAGGGCAGCGTAGCCTGTTCTTTTCAGATGTTGTTTGGAGGAACCAACCGGTAAGTGTGTGTGTGTGTGAGAGAGAGAGGGTTGCCAATCGCCAAGCCTTAGGGTCATCAGAAAGTGGCGGGGGTGGGGGGAGGGAAATGTTTACTGGGCAATTATTCCCTATGGAGAATGATTCCCATAGGGAATAATGGGGAATTGATCCGCAGGTATTGGGGGCTCTGGGGAGGGCTGTTTTTTGAGATAGAAGCACCAAATTTTCAGTATAGCATCTAGTGCCTCTCCCCAAAATACCTCCCAAGTTTCAAAACGATTGGTCTAGGGGGTCCAATTCTTTGAGCCCCAAAAGAAGGTTCCTCTATCCTTCATTATTTCCTATGGAAAGAAGGCATTTAAAAGGTGTGTGGTCCCTATAAGTGTGATGACCAGAACTCCCTTGGAGTTCAGTTATGCTTGTCACACCCTTGCTCCTGACTCCGCACCCAATGTCTCCTGGATCCACCCCCAAAGTCCCCAGATATTTCTTGAATTGGACTTGGCAACCCTAGGAAAAAGAATACTGGAAGATAATGTATTCTGCTGGCTCCTTCACCAGGAAATAGGAGCCTATCCAAAGGCCACTGCAACACTGCAAGGGACTTCGGACTACATTCCATTTTCTGATGTCACTAAAGGGAGTGGAACCCTGAGTTTCTTATGGTCCTCCTAGACCTGTCAATGTTACAGCTCCATTGATGGTCCAGCTGGGACAATAAATAAATAGCAGCAACAACAAAACAGTCACCTATCAGTTTTAGACTCTTCTTGTAATTTTCTGTTAATGAAGAGCAACAAAAATCCTTACATGTAAAAAATGCTTCCTGTTGCAATAACAAAGAACTAAGGAAACAATGCTCAGAGTTGATTTGGCCTGTGCTCAGAGTCCCTTAGGGCTTTGACAGAATCACTTTATCTGGCAGGGTATTAACTATAAAATGAGGGAAAGGATATTTCAGGGTGTGCTAAACCTTTTCAACAGGACATATTTTCTGTTGAATGAAGAAATCTTACTGGTAGCAAAAACGCACAGCTGGGCTGCCCAAGACTTCAGACAAGAAATCATATGGAACTTTTCCTTGATGAGTATATACATTTTACCTTGGATAAAATGAAGATTTCCTCCAAGGTAATAGTTTGCCACTGAAATAGATTCAAGAAAAGCCTCTTTTAAAACATCCATAACCATGTTAATACTAATAATCTCCATTCTTGCTAATTGTGTGCTAATCCATTCGTAAAAGAATTAGATTGTTTTGAGACATATTTTGATTTTACTGGAAAGATTTGGTATTGCACAAATCTTTTGAAAAGTCAGATTGTCTTTGAACTTACATAGCCCTGTCAAAGAGTTTATTAGTGCTTTTGTATGGAGTGTTTAAGTGTATTTAACCTATGGGCAAGATTTAATATACAGAGCCATGGGATATCACTGATGTTTGTTTACTTAAGAAAAGATTGTTTCCCAGAAGTATCCACCAGCGGACTATATCAATAGTGAAATAATTAGGGATTCTTTGCTGAGACCTCTGTTTATTTTTGAATTTTAAGTGAGAAGCACTTACTAGATCCTTTAAAATTATCGTGTAGACATTGTAATGCAAGGGACAAACAGTAGACTGGAGGAACTGGAAATGTCCATTGGTTTACATTTGTTCTTCAGCTGGAAGCAGTGCTGTTGCATGTTCTGAACTAATATTCTTCATACTGTAGGTTCTGGTTTTGATATTCTATTTTCACCACTATTGAGCAGGGTATTGTGTTTCTGAAATGGACAAAAACCAACTCTGAGGACTAAGTTATTATTATACAAACTATTAAGTATGCTGAACTTAACATTTTATTGCTTGAGTGGCATACCATCACAAGCACTTGCCACATTGATATACAGTGACATTGACTTATCTTCAGGACTCTTCAGCTCTCTAATGAATCACATTTCCTCATTACAGAAAAAATTTCTTGTGGTTTAGAATGCTTTTTGTTGCGTTCTGGTTTATCTAAATAGAATTGTTTTGAAGGTTTTATAAAACTGCAGTGAAAATAGTTCAAACCCTGGTACAAAGAAAAAAATAGCTGGCTGTTATTTACTATTAAGATTTATCACAGATATATAGGACTTGGATATTACTAGTCTTCAGTACCTTCGAAGAACCTGCTTTTTTATTTGTTCTGTTATTTATGTTCAGGAGTCGTTTATAGCTTAGACATTTTAACTTATCACACATTCACTCAGAAGCAGGTTCCAGTGATTTCAGTTAAATTTTATTTCAAAATTAATACCTTAAGATCCTGGCCCATATCACATAGAAGGCATAATATAAATTTTTCTGGCTATGGGCCTGGCCTAATCACTGAACTATCCAGTGGAGTTTGCGCAGAAGAATTTGCTACCATATCATGTCCATAAAGTTTAAGAAAGCACTGCTTGACATTCAACAAATTGACATTCAACAAAATAATAAAACAGTTGTAGTACTGGCCAAATGGAGCTTTCCCATTGGTTGACACCTGTGCTCCACAAACCATGCATCACTTACCACCTCTGGATTCCCAATGGTTGATTCCCCTGTCCCCCACCTGCTGCAGACCTGGGAATACTGAACAAACTGCCAGAACAGTCTTATTTCAGAGACAGACAGATCTCTGACACTTCTCTATCAACCAGCCTCAGAAATGGCTGTTCGCTTGTGATCCCAGGAGATTTTCAGGCTGCACCGGGATACTCTTGGCCTCGCAGCACCCCCTGGGTAACTTGATGCCATGCCTGACTGGCATGACCTGTTCAGCAGCAACCCCCCATGGCAGCCAGTGTGACTTATCAGTTGCCAACTCCAGGTTTGCAAATTACTGGAGTTTTGAGGGATGGGGCCTGGAGATGGTAGGTTTGAGGAGGAGTGGAACCTCAGACAGGTACAATGCCATAGACTCTACCCTCCAAACCAGCCACTTCCTACTGGGGAATGATGGTTGCCAATCTCCAGTTAAGGGCTGGTAATCATTCAGAATTACAACTTCTCTCCAAATGGCAGAGATCAGCTTCCCTGGAGGTGGAGTGGGGAGTGAATGCCTTCACTTGGGAGGGTGAGAAAACAGCAAGGGGGGCACTTGCTCAAACCCTCTTTCCAGAGCCCATTGTATTTTTATTCACAATAGGCTTTATTCCTAGTAATTCCATAAAACTGATTATTGAGCATGTCCTAGGGATTAGCTAATATTTTATTCTGAGAGGATCTTTTATGATCTGGTTATGTGAATGTTGATTAAAGAACTTTTGGTTAGATTGCAGGACTGACTTAATGCTCCTTTGAGCAAAAGACATTTTCACATAGAACTTTTGGATACTGTATATTTATGGATACTGTTAATTAAATAATGAAAAACTGATTCTTTTCTCTCATCACAAAGTCATTAGCACCTTTCTCTACATATGTGGAGACTCTCCAGTTTTAACAGATTTTATTAAACCAATCTACCGTATTTTATGGTATATTCAAGATGTGTTTCTCTGTTTCCTGAAGAGTCATTTTCTGATCTTGGCTCATAATAAGCTGACTGACTCACTCTCCTGTTCACCTGTCCAGATATCATGGGGGGTGGGAATTGTTTACCTGGAATTCATATTATCATAGAGGTCATTTTGTGCAGTCACACAGCTAACCTACTATCACCACTTCAGTTTTCTTGTCCTCTGAAGGAACGTTTTAATAGTAGACATGAAGGCAGTAGGCAGGAAGCCCCCCCAAAAAACAAACAAACAAACAAACAAACAAAAAACAAAAGCACACACAGAATGAAATCAACCTTTTGCACATGAGTGAACATGGAACCAGCTCCTGGACTTAAGTTCTAGAACAGAGGTGGCCAAATCCACTTAATATAAGAGTCACATAGAACAAACTTCAGATGTTTGAGAACCACAAGACATTAACAAAGCTTACACACATGTCTTCATTAAAACTCTTAATATTTTCTTTGCACAGAAAGATACAATACATATGTATGCACTTTATAACACAACCATTCTAGAAGGAGACTTTTAAAAAAAAACAAAAGCTGGGAATAACAGTCCCCATAAAGACCAGCATAGGGAAAGGTTAGGGAATTAATTTTTGTCATCAGTGGGAGAAGGAAAAGCACATGTACCATATCAATCCACTGTACCATATCAAACCACTGTTTGCATCATTATGCATCTCTCTCTGCTTCTACACCAAGGCTAGTATATACAGTTCCTACAAGAGCTGTGAAACTAAGGGGGAACCCTGCACCACCCTCTTTAATTCTGTCCTTCCTTCCAGTGGCTCCCTCAGCTCTTGTACTCTCTCCCCACTCAAGGTCTCTGGGCAACTTCTGTGGTGGAGAACCTATTTCCCCCTCCTTCTCCATTTCACACCTGGCGGAAATAGTCAACTTTCTATGAGTCAGCGGCAGTGCTCAGAGGCTGACTGAATACTAAGCATGCTTACTTGAGAGTAAGCCTGCATTAAATTCTTCCTCGACCTCCAGGAGCCACACTATGTATGAAAGAGCCACATGTGGCTCCCAAGCCACAATTTGGCCACCCATATTCTCGAAAGTTTCCCCGTGTATTCCCTGTAGGCAAAGAACCTCTGCGTGTGTCTGACCACTAGGAAAACCTTGAGCAACAGGATGGCAACCTATTTTTTATTTAAAAATAGACTTTAGAAAGGAAAAGTTGCTTAATTTTTTTTTGCATGTATTACATTATAAAACAGCTACTTAATTTCAGGAAACAGCCTAATGAATATGAACACTTTGAAAATGGGTTGCATATTCCATTAATTGTTTATTTGCAGAGGAAAAAAGAGCTAGTCAGGCAGAGATATTATTTGGTTTCTGGCAATTGCTTCACCAAACTACCTCCAGATGTGACGGGGAGGTGGGGGAACGAAGAAACAGGATCCACATTTTTGTTATTATATTGAAATGTTTTGCAGCACATTCACATTTCTTAATCTGCATTTGGATGCTGGTTTTGTTTTGTCTTGTGCGCTTATGCACTTGCACTTCCTTTCCCCTCCTTCCATAGCTGTCAAATGGAAGATTGTATTGTAAACAGCTTTCAACAACATCTTCCTTTGGCATCTGCATAATCTAACTGTAAGAACAGAGTTTGACGGTGATAGCATCATTTGTGATGAGCGATTAAAACTTCTGCTTACCACTGTCTAAAAAAACTTTACACAATTTTTTCATCTTTACAAAATCAAATTATATGTGTTTGGATTTGTGGATACCCTTCCCCTTCTCCAGCAACTGGACAGTTTACTTTTGACCTTTACAATGGAAATAAAGTTGCCTGAACTTCCTCAATGATTGCTCTGTGGAACATGTAATAAATGCAGTTCTGGAATAGCTAACTTGTTTGGGGATGATCTTGTTCCAAGCTCTTATACAAATGATTGCATTCTAGAAAGCAACAGCCATTGAACTTTTTTCTCTTAGAGTCTGCACTGATTATTAAGGAAGTCTCACTCTTTTTTAAAAAGAAGAGTAAGGGCTGAAACTGTTTTGAACAGCCAGTTATTCCACTTAAGCCCTTGATGACTTTGTGAGTTAAGCTCAGTGATCTTGTCTCTGTTCCCTCCAAAGTCTGTGTTCAGAGCTTTTGGTAAGTAAGTTGTCTCAGAGTGATAATGAACTTTTTAAAAAGTACTTTTGAACATGCGGGAGAGGGGGGGGCGGGCTTGTTAAAATGGCAACTAGGCCACAGTTCTCATTACAGTTATTTTCCAGATACTTCAAGATATTTGAGCATTAGAGAAAATCTGTCTAGTCTCACAGGAAAAACTGCCCAATAAGCCTCACCCTTCACTTGAGGGTCATAGAGGAAACCTTGGCTAGACATTTTGGTGACTAATTTAAAATATCTGGCAAGACGATTGATAGCGCCCTTCCTTTGTGTTGTGACAAATACATTTTGACTGCAATTTATTAACATAATCCAACACAACCACAGACATATTGTAAGTATTATAGCATAGAATTAGAAACATTGTTTTGTACATCGCAGGCTTTGTTCTTTCCCTCTTTCCCTCTCTCTCTTTTCCTTGACAAGGATCTGGATAATTGCTTCAACAAATGAACCGCTGTGTTCAGTCTGTTTCTATAATTTCTTAAATTGTTTTTCATTGTAAAACTAAGCGAGCTTTTACTAAATATAAAAGAACCGCAGTATAATTACAGGAACAGTATATTATTAAAAAGTGTGACAGAAATGGCACTTAAATTGACAGCTACTTTCTCTTGCCATCTATGCAACAAATTAAATATATCCTTGAGAGCATTAGTGAGCAATAGTTTCTTTTACATAGCAATCCAATCCACCTAATATAATTTAATTTTATTCTTCCTTTCTCCCAAGAATTAAAAGAATGTGACCCCTTAGCCTTTAGGGCACAGAGCCTGGCTTCTGGCTACCTTGCTTGGCTACACTGAATGTGGGAGATGTTGTCTTCTGACTTTGCTATAAGGGATGGATCTGAAAGCCTACTGAGCTAATAATGTAGAACTGAGGATTTTAGGACACTTCCACACGTAATGCTTCTTGAACAAATCAATGCCCTTCACGACATCATACAGAACGATCTATTTTATGCTCAAATATTAAGCTTTGTATGGTCTCTTATAATGATTTTGCACAGGTAGTTAAATTTGCCTTTGAGCCTCTCTTACAATGTGCATGTCACCAACTCATCTAGTTTATGCAAAGGAGATAACAAAGAGGAGCACTTTAATGAATTGTGTAATCACTTTAGGTTTTCTGTTTGTAGAAGAGGGGGGACCCAGAAGAAACTCACATTCCCTCATTGTTCTGTTTACTTTTCTGCCTTTTGACTCCACTCCTCCATATCTGCCATCCCCAGACACTTCCCATTGTGTCCTTATCCCATCTTTTCCTTTCTGTTTCCCCCCCATTTCCCCAACAGTTATTTTTCGTTAACTTTAGGAAGCTTTTAATTCTCTCGCCTTCTGAAATAAGGTTTTCATTTTTGTCTGTAAATCTTGAGGTTTCTCTAGATTTGCTGAAAATCCCCCCTATCTGAATCTGTCCCAAGCGTGTGGTTTTTTTTTTTTTAAAAAATCAGCATTAGATAGCTGGTATTACCAACCTGATTACTTTAATCCTTGTGTGTGAATACAGCTCTTAGGACTGCCAGAGCCTTCACTTTCTGGTGTGGCAGATGCCATGTGTCCTGGAAGAAAGAGCTGGTGTATCCCTCTTTGACATACCACTGAGACAGCTGAGTAGTTATGCAGACTTGTCTCTCTAATCATTTTTGACATAATGAATAGATGTTTTAATGATATACTAGAGACTGGTGGAAAGTCATGTTTAGATGCTTGAATTTGTTCTTCTAGTCTGCGCTATATGGTCTACATTAAAGCAGTTAGCTTTCCAATTTATTTATCCATTTATACCCTACATTTCTCCCTAGTGGGAATCCAGAGCAACCTACATTATTCTCCTCTTCTCCATGTAAGGTTGGCTAGGTTGAGAATATGTTACTGGTCCAAGGTCACCAAGCAATTTTCTGTTGCAGAGTAGACATATGAACCTGGGTAAATCCATGGCTGAGTATTTGGATGTGGATGCTGGAAGAAAAACCTTAGTGGTCTGGATATGACCGTTGGACCTTAGGGAACCTACCATAGAATAATGAAAAACTCATCTAGCATTGCTTCTAATTATGTCAAAGTACAATTCATTGGGTGCATGCATCCTGGTGTTTAACAGAACGGCAGGCATGCAGTTGTTGAGCATATGTTCCCCTGCTTGTATCATTGATTTGGATAATAGTCCCATATTCCAAACTACTTCTTTCCTTTTCTTAATGCTTAACTGCCAGTAGATTTTTTACTTTTCACAGCCTTCTTTAGTGCTGTTGCCAGTTGTTGACCTTGTGTTTCTCACTCTCATCATCAGCTTTGCCTCCCCATTTTTAGATTTTCTGCTTTGAGAACTTTTCTGTACTCTTAGAATTGTTTAATAGATCAGATTAACCAAACAAGCCCTAAACCACGCTCAGTCATTTCTAGGAGAAGAAGGTCCTTGTAAAACATTCAAACAAGTGCTTAAGTATGCCTGCTGAATGGCTAGTAGCCATTTTTTATGGAAAGTGAAGGTCCTCAAGTCTCTTGTTCTGTCTCCAACTGAGTAGGGATTTTAATTTAGATCTCTACAGAAGTGTACTCTATCCACTATACCGTGCAGATTCTCTATAGATAACTAACACTCTCAAAGATCAGGGTTTTTTCTCTCTGAACAGCCTGATATGGCATTTCTCAAAAATGGCTGGTAATATGGCAGTGCATTTATCTGCACATATATATGCAACCAAAAAGAGTGCATTAAAAAAACCCCTAAGTTAAAGAAAATTCCAACTATTCTGTTGTGGTTTTAGCATAATGCTGTTGGAAGAATCCCAACTTCCAAAAGTTAACTATTTTAAAAGATGAGATATTTGAGACTACTTCGTATATTGTTTTACTACTGGATTGCTCCCATAGAATCCTTTTCTTTCTCAAAATGATCTGATATTTGCTATATTTCAGCCTCAGAGAATTTACAAGAATCTTCCTCTTGTCTTGTTCCATGTTAATGTGACAATATGCTTGCTATAAAACCTTTCTATGGATGTGTTCGGGCTTTTAAAATAAAACCTGGATGTACTGATTCCACATGAGCTATCTTATATATATGGGATATTTGTATGCCACATTTCCATTTAGAATTGTTCAAGGCATCACAATTTCACAACATCCCTGTGAAGTAGGTTAGGGTGAGAAGAAGCTACTGGCCCAAGGTCACCCAGTGAGCTGTGATTAATTGTTTCCCAGATCTTAGTCCTACGCTAGATCAGATTGTCTCTGACATGCATGTGCAAACACATATGAATCCTCAGTAAGGATAACTGTGAAAGAGTCCACAAAGAGAACACAGTAACTATTAAGCATCTAAGTCTGGGATCCAAAGGCATGCTTATTCTTTCTCCCTCCCACCAATTTTGCCATATATATATGGTTTTAAAATATTGAACAAAGTCCCACTGATAATCATGAAACTGACTTTATTTATTTTATTAAATTTATTAGTTGCCTAATCCCCAAAATTGTGGGGCTCTAGACAATGTACAATGTTATAACAATAAATCATGAAATCAGGATCAAACATGTAGTATATTAGTTTAAAATCCAGTTCCATTCCATTTCCAGCCTATGGGTGCTTTGTGGATATGGGAGAGAGGAAGGGTTCCAGCCATGATGTAAACCATAGGTGTCCTCAACCAAATTCCTGGCAAAACATAAGATCCTGCAGGGAGCCTCGTGTTATTTGGCAGAGAGTTCCACCAGGTTGAGACCAGGACTGAGAAGGCCCTGGCCCTGGTCGAGGACAACCAGATATCTCTGGGGCTGGGGATCACCAGCAATTTGTTGTCTGAGGAGTGTAGTGCTCTCCTGGAGGCATACCAGAGGAGGTTGTCCCACAGATATGTTGGTCCCAGACTGTGCAAGGCCTTGAAGGTCAATACCAAAACCTTGATCTTGACTCAGTACTCCACTGGAATCCAGTGCAGCTGGTGCAGCACAGGCCTAATATGCACAGTCCATGGTGTGCCACCACATTCAGGATCATTTGGCCTTCCAGGTCAGTCTCAAGGGCAGGCCAGAATAGAGTGAGTTACAATAGTCTAGCCTAGAGATGACCGGTGCATTGTGGCTAGTTCAGGGTGTGACAGGAAAAGGGCTAGCTGCCAAGCCTGGAGTAGATGGAAAAATGCCAATTTGGCTGTATGTGTGACCATATTCAGGCATTGAGAGTCATACCCAAGCTCTTAACGGACTGTACCGGCACCAATGGTGCCTTGTCAAGAGCAGATAATCTGAACCCAAGCCCTGAAGCCCTCCCCACAGAAACAGAGCCTCCATCTTTGTCAGATTCGATTTCAACCTAATCTTTTTTAAACATTCCATCATGGCCTCCAAACCCACGGCCAAACTTTGGATTGTAACTATTTAGGGCTGCTCCCTAAATGTGCAATCCAGTTGATGATTCTTGGGTATGCTCTCGGTGTCAAGGTATCTTGTTTGTGGAAATGAATGTAGTGAGAATAGAATTGTGCCTTCTTTCCTGAAGCATGCTTATTCTTTCTCCCTCCCACCAATTTTGCCCCATATATATATTCCTGATGGTTTTAAAATATTTTCTTCCCTAGTTTGTTTATTTACATTTTTCAAACTTTTAACAACAATTACTAACCAAAGTAACCAAGGCAAGTATTACTGCTCTTAGATCTATATAGTTATTATACATATACTATTCTAGCCATCATTGTTTTGACTTGTCATTTAACTCAAGAAGGCACTCCCAGTTGCTCTTAAGGACTATGGTAGATCCTAGGGCCAGAGATACTCTTCTAGACGGCAATCCTAAATCGGTCCACTCTGATTCATACTCAAGACTATTCAGGGGGGCTTACTCCCAGGAAAATGTTCATAGGTTTGTACTTTGTATGGGACATCTTTTTTTTATTTATAGCTACAATTTTCAAATGTGTATATTCATTGCACTGTGTGACACAATCCTCAAGTGTGCTACAGCCAAGCCATGAAAGAAACTGAATCTTTGAAAATTGACATTTCTACTGCTTTGGCACTGAAAATCCAATAATAATTTATAGAAAACTGGGGTGGGGGATGCTATAGAATCTGTAGGGAGAGGTGAAGAGTAAAGCTAGACTGGATTTATAACTATTACTTCCTCCTTTTTTAATTGGAAAGTATTTGCATTTTTAAAAGAATTTATTAGAAAAATACCTTTGCTCAGAGTACAAATCATGTCAAGCAGTTTTGCCAAAATAAACTTGGCATCTCACATTTTCTTCCCTATTTTTTAGGTGTTGGCATGTACTGAATATTAATGGAGCACCACTTCCAATTGCTGGCATGATGTTTTCTTCCTAGAAACACTACCAGAAACAAGTGTGCAGTTCAGAGTCTTCAATTACATCTGAACATAAATTATTCGTGTTTAAAACACAAATGCACACACTTTTTTCTGGAGAGTTTATGCTGTAAAGTTGTAATTGGCTATTAAATATATGACTAATTGCTGATGCTACAAATCATTTTCTTCTTGTCTTCCAAGAGCATTTTACTTTAATTTCTTCCTTATTTGTCTTGTAACATCAAATATGCTGTCAACAATGTCTCACTGTAACACCTAACTACACTCAACAAGTAGTAATGAAAAGAGAATTCTTCTGACTGAAGTCCAATTGATATTTGCATGATTTCAGAAAGTTAAATAAATCTGTAATTAAATATATACAAGGCTTTTTTTGTAGAAAAAGCCCAGCAGGAACTTATTTGCATATTAGACCACACCCCCACATCACCATTGTTTTGCACAGGGCTTTTTGTAGAAAAGGCCCAGCAGGAATTCATTAGCATATTATGCCACACCTGACACCAAACCAGCCGGAGCTGCGTTCCTGTGCGTTCCTGCTCAAAAAAGGGGCCCTGAAAATATATATTATATAAACATAGCATGTTCTTATGACTCTGCAGGTTTGCCAGCAGCTGAAAATGGAATTGCCAATGTATTGAAAATATTTAATTAATGTATTCTAGGATTAAGGGAACTCGTATAGCTCTGTGGTAGCACACAGAAGGTTCCAGGTTCTAACACTGGCATCTTAGGTATCAATGATAAGACAGACCTTGGCCAAAACATTTGAGACCTACTCCAAAGCAGGTAATAATTGTTACCTATTTTTCTTGTTTCTGCAATCTGTCCCCACTCTTGTTCTGAAAATATGACTAAACTATCTTTTTGGCATCATTCAGATGCCACATGAAATGACACTCAAGGAAAACAGTCATCCATGTGGAGTTTTTTTGTGTAGAAGCCTCTACACCACCAAAAACTAACTTCAGCTACCTATGCATGATATATGAATTCAGACATATGGGTTACCCAGATTAGCTTCCACTCCCCACTTTCTGGGTTGAAAAGCTGGTTAAATCTTTTATGCATTACAGGTAACCAAGTTAATGTTTAACTGTGATTCCCGGCATGAGAAGGAATTGAGGCACAAGGTACACTTATGAGCCTGGCAACAAAATGAGTTTGTGCACAGGCAAATATATGTGATGTCTGTATGTAACTGCAAGTGCTATGAGCAAACACAGCATGCATGGTATTCTGGAATTTGTGATTATTATGCCCTATGGAATGGTTCTAAGAGTGTCTCTTTAATAAGCAGATTCATGATTCTGCACATATTTAACCCAATCTGAACGCTTGTGTACAATAATCTAAAATTTAAAAATCGCAGTAAGCATATTTGTTCAGTTTGCTATTTAAATAATCTTATCCTATTATTGGCACTTGTTCCCAATTTGATTTCATTCCAAACTAATTCTAGACAGACTTTATTATATAAATTATTACAGTTTTTTTTTAAAAAAACTTCCCCCCTTTTCTGCCCCTGGCAGCAGTCAGTGCATTATAATTGAAAAAAGCAGTAAGCAGTGAAGTAATTAAAATGAATGGAAAAGGCTGTTTCTGATGTTACTGTTACATACCCATATCATTTCACATTCAGATTCCTCAACAGTCCTCTGTTTATAATGATCATGAACATGGTTTGATGCTCAAAAGCTCCCTTCCTTCTCTCCTTTGACTCCTTTCCCTGTGCACGGAGTACAACTGAAATATTCCTGGTTTTGTAAACTTCAGTTAAACTCAAAGAACCAGTCATGAGACCCTTTTTAAAGTAAGCACCCCTGGAACCAAATGACTTGTCTACTACTGGGGGTCAACATCCTGTTCTTAGGCAAGGTGCTTGAGGGGATGATGGCTATGGATGGGGAACTAAGTATGAGGCAGAGAGAGAAAGAATGCATGTTGGGAACTGGGCCAAGTTGGAAACTGAAGTCAAGTCTCCCAGGGACATATGTCTGTCTGCAGGACAGCAAGTTTCCTGACCTTCATGTTTTTGCCTAACATTTGACTACTGCTTCAGACAGTTTTCACTTCAGTGTTAAAAAGAGACTGGTATAGGGTTGCCAAGTCTAATTCAGAAAATATCTGGGGACTTTGGGGGTGGAGCCAGGAGACTTTGGGCGGAGCCAGACTTTCCCATTCCCAGAATAAATACATAAAAATACAGCAGTGCAGTTCACCTGAGTAGTCATCATTTCATCATCCCCCAGTAGCTGCAATTCTAGTAAATGAAAGTGTAAACACACAGAAAGCAGCCAAAATGCGCAGAATTTGCAAGCTCACATTTTTGTGATCCCACTGGGCTTTACTCACAGAAACTGCTGTTCTTCAGGCTAACATTGGCAAATAAAAAGAGAGAGAGGTGGAGTTTTCCTCCATCCCATAAACAGGTTCCTATACAAAGACTCTGAAAACAATACAACACAAGCACAGAGACACACAGACACTCTTATCAGCTCTGGTTCCTCTACAAAGACTTCTGAAAAGTACAGGGGCTGTGCGTGCTCTCCTTCCTTCCTTCCTTCTGAAAAGTACAGGGGCTGTGCGTGCTCTCCTTCCTTCCTTCCTTCCTTCCTTCCTTCCTTCCTTCCTTCCTTCCTTCCTTCCTTCCTTCCTTCCTTCCTTCCTTCCTTCCACTCTCACTCTCACTCTCACTCTCACTCACACACACACGCATGGAATTACTGGCTCTGGTTCCTCCACAAGGACAACTGAAAAGTACACACACACACACACTTGCTCTGAAACAAAAGCAAAACAAACTGAGGGAATGTGCTCTCATGAGGCTCTGCTGCTGACCATTCCCCATTAAGTACTTCCTGCTCAAATTTAAAGGCACACACACATTTATAGGAGACCTGCTTGCAGAAGATGGTGCTGGAAGACCAGATGACTGCTCAACCATGTGGCGTTTATTTTACAGAGGTCCATCTTGCCCCCCTCTCCACTCTTTAACATCTATGTGATGTTACCACAGTATTTGGAGTGAGGTGCCAGCAATACATAGATTTCACCAGCTCAACTTTATAATAATTGAATCTGATGGGTCTGTGGAAATAGTGAAAAATGCTAGCAGAAGCTGCAAGCTGCACTGGTTGCTGATACAAATCCAGGTCCATTTCAGGGTGCTGGTACTAACCTTTAAGGCCTTGAGTGGCCAGTCGCCAATATACCTACAGGACCACCTCTACCCATATGTTCCCCACAGAGTCTTACATTAGTTAGACCAGAGGTTCCCAAACTTATTTGGCCTAATGCTCCCTTTTCAGAATAAAAATACTCATAGCCCCCCTGGAAATCTTTAACTCCGACTAGCGCAATGGAAAGGTACCACTGCCCAACCTCTTTCAACCCAAAAGCAGCAGGTAGCAGTAAAATGAGGTGTTCTTTGGAGGCTTCCTTGGAAGGCAACATTTGCCCTGCAAAGAAAAGCAGTGGCACAGCAGTGCCATCCAGGGCTCTTGGCTTGCAATCGTGTCACATGGGAAGGGGGAGTAAGGAAGCACCCAGCATTACCCCCTGGCAGGGTGGCACCCTAGGTGGTTGCCTACCCCACCTACTCCCACGCACTGGTCCTACAGAAGACACTCTGTGTCTGGGGCATTGCAGTTAACTACAATGACCACAACCTCTTGAGAAGTGACTGAAGTTGTTACCAGGACACAGTACAGTGTGGAAGAATCTGTTTCGCCATTCTTTAGAATAATTGCTGTTATAGTTTTTAAACTCTCTTTTATATCTTATAGCTACTGTATGTGTGTAACTCACTCTGAGCCCTTTAATGGGAAGGGTGGGATAAAAGTCAAATCAAATCAAATTTAAACGAGGGCCAATAAACTAAAATTAAATGCTAGCAAAACTGAACTGCAGCTGATGACTGACAAAGCCATTCAAGAACTGAGGAGTCAGCCTGTCCTGTAGGTTGTTGCACTTACTTTGAAGGAAAAGGTTAATAGTTTCAGGATGCTGGTGTGTCCTAGCTTGCAGCTGGAAGCTAAGTTATCCTCGAAGGCATGTAGCACCATGGCTTTGGCTGATATGCATTGCCAGCTATCGCTATTACTTGAAAGGCATGATTCGACCACATCTGTGCTGTGATCACATTCAGTTTAGATTACTGCTGTGCACTTTACATAATGTTGACTCTAAAAATTGTCCTGAAATGACATCCAGAATTTAGTGTGACTAACTGCCCTCCGTGACATGACTCCAAACAGAAATAGGCAGAACCCCTCCAGAGAAATTCTGCTGATTTTATTGAAAGTCTTCTTGTGACTTTCAAAATTCATTACACATTTTGACTTAAGCAGAAATCTCAAAGTTTGCATCAAAATTTCACTAATTTGCTTAAAAGTGTAGAGAACATGTGTCCTGCTGGCCTATTGTGTACAATGGGCAGGATTTGTATGTATTTGGACAAAAGCTGATACTTTGAACATTATAAAGTTTCATGTGCCAAAGAAGGTGTCTGCTTTATTTTTTTCATAGGATGCAGGGCTATTTCTGAGCAGGAACACACAGGAATGCAGTTCTGACTGGCTTGGTGCCAGGGTGTGTGGCTTAATATGCAAATGAGTTTCTGCTGAGCTTTTTTGTAGAAAAAGCCCATCAGAAACTCATTTGCAGATGTGCTAAACAATGGTGATATTAGGGGTGCAGCCTAATATGCAAATGAGTTTCTGTTGAGCTTTTTCAACCAAAAAAGCCCTGGTAGAATGTATTCCACGTTTCCTGGTCTGTGCTTGTATTTTAAATATTAAAATTATCTAAATATGGTGATAAATTACTTTGTGCAAGAATTGCTCAAGGGCTTGTATAACAGGTTATGTAAGTGAAATGTGAGAATTGCTATAAAACTATTTTTGATGGTGCTGTATAAATAATCTTGGATAAACAGCTGTAGAACATCACCAATAATAACTTTCATTATAATTTATTTCTTTAACTCATTTATTCTCTGTATTAGCATAAGTGATGTCCAAGGCAGCTGGAAAATAAAAATCAACAGTACAATAAAAGCAATTAAATGAGTGAAATCAATAATAAACACAATAAGAGCAATAATATTATTAAAACTGGTAGGAAACACAGACTGAAGTGCAAAAAGCAGAGAATTAATAGGAGCAGGAGCAGCTAAACTGAAACTTTATTGCAGTAAAAACTGTAATAACCCCATTACCATCCATGCTGCCTTAAAACTAATTCCGAATTGTGGTTTAACTGTTTTACTTTTAATCTGTTTTAACTATTTGATTGTTTTACTGTTTATCTGTTAGATTGCCTATTGTTAGTTTAATTGTTTTACTATGCTGGAATCTGCCCTGAGCCCACCATGGGAACAGGCAGACTACAAATCGACATAACTAACTAACCAACTAACTAACTAAATAGTTAATGTTGAAAACTTACTGAACTAACATATGTGCAGCCCAATCCGCTGCAAGTTTAAAACTGTTTTTGCCACCAGTTGTAGAATTTGAATTGCTCTCGAATCATTGAAACTTATTACAGAATACATAAGACAATCATATTTTAATCCCTTCTCAACTCTCTGGGTAGTTCAGGCCAAGTTGTTATTGGTTAGCATATTGCACCTCACCAAAACTGTCGTAAAGATGAAATGAGATCTGATGCATTCTGAGTAGTATGAGTTCAAATTTGATTGTCATATGTTGTCCAAAATTGATGATCTAATCATGTCTTCACCTGGGGCAGAATTACAAATAATTGTTAATATTTTTTTTTGTTAATAATAGTTCACCATTTCCCCAGAATTCATAAACATCAGAATTTCCATTAAATGTTAAGAGCATTTGCCATGTTGTCTTCCTGAAATTCTTGGCTAGGATGAAATTCCTGGTGGACAAAGCTGGGTATTCTGGTGTTTCCAGACTACCTTTCTGGAATGGTGACGGTCCTGCTGGACCCCATAGGTTTGTTTCCCATACTGTTTAACATCTACCTGAAACCACTGGAAGAGGTTTGCTCAAGGATTCAGGATGCAGTACCACCAGTTATGTGAATGTCTTTCATTTCCATCTAATTGCAGGGAGGCAGTTGAGACCTTGAAGCAATGTCTCAGTTCAGTGATGCACTGAGTGAGGGCTGACAGACTTATTCTGGAAAAGCCAGAGATGTGACACTTGTGTTGGATAAATCTGCACTCCTTTCTGCAAGTTTCTGCAAAGATCGGAACAGAATTGTCAGTATTCACTATTGAAACATAATGGCTGTAATCCTGCACATAGTTAGGGAACGTGAATTCTTTTCAATGATGATATTCATATAACCTAAATGGGTGAAGAATTTCAACCAATATCATTTACTGAATGTCCTTTTTATGACATTCTGCATGCCAACTGATAATGAATCCCACATTTCCCCTTTTTTGTAATTTTGGGGATGTTAGCGCTAAAGGGGGCATTGCCAATTCCTTGAACTCCAGAGTTCCAGTTCCTAGACATAGCTGAAGTGAAATCCAGAACAGATCCGTGTAGCTCCAGGAGAGAGGACCCCAACAGTTTTTGCAAAGCTCAGGGCCATAGCCCAGTGGCTTTTAATATGTCCTGGAGCAGAGCCTATCAGTTTTTGGCAAGTTAGAGGCCAGAACCCAGTGCAAAGGTCTCTATTCACCTCAGGTATATAGCTAAAACAAAATCTCTGCTGAGGGAAAATAACAGCCTACCCTTGCTTTTCTGGCAACTTTCCCAACAGCAAAAATTCCCAGCCAGGGTAGTTTTTTTTCCTCTGGTTGATTGGCATCCTAGCTGAAAGAGTTGAAGAACAGTCTTTCCTTTTCTGTAGATGAATGTCAGACTAAAGCCTTCAGTCCTCTGACATGGAAATAATCCGGGAGAATAAATTTACTGTGTGTTCAGGTGTCAAACAGATGTATGCGGTAGGAAACCTTATATACAACATAGTATGTCAAGTCACAGGGAGGAAAACTAAAATTGTGTTTTCCAGTGTAGTACAGTGTTGTTATTTCACATACTAGCCAGTATTAAATCAGAATTTGTTTGACATGAAATAGACTTGCATGAGAGAAAATGGGACCAGTTTACTGAAGGGTTTTTTTTTTCATGCATAGGAGTAGGCTGGTCACTCAAGCAGTGTGTAACACAGGACCTGATGTTCACAACCCCAAACTTCAGCAACTTCTGTGATGTCTAAGCTGGTTGTCTTTTGCTTGATTATCACTTGAAAACTGCAGCATCAAGCAATGATGTGAGTTTGAACAAACATTCGCAGATCTAATACTGCGGGTAAAGTTTTCATGTAATCTCCCTTCTGCTCAAGTGGAGTTAGTTCATGCAGTCAAAAAGAGTAAGCAAGTGGAGAGAAGTAAAGGGCTGTACGAACCTGTAAGAACCAGAACTCTGATTCTCCTGAACACACACCAGAGATCACAAAATTGGTTGCAGCTGACATTCATGTGCTCTTGGCTTCTTGACATGAGTGAGTAGTAAGCTGAGTGTTATAGATTCTCAGATGCAATGTCTCATACTTCTGTACCATTAAAATGTTTTCACAAAGTGCCAAGGGTCTTTGGGGAAAAAGTGAATTTCATAGTCATTGGTCCTAGAACTCAAAAGGTTTTATTGTGTTATGTCTCTGGACTGGATACCAAAACTGTGGCACAGTACTAATATATGTCTCTGTCTGCATCAGTTATACATTCAGCTATTTCAATTAGTATTTCAATAGGGAGCTTAGCTGCATCACTGTAATGTGAGGAAGTGTTCTGTGTATAAGTTTTCTGTGTCAGATACAGGTATGGCTGTGGGAGTTCCTATTTAGGTGGACATGTTATGGCAGAAATGCTTGTCATTTTCTAGAGAAATGATTTTTTAAAAAAGAAAGGAGAAATATGGCTGATACAAAGATAACATTCAGGGCTGGCCCTACCACTAGGCAAAACAGATGATTGCTTAGGGTGCTGGCCTTCATGGGGACACTAAATTGGATGCCCCCCATGTGACTCAGAGACATCACACTAGCACTGCTGGCCCACTTCCCTCCCGAGCTTCCCTGTAAGCTGCGCAGTACTGGGCTGTGCCTGTGCAATAGCAACAGAGAAAGACAGCAGCTGGAGCACACATGGTCACCTGGCTGCGGGGGAGCATGCACACGGATGTGAGGAGCTGGCCATGGTGCAAGGAAGGGTGCTTGTGGGCTGGCAGCATAGCAGATGCCAGTGGGGGATGTGGGTAGGGAAGAAAAGCTGCAGAGGTCAGGAGGAAACCAGACCTCAGGAGCAGAGAGGCGAGGAAGGGGTTGTGCTGGTCACTGCGGGAGCGGCAGGTAAGACAATCATGTCCTCGCCCAACCAGGTGGCATATTTTCAGGACTTCATGGAGATCATGGCATGAGGAGATCAAGGCAAGGCAGCTGTGCTTCTCAACCCCCAAAGGGCACATGATGCCCCGGGAAGAATTGGGGAGGGGGAATGAATGCATTTTACTTTTTTAAAAAAAATTCTGTGCCACCTTTCCACCTAAGTAGGGTGCCCCAAGAACACATGCTTAGTCTGAAAGATCAGAGGCTGATCAGCAGTTGCTTTCTAGGCTGAGTGCCATAGCCACGCTTTCCCGCAGTTGTGGGACAGATGAACCTAAAGGCACATTTGGGTGTGTCCCAAATCGCTTGCATTGCAATGAGGCAGCTGCAGGTCACCTTTTTGCAGGGGTTTTGATGACTACTTGTGTGTTTGGGTGGGTAGGTGTGCCGGGTGCCATGCTGGGCTGTTGAGAGAGACCCAACATGAGCACACACACAAACACACCTGCACATATAAATACAAAAATACTAAAAGAAATAAATAAAACCCACCTGGAAGATCAAGGCACATGGCCCAGTTCACATGTTACTTGTGAAAACATACTCAACCTGTTTGGTGAGAAAAACCAACACAGGTTGGCTTGACAAATGAAACCAGGGGCTGATCCCTGGAGAAATGAGGTTTCAGTCACACGTTCAGCTAGTACATACATTTAAGATGATGTGAGAATTACTCAATGCATGTTCAAAGTATCAAGTCTACGATGTTCAGATTGTACATGGGTTCATTGTAACTTGGGAACAAAGCTACAGATATCTCGGTTTGTGGGGGAAGGTTTAGTTGGAGTCTTACTTCAGTGGGGAGACCACAAGGGGGTGAATTGATTAAGCCCCTTCTCTTCTTACACTGCAGTCTCAACTGTCGGCTGCTATTTGCTTTTAGTTTCCAGTGGTGGCAGTACTGTTTTATGGGAGAAGAGTAAGATTTGAGGTTAACAAGGTTTTTGGAGCATGAGCTTTTGAGAGTCTTGCATCAGATATTCGCTTTTAACAAATGTTGGGGAGTTCTGATTGTCCGTTCCACACACACACACACACACACACCGCAGGTTAGATCCTTAGGGAATCAGCTGGCTAGGAAGAGAGAGGAGCTGCTTTGACTTGTGAAATGTCTGGCTAAAATTTCTTCATTGCTGACTTTGATGCCTGAAAATTGCATCTTGAAGACTTGCATTATTCTGCCTCTCAGGGTTGCCAAGTGGCCTGGAGAAATATATGTGTATAATAAAGATGTACTCTGCTTTGAGTCTCAGTGAGAAAGGTGGACTATAAACAAACATCTTTTATATATAGTTCCCATTTCTTCTTGACAAATCTGAGCTCCCTCATTGATTGGAAATGGGTGGAACTGTGGTGCATCAATCTTTGGCCTGTCAAACCATCAATCAACTGCTCTTGTGTCACACTGACTGACTCTGCACCCCCCACCCACACATTGCTGTCCCCAGGATGGATGAGGATTGGCCCTGTGGGGAAACTGTTAGTCAGTCGCTGCTGTTAGGCAACTAATCTTGGTTCTCTCAGTAGAAACTGGTGGGGGAGGCCCTTTCAAGTCCTATTCAGCCTTTGAAGGAGAGCGCATCAGTTGACTCTGCTCCACTCTCCCAAGTGGCTGTTGCTAGTGAGCCAAGCTGATTCTGTCAGTAAAAGGCAACCGACCTTAGTTCTGGCAGTTGCTGCCTCTCCCTACTCCCCCATTGGCTCGACTGCCTGTCGCATTGCTTTGCAGAGGAGAGAAAGAAAACCTTCCCTTGACTGGCTGAGGGATGGAGGAGGAGGGAAAGAGCCATAGAGAAAGCCTTTCCACAATTGCCTGAGGGAAGTAATAGGAAGAAAGGCTTTCTCTCAATTGGCTGAGGACTCCTCCCTATCTTCCTATGGGAAAGAAAAACCCAGTGATGGAGAGGGGAATGGTGTCCTGTCACAGTAGGCCAGATACAGAGAGAGAGATAGGGAGAGACAGAGAGAGACAGAACATTGAAGTCAACGTTATCAGAGAGAGAGTGTTGGTCTGAAAGGTATCACTAAAGGCCTCTGAGGAAGAACTTATTGGGGCCAGTACTGATTAAGGCTGCGAGTTCCAGGTTGGTGGGAAATCCCTTGAGATTCTATGGTGGAGTTTGAGGAGGGCATAGGAGAGAGCTTTAGAGCAGGGTCTGCCAGACAGGTTCTTGCTTTGGAAGCTGACTGGGTGGTTTCAGATCAGTCACACACTGGGTGGTTTCAGATCAGTCACACACTTCCAGCCTCACCTACCTTAAAGGGTTATAGTGCAGATCAAAAGGGGGAGAGAATGTAAGCTTCTTTGTCCCCCTGCCACTGTGGAGAAAGACTGTCCTTTTCCTATGTAGAGGCTGCAGGGAGGGGGGAGGCAATGGAAATAAGTCCAGGAGGACATGGTGCCATCAGAGAGTGTGTCCCACAGGACAGGGACCACAACTGAGAAGGCCCTTCCCTTGGTGACAGCTGAGCAATCCTTGGGTCTGGCACTTGCAAGAGGCCCCTAGTGGATGATCAAAGAGAGTGTGGGAGGTTGTTTTGGGAGAAGCAGTCCTGTGTAGGTATGAGGGCCCCAAACCATTAAGGGCTTTAAAAGTTAACATGGACACCTTGAATTGGATCCAGAGACTAATTGGTGGCCAGTACAGCTGTCATAAAATTGAAGTAGTATAAGCTGACTGTGGTGTTCCAGTTAGCAACCTGGCAGCTGAATTCTGGCCACCTTCAGTCTCTGAAGCATCAAAGGTAGCCCTGCATAGAACAAATTACAGTAGTCCATTCTGGAGTTGATTGTTGTCTAGACCAATGAGGCAAAGTCTGATCCAAACAAAGTGCCAGCTGGTAGGTCGGGCATAGGTGAAAAAATGCTAGCTGTGCTACCATGGACACTTTATCCAGCTAGTTCTTGGAGCCCTTTACAGAATCTATGACTGTCATCTGAACACAATTTAGTATCAGGAGTGACCTTCCAGCTAGCATCTCAGTTTTTCCCAGCCACATGACCTCTGTGTTGGATGAATTCTATTTTAGCCAGTTCTCCTTAACTATTCGTCTGTAGCATCCAGGTATTGGGATACCAAGAGCCCTGCTGCTGGCTGCTTATCCATCAGGAGGAAGAGCTAAGTGTCACCAGCATATTGATATTTCAAACCTCCTTACAGCATATTCCAAGCCTCCTTACAATCTTGGCAAGAAGGCGTAAATATACGTTAAGCACCATTGTTTTTTCGTCAAGGAAAAGCTACATTCATCCTTTAATCTTATAGGAGTTTATTTGTCATTTGTACAACCCAGCGGTATGCAAAAATGGCACCGTGCAAGGATCTGAATAGTTCTCACTTAGGCACTCCATAAGTGAACATAGAAATCCTATGTGTGTGTTAAGTGTGGTCAGGTAGCTTCTGACTTATGGCAACCCAGAGAACCAGTTTGGTGCAGAGGTTAAATGTGCAGACTCTTATCTGGAAGAGCCGGGTTTGATTCCCCATTCCACCACTTGCAGCCGCTGGAATGGCCTTGGGTCAGCCATTGCTCTTGTGAGAGTTGTCCTTGAAAAGGCAGCTGCTGTAAGTGCTCTCTCAGCCCCACCTACCTCTCAGAGGGTGTCTCTTGTAGGAGGGAGGAAGGTAAAGAGAAGTCGTCTTGGAGACACCCACTAGTGTGTGGGGTGCCTCAGGGGGCAGTTCTCTCCCCAACACTATTTAACATCTACATGCACCCCCTCACCCAGATTGTCCAGAGCTATGGGCTGGGATGTCACCAATATGCGGATGACATCTAGCTCTACCTCCTGATGGGCAGCCAGGCTGACTGCATCCCAGAAAATCTGGATCGGGCATTACAAGCTGCCGTGAAATGGCTCAGACAAAGTCGACTGAAATTGAATCCAGCCTTTATGGGTGCACATCTAACCTGCACTGGAGACACTGCACTGGTTGCCTGTAGTGTTCCGAGCCTGGTTCAAAGTGCTGGTTATGACCTTCAAAGCCCTATATGGCTTGGGATCTGTCTACCTTTGGGACTGCCTTTCCCCACACAAGCCCCAGAGAGCACTACGATCAAGCTCGTTAAATCTGTTAAAGATCCCCAGTCTAAAGGATGCCCGTTTTACTACTACAAGGGCAAGAGTCTTTTCCGTGGCTGCGCCTGCCCTCTGGACTGCCCTCCTTGAGGAGACTAGGGCCCTGCGGGATTTATCACAATTACACAGGGCCTGTAAGATATATTTGTTCAGGCAGGCTTTTAATAACTAAATGGAGGTACCTTTAACATCTACGGGGGAGTGTACTATCTACCCCATAGTATCATCACAAATTAATTCAAAGCACACAGAACGCCATCTGAACTGCTTTTAATGTTTTAATAATGTTTTATTGTTATAATGTGAATCTGTCATTGAATTGTGACTGTTGTTAGCTGCCCTGAGCCTGTTTGGGGAGGGCAGGATGTAACTGCAATAAACGAATGAATGAATGAGATTGTGACTGCTCTGAGATTCTGAGATTCAGAGTATAGGATGTAAATCCAATATCATCTTCTTCTTCTTCTTCTTCTTCTTCTTCTTCTTCTTCTTCTTCTTCTTCTTCTTCTTCTTCTTCTTCTTCTTCTTCTTCTTCTTCTTCTTCTTCTTCTTCTTCTTCTTCTTCTTCTTCTTCTTCTTCTTCTTCGAATTAATGACTTCCCAAATGCCCTGTTGTCAATCTTGAGTCAGTTCATCTCATGTTGGGTCTTTCTCTTTTCCTACTGCCTTCAGCTTTCCTTACCATTATTGTCTTTTTCAACAAGTAGTTACCAGGTCCTTCCTGGCAACTGGCAGGGGATGTGCTGAAGGATCTTCCAGGAGAAAGAGAAAGTCCCAGTCCACGTCACCAGCATTGCACCAAAAGTGACATTATCATGCCTATGACTTCTGGGTGATGCTCTGGTATTTGGCAAAAATTCCATGGTGAAACAGGCTTCTACAATGGAGTTTTTGCCCAAATACCAGAGCATCTTCTGGAAGTCAGTGGTGTGAGGATGTCACTTCCTATGCAACACTGACAATGTAGCCTAGGTCTTCTTATTTCTACTTATACGTCCCTCTGCCAGGCAGCTGATTGGCAGCTGGGGGGCAGGGACTGGTGGCAGGGGACCCCTGCCTCCACTGAGGGATCTGGCAACCCTTGTTTTATCGTAATGTGACCGAAGTCTGGTAACCCCCATTTAATCATTGTAGCTTCTAGTGAGTATTAAGGCTTGATTTGCTCTATAGTATAATCATATAATTGTTTATCTTTGATCCTGAGAACCATGTTAAAAATCCCTGTTGGTATTTAAATTCAACCCCAAAATTTATATACTTGGCTAGCTATTTACTGAGTGGTGAGCCGCTCTCTGCAAGAGAAAGCTCTGTTGAAATCAGGCCTGTAGCCACAGGGGGGCCTGTAGGGGCACTGCCCCCTGACTTCCTGGCAGGGGCCCCCAACATCCAGGGGGCCTCCAGCGTACAGTCTGCTCTTTTCATTTTCTTTTTCCAATGGCTGAGTCGGCGAAGCATCATCAGTGGCAGCCAGAGTCAGGAGAGCTGAGCAGGGCATAGTTCATTGTGGCAGCAAAAGCAACAAGTAGAGAGGAGGGTGGCAGAGGAAGCCATATGGAATGGGCTGAGGATGGATGGAGCTGCTGGCTGCAAAGAGTGGAAGTGGGAGGAAACACCCCCCCCACTAGCACACAAGGTGCAGTCCCTTCTTCACTCCAAATTTTTAGGGCTGGCTGCCTCAATTTGGCCACATTCAGAGCCTCCAGCTCTTGCCCCTACCCCAGAAAGCTTCTGAGAAGCAGCAAGCCCTGCAGTGGATGGGAAACGGTGTCCCCTGACTTTTTAAAAAGCCCCCCAACTTGTAAAATCCTGGCTATGTCCCTGGCTGAAATTCCTTTCAAAGAAGGTCAAACCATACTCAAGAAACATAATCAGGACAGTTATATAGTTAGGGAGCTTGAGAAGCTCCATTCCAACATCATATGAAACCATAGTTTTTTGCTAGCTGTGGTTTGAACTTTCAAACCTATAACTAGCAAACTATTTTTTTAAAATATATGTTTATCTGATTTTGTTTTTCTTTTTTTGCACTCAGATTCATAGTCCCCCTCCCCTCATAACTTTGTAAACTTTGGTGGCCATAACTATATCTTCAGTTCAGATAAACCATAAACTACACAAAGAGTAGGCTTGCAAACTTTGTTTTAGTCATGGTTTAACATGTCTAAATTGAGCCAGAGTCTTCACACACGTGTGCACATGCCATTGCACATGAATTTGTTATTATTTATTTATTTTATTTGGTTAATTTATATGCCACCCTTTCCCAGGCGGGCTTAGGGCGGATTACACCCAAATAAAACCAAGCAAATAAAATACAATAAAACCAATAAAATACAATTAAACCAGCAACACAACACAGTAGCATATACAAAGGAGGGTGGACTCATAATGCAGGCTGGAGTATAATCAGATACAATCGTTCAATAACAGATCACTGTTCATAATATATCCTCATAAATATAACCCAGTTTTTGAATCAGGCCTGGATCTTTATAGAAGGAAAATGAAAAGTCTCCTTGGAATGTTTTGATAATGCAGCTTCTCTCCTTGGACTCATTTTGCATTGTAATTCGGATATACGCACTCAGTGTGTTTAAATGGCAACAATGCTGAAAAAAAAATCCTTACCATGTGATTCTTAATTTTTCCTATGCCTGTTAGACATTTAAGCCTCTGGATTAAAGAGAGGAGTACCATCTTGCCTTGGTCACATGAATACAGGGATGTACAGAGCTTCAGTACAGGGGCAGGTAGATCACTTTCCTCTATATCCTTTTGCTAGGAATGCAGCATTGTGATAGGTCATCCATTAATTCCAAGGCAGAACCTTTTGCTTCTCCCTTGCAAGCATCTGCAGTCTAGTCCCCCCCCCCCCCCCATCTTTTGGTATGCAGGTTACAGTCAGGAAATTAAGCATACAGCCATGTGCAGAGGAAAAACTATAGGAGGGTAGGATTGCCAGTCTCCAGGTGGGGCCTGGAGATCTCCTACATTTACTGTTGATAGCTGTCTGGCAGAGATCAGCTTCCCTGGAGAAAATGGTTCCTTTTGTAGGGTGGACTATATGGCATTATACCCTGCTGAGGCCCCTCTCCTCCCAACCCTTGCCCTCTCCTGAATCCACCCCCGAAGTCTCCAGGTATTTTCCAACACAGACCTGGCAATCCTAGAAGAGAATGGTGGTAGTTTGTATGGCCTCTACTGACTATTACAAAATTGCATTCCAGGAGTCCAAGAGCTTTAGAATTTGGCTGTGTTTCTCAAAAGTTAAAACATAATCTTTACGTATATTAAGATAACAGTTTGAGACACAAACCTGAATGTAAATGTGTGTCAAGCAAAAGGAACGTGAGAGAAGAAAAAAAATCTTTGCATCACACACCTTCATCTCTTTGGATTTCAAATACTAGCTGCAAACCAATGTGGCATTTTTCCCCCTGAATGCTTTTTTTTTTTTTAAAGTTAAAAATAAAAAGTATGCTGATAAAGCTTGGAATCTTGCATACAAAGGCTAGTATGCTTAATATATATGTTTGTGTTCGTAAGCATAGTTAAAGGACACATTCCCAAGAAATAATGTGTTTCTTTAGAATTGCTGGAGATGTTCATAATATATTTTTTTTCAAAGACACTTCTATTGTAACCTACATCAAAAGGGCGGTTATGGTTCCTTTCTGACTATACATATGCATTATTTAAAAAAAAAGTAAGTCTACTGTAATTACCAGTTTGCAGAGCGAATTCCTGCAGGGTTTGTACTCTCCCCATTAGTAAAAGAGATAAGTTGAAATGTATTAAAATTTCACTGTACAACTGGGAGTTTTTGTTCACAGTAAATGTGTTAATGTTTCTTCATTGCTTGACTGTTTGTGTTTAAATTTAGGCAGCATGCCCAACAGGGACAAAATTATAGGATAAAGCTATGTATAAAAGAAAATCCTTTAGAGAGAACCAATAAGGGATATTTTTAATAAGCAGTTACACATAATAGTACTCTGCCTTGACCATAGAGTAAAGTTTTAACAGTCTCTTCCAGAATTACTGGAATCTCTCTTTCTCTTCAGTGCCAAAGTTTAGAAGATAGAGGCCATGTCAACATCTAATGTACCTGGGAAGTACAAAATTATAACCTTGGGGTCTTCTGCAGCGATCTTATGTCTTGTTATGTCTTTCTGATTAATTATAAAAATTTAATGATTAAAAAGTCCAGTGATTATTTTTTAGAAGTAGGTGATGAACCCATCAATCAAAATAAGAGGTAATTGTTTAAAATAAATCTAGGTTTAATGCATTTTGTACATTCTTTATATCTATCAGTAGCATGAGTGTGTGCTTAAAATGGGGAGAGGGGACAAGTTCCCGGTGTCCCAGTGACAGAGGATGTTTTGTCTTTGGGGGAATACTGAAAAGGGAGATTTTCATAGCTGTCAATGTTATGGTTGTCAGGTTTGGAGAGGGGAGGGGTCTCAGCATGGTACAATTCTCTAGAACCCATTGTTCTGTCACTGGAGATCAGTTGTAAAAGCAGATCTCCAGACCCACCTGGTTTGAGCCAAATCTTCACTTGAGTACCCTGTCTAAGAGCTGCTTCCTCTACACAAAGTAATCAGGTTTTCTCAACTTATACTCAGGGGTTTTCCTGTAACAAATGTGTAAACTGTAATTTTCAAGTGAACATTCATAACCTAACTACAGTGAATATGAATCAGGGCTTTCCCATGCACATTCCTGAGTATTTAGCTGCTTGGCAACACATAAAGCATCTCTGACATATTAACTGTTGCACAGAAAACAATCTTGTTTTGAGATGGAAGATGTTTGTTGAATTCTGTTAATAGAGTGTACTATGTTTACAGTAAATAGTATTTCTGCACAAACACAATTTAACACCGTTTGCTGTCTTTAGCACAAGCACGTGGAATCATGGCACGCCATCACACTCACAACATTGCTCAAAAATAATAACATGACTTTACAAAAAAATCTTGATGCAACCACTGTAGAGAAACAGAATTTCAAATGCCATTTTAACTTTTCCCCTTGTTCCACAGTGCCATTTTCAGTTGTCCCTAAAGAATGGCTGTGTGTAGCTTTTGAAAAGATTTCTGTGTGATATGTTTTTCCTAACTGGAGAACCGTTGTTATCTCAACAGCGATCTTATGTCTTGTTAGTATTCTTGCCATCATATCATATTAGTAATTGTTTTCATGAATGCCACAGAGAAATATAATGATATTAGCACCTTTCAAATTATATTAGTGAAAATAAATACAAGTAGGAAACAATACTAATATAATATGATGTTAAACTGCTGACTTAATGCAGAGGAGCACTGAACCACTCTCCAGGCATCTCTGACTGATTGGGTGGGAGGGGTAAGGAAAGTCTCAGGAATATTAAAATACAAAAAGAAGAATCTCATTGTTTTACTCCTGGAACCTTACTGTTGTTAGGTGGCCCTTCTTTCTGTGTAAAATAGCTACCTGCCAAATATGGGGATCACACCTGAAGAACTGCAAAATTAACTTCTCTGGATTTTAGAGGAAGGTTGTTCAGAGCTGTGCAAATGTCCAACATTCTCTGAATATCCGTACAAAATTATTCTGTTAAAAGACATAAGAACAATTAATACCCATAATAAATGCTATTCTTAATTCATTGTTTATATCCATACTGCAAAGTATACTGGCAACGGAGTGTCCACAAAGATACTCCCCTGCAGTCAATCCAAGGATTCCCTTTTGAGCTAGAGTCAAACAAGTTTATTTCTGATTGATCTTAAAGAGAAAACCCTTGGAACATGATGAGATCTTTTCTACCTGAGATATTTGCTTCAGGTTTGGGCTGTTGAGGAAGGGAGTCTGATTCCCCACAGCATCATAGTATATTTGAGTACCTATTAAGTTTTCTCTGACTTTTCTCCTATCATTCACAAACCTTCTTTACTGTAAAGGATTGGGAAAGATTCCAGAAAAGTCTGGATGGTTGCCATGAGGGTGAGAAAGTTTGGATTTTCCCAGTCCCATCAACAGAGTATCCATTTTCAATGCCTCTGTCCCTACAACAGCCATTTCTCTCATGCCACTAGAAAGTTTCTGGCACTCCTCCCATTAGAGAGCCTCTAGCTTTACATACCTTTCCCTTTTGTATCTCCACAACTAAAAGAGCTAGAAACTTTTTAAAAAATGAAAGCTGACTATTCTGTGATTCTGATACACAGATTTTTATAACATGATCCTCGTAAAATGATATTTTGTAGCCAAATTAAAAAAAAATTGAAAAAGTGACATAGTGTATGGATATGTTTGTGTGTGAATGAATGGCTGTTGGGAAATTGTGGAGAAACTGTGCAATCTGTGCTATACTGACAGATGTAGCATCACTGGGGAAAGTAAATAAGCCTGTCCCTGTGTGGAAAAACCTTAGTTGTGCTCAGAATGAGCATGTCATATGGACATGCTTCTTTTTATGCTTCCTCCTTTTCATGTGGGGAGAAATCCCATGTGTACATGTTCCTTAACTTGGCAGGCCTATGTTACAAAATTTGCTGTTTTGAAGGAGTGAAATTATGTGGTTAAGTGCATTTACAGAATGAGAGAAGGATCCCCAAGAATACATGTGTTCACCCATTCCTGATCTGAATTCTAAGGCACATCCATGTCTCAAAAATAAAACACACATGAAAAAACTGTAGATATTAGCATCTTTTTTTCTAATATAGAGGTAAAAGTAGATTAATCTGCTTTTAGTCTTTCATGGAAATTGTACTTGTGTCTTGGCAATGAAGTGTACACTACAGAACCCTCATGGGCTTCTGCTTATTCCAAATATAGAGGATTCATTCTAGAAGCAAATTCTTAGCAAATTCTTAGTGGCTGCTAGACATGTATTGCGGCTCCCATCCAGAGGCAGGCTGCACAGCCTTGCGTCTGGGGGCCGTTTTGCCTCCTCACAAGGAGGAGGAGCGAGCAGGGCATCATCAGGGGTAGGAGAGGAGCAGGCACACTCTAATGACGGGTTCCTCTCCCTCCTCTCATTCTTTGCCTCGTGCTCGGCCCTCCCTCTCACCTTTGATGCAGTGTGGGCGACAGCTGGTTGCTCTCAGTTTTTGGGGACTGGGTAGGAATTTTTTCACCACTTCTGTTTTGGCTGTTGGAAGTGGGTTTTTTTGCCTACATCACACTGCTTGTAAAACGGATTGTGGAATTGGCTGGGGTGTAGCTGGTTAAATAGGTCGGTCACTTTTCAGGTTGGCTGGTTTTTTGCGTAAACTTACATTATGCAGCTCTTTGGATTGATCTTTGTATACATTCTGTGTACCGTATTGAGTGGGGCTCATCACAAGGAGTATATGCATTTGTTAACTACAAATCCTACATTGCAGTTTCAAAAAAAAAAAAGCAATTACAACTTAAAACAAACTACAATACATTACACAACATTTTGTTGCAGGTCCACTTGTAATATTCTATTTCAGTGGCAGGAAATGGCACCATGTGAATTACAGTTGTCTACAGGTGTAGAAGTGGTTACTTCATATTTTTAATATGACCTAGTAGCTAAGCTCAGGATGTGGAAATGTAAAGCTGTGTCTAGAACAAATGGATTGTTTCTGACAATACATATATAGATAATGCATTGTGGTAAGTGACTTGACTGAAGGTAAAAAATAGATCTGTTCTCAATATGTTGCATGTTGTTTGAAAAAAAAAAGGATATGCATTCATCCCACTTTTACTTTGGTAAATAGATGTTACAGGGGTTTGTATTTTTTTTAAAAAAGTTGGTAAAACCTATTTGTAAACAATTTTCATTTTCCAAACAATAAGATCTAACCAAGAACATTGATATTAATTCTAAAGCAACTTTGTTGTATTTATTGGCATAATCTATTTTGAATTCTTTTAGAAATATAGAACTGTTTTCCTGTTAAATGCTTTGCATAAGGGAAATAAATTGATAGATGCTTTAACATTGTTTAATTAGCATATTATGTAAGTTCTGTATCAAATCTGACATGATGCAGCAAAGCAGAGGGTGTCCCCCCCCAATTAAGTCATTAGTGTTAAAGAAAATTAAGCAAACCATATACCTGATTTTACAGTTCTAATGGATCACAAAACCACTATTGTCATTGTCACCATTGACAGTCAGCAGGGACTGATGTGGTGTGATGGTTAGAGCAGGGGTGTCGAACTCCTTTGTTATGATCTGACATAAATGAGACCTTGTTGGGCCAGGCCATGTGTGTACCTATTTAGGATTAGAAAGCAGAGATATAAACTTTATAAAGGATACAGACAAACACAATTAAATATATATTTTTAAAAAACTTAAAAACATGCTTAAAACATTTGCATTCATTAGTTTTAAAGGTGCTTTCTTTGTATTTCTCCCATGGGATCCAGGGAATTGGGCAAAGGAAGCTCTGGCTTTTTCCTTCCTTCCCCAGGGAACCAGGAGGGGGAGAAGCCTCAGACAATAGAAGGAAGAGAGGCTTGGCTCAGTAGCTCTGCTGTGTGATTGAGAGAGCCTGGCAAAACAAGGTATCCCTACCTTATTCCTCCCCAAGGGAGAAACCTCAAGCAATGGAGAAAATAGATGTTCTATAGCTTCTGGGCAATTGAGCAAGCCTTGCAAAGCAAGCTGTGATGCAGAAGGAAGCAAGAGAGAGGGGGAAGGAAACAGATGACAGCCAGTTGCTCGAGGGGGCTGATAGGAGTCCTCTGGGGGCCTGATTCAGCCCCAGGGGCATGTTTGACACCCCTGGGTTAGAGTGTGTGATGAATTCCAGAAACCTGAGTTGAAATCTTCACTAAATCTTGAAGCTTATTGAGGGACCTTCAGACAAATCATGCTGTCAGCCTATCCTACCTCATGAGTTGGTGTGAAAATTAAATTAACAGTGAGATAACTGTATCCTCAGAGAGGAAATAAGAAAAATGTGAGGTGATTTTTTAACTTTTAAAAATGAAGCTATCATTCAGCTTTTGGGAAGAGAAACAAAATATTTATTTTCAGATTGGAACAGCTGTGACAGAGAATCTAGATGTATTTCCTCATTGTAATCCTCCTGCTGCAAGATATTCTGTCCCTGAATAGGATGGTTCCATTTAGCTGTTAAGTCCTATCATCCAAGAATGTGCCCTTTAATAAAACCATGCCCATGTCTTATGGTAGTGAATTCTTAATGTTTATTACATGTTGTGTGAAAAATATTATCTTTTGTCAGCTCCTGAGCCTGGTACTATTTTTGCTTGTAGTTGCATGAGACAAACCCTGAGATATTCCCCTGTCTCATTCCACACATGAAATATACCACCTGTAAAACATCAAAGTCATTTTGTTTCGTAGTTTGGCATGCTGAGCCATGGATATTATTAAAGGAACATTTTGAACATCCAATGTATTTGAACTGTGCACACAGAGCTTCCCATTCTGTGAGCATTTCAGTAGCAAGGGTAATTTTTCATATTATCAAATGTGGTGACCTCACTTTGGTTCACTGTAGATGTGTAAGCATGCTTATGTTAATTTTGGATAAATGATATCAGAGTAAGATCAGGTCAAGTGGAGTAAGCATCTGTTGTCTTTTCCCAGCTCTTCCTACTTATTTTTCACTTGCCCACTTTGTCTTTCCCCTGGATCTTTTGCTACCCATGAAGCTTCTGTGATAAACAAATTAATCATCTAAATCTAACTTTGTAGAAAATATTTTGGGTTGGATCTACCAGTTTTTCCACACAATCTCCCCCAGTTCCCATCCATAATACCGTGTGTGTGTGTTTTAACATAGCAGGCTCCATGATTTCATTGTAATCTTTTGGCATGATTAAAGAGAACACCTTCCTTTTTTACTAGGAGAAAAAACTGTTTGGATCCAACCCAGCATTTCTATTTGAAGAGGATTTGTCATAGGTTAGAATAGTAACTTGCAATAGGTGACCTTCAGGTGACCTCCAGTTACAGAATTCCATTATTGCCTATGGCTTTTCAATCAATTAGTATCAGTCTCAGTCCATCAGTTCTTCCCCCCCCTCTATACACTACAGCACAAACAAAAGTAATTTCATAAACAGAATCAGTTCATCAATACTTCTCTATTTCACGATCAGCATTTTAATCAATTCATACAGGATAAATTCATACATTCCTATGTTACTACCCACCCTTACCCTGTTACTGAAAGGATACCATTACCACTAATGCTAACATATTGTAATACGATATCAGACAGTGTTTTTAAATACGTTGAATTAGACCATAAGGTAGAAATAAAGAGGAAGTATCTAGGAAGTGAAGGCTGAAAATATTGGCGCTGAGTGAAATCAGAGGGCTTATTTTAAGCTCTGAATACATGACTTTAATGGAAATAATTTTAAAAGAAAAGTGAATCTGTCACTTAACTTCCATAGGAGTAGATTTGGATGGAATTATGACTTTGCAATTGATGTTATAAGGGTTCCTTGGAGACATTCATAATCTTGGTGAAAATGTAAAAAAAAAATGCTTTGTCAGGCCTGCATTTTGAGATTGTATTTGATGATCCAACTATTTGTGGATTATTTACATGGCAGGATATAATGTTTCTCTGGAGCTCTAGCTTACAGTATACTGAAGAACCTTTAAATTCTACTGTAACACCATTATACATTTTTGCAGTTATATCTCCCTGGGTGGTGGAAGGGTTTGGTTTCTATCTACCAGGCTGAGTCAGCAAAAGAGATTTTGTATTTCACTTTAAAGTGAATGCAGAATAATTATATAGATATAATTTATATCTGCAGTAAATTTTACTACTTTGCATCTAGACAATAATAACCAAGCTTTACGTTTGTTCAACAGTTCTTTTTTCATATACAGAATGTTTCTGCTCTTGCTTTCCCATGCTCAGAACATGGACTGTGATTCAAAACACTGTCTTAGATGTTCCAAAGGCAAGGACATACCCAGTGAGATTTTTGGACTGGAGAACCTCATTCCACATTACAAATTGTTTTTGAGCCCTCCAAATTTTGTACTCATCCCCTCTAAGTAGCCCTTGGCTGCTGTGTGGTATGAAGGGATCAGTTCAAGCCATTCGGCCTTTAAGCTCAGAGTCCTATTATTAGGATGCTGGTGTTGGCATTTGTTTGAAGAATAGTGCAGTGTGGCATGGTGCATTTCCATGTCAGTCATACAAATGATATAATTCACAAACTACCCAGTGCAGTGTGCATTTAGTGCAAGTCTCAATGTATATAATGGGACTTATTCCAAGATAAATGTGTATAGAATTGTGTGTTCTTTCACTGTTCTAAATACATTCTGCAACTTGCCTAATTTTATACCATCTCTGAAAAAGGCAATTTACCCTTTCATAGCACTAGTTCTGACTGTAACTAGTGGTCATCAGAACTTCCATCTGGAAGTTTGCCAATTCCCAGTTGTGATCTGAAGATCTTCCAGAATTACAATTGATATACCAACTCCAGAGATCTATTCCCCTTGGGAAAATGGCAGCTTTGAATGGTAGCCTTTGTGGGAATATATTGTACTAAGATCCTTCCCTCCTCAAACTCTGCCCTTCCCAGGCTTTCGAAGCCAGAGTTGCCAGCTGTATCCATCCACCTCTCCACCCAATCTTATTGGCCTCAGAACACTAGAATGATTTTCATTAGTGTATTTATTTATTTATTAAATTTATCAACCATCTTCCCTAGTTGAACCAGGCTCAGGGCAGTGTACGACAGTCATATAAAACAAATAGGATTTGAATAAGACAATAAAAACATAATAATGCAGTTCATTACTAGTCTTCTTTGACTACAAATGGCACTAAAATCCTAACATCCTAACAACGATGTTATCTTGTGGGGAATGTGTCAAGATGGAACTGTCACTGTCCTTTACAAACACCTGGTGGAACACGTCTGTCTTGCATGCCCTGTAGAAATGTTAAAAAGTTATATACTTTACAAAAGGGTGCAGGATAAGGATTGCCAGCCCCAGGTTGGAAACTCCTTGGAATCCATACAGTCCAAAGTAGCCGTATTCTCCAGGGGAATTGATCTCTGTCTTCTGGAAATTATATGTAATTCTGAGAGATCTCCAGGCCCCACCTGGAGAATGATAAATAAATAATACATCTGGAGACTGGCAGCTCTAGTTCACCCTGTGGCTAACAGTCTCCAGTTTGTGGGTCAGTTTCGAATGCATGTGGCATAAAAGGACTTGTTCAAGCTGTGTTCTAGAATAGCAAATTTATGCTATGCGCTGGACTATATTTGTTACATGCAGATAAACTGTAACATTAATCATATGAATCTATATTGCCTAATAAAAACTAACACATGTATTTAAAATGACTTTTTAAGCATACATGCTTTGAGGTAAATAAATTTGAAATCAATGAAACTGACGCATAAGCAAATGCATTTACAATCAGGATAGCAAGAAGTTTCACTTTTGCTTATTTCTAATTTGTTCTCATAAAATGCTATTCAATTTACATACATTTTCAAATGTTAAATAATTTTATTATTGAATCATGACATATGATTAAATGCTGCCTGAAATCTCTTCTTAAAGTGGCTTTTGTGAATAATACGAGGGCAGGGGGGGGGGGACCCACACACCAAAAATGCTCAAAACAGCTAAATGGATCATTTGGAGTTCAGGCAATAAAAACTTAATCCATGACTGAAATGCTCTATCTCAGGCTGAATCTAATTTTAACAACCATTCTAGTGACCTTTTCCTGAACAGAAAGAAACTAGGTGGAGATTAATGAAAATTCCTCCAACCTTTCACATAGATGCTCTAGCTATCCTCACCATTTTAGTGGGGCGTGATTGTTACACACCTCTCTTATAAGGTAAACATAATCTAATTATGAATGATGAAACTAAACATACAACTTGAAAAAAAGCATTTGTTATCTCTGGAAGCACCATTCTGTAATGCTTTCTGTCTTTTTGCAAGGCAATTAATTACTGAGTTCATTAATTAATGAACATATTAGAGAAAGATACCATTACTGACTAGGGGAGACCTGATATATTACTGAGTCAATAAACTATTGAACACAAAGAAGGACCTTTTGGAAGATTTCCCCCCTTCATCTTGCAGCCCACATACGCATATATTATTCTTGCCTGGTCAGCAGTTTGCAGATGTTCTTATATTTCATATTACTAATTCCTTTAATCACTGGAGGCTTGACAATGTTTTACAACCTTGCTAATGAACAGTTGGGCAGTTGACATTGGTTGGGCAACTTTATATGTCGGGAGCAATATAATGAGAGGTCCCCCCCCCCCCCCCCCCCCCGTTTCCAACAATGCTTTTTGAAGCTAATATAAACCAGCAGCCAGGAACAGGAAAGAATATGGTGAGTACAAGAGATACATTTGTAGGGGAAGAAATCATGTAGAAAAAGGCAGCCATGTTTTATGATAGAGTAGTGATCAAAAGAAAGAATTGTAAAATATGGCTTATATTACAATAGCTTTGAAAATAGCTTGTTTGACTTTCACACATTTTGGTTGGGAGACAGTTGATAATGGTAAAAGCCAAATGGGCATTGTTGTGGCAGCTGTTCTTAATGCTTACCAGGGCATTGCCACCCTGTTCACCCTATAGTCCCTCTTGCCCACTAAATGAATCCTACGTAATAGAACAGATGATGTATTCCTATGCAGTTAAACTCTTCTGAGCCCATTGACTTCAGTGGACTTAGAAGGATGTAATGCTTATCTACAAGTAGGTCTCACCATGTTCAGTGTGGACTTCTGTGAGTGTGCGTGTGTGTGTTCTGAGGCATAGGAAGTTCGTATTGATGCATAGGTTTGCAGTTGCACAAATCAGTTAAAAGAGCGTTCAGCAAATGGCAGTTGCAGGTACCACCCTTCCCCCATCTCCAGCTGACCCTGGAGTAATCACTAGTTGCATCTAAATTGATAGAGTGATCATTTCCTGGCATTTCCAGTAGTTACAGTAGATTGTTAATGTGTGAATGATGAATATAATTTCCTCCATTTCAAAAATCTCTGTGCAAATTAAGCCTAAATGCACACCATAAATTTACTAGTAATAGTTTGAAGAGCACAGGCCATCTTTTGCACTATTTAAAAACGGAGGTCTTGGCCTTCTCTTTGTAAAAAAAAATAATAAAAAGCCATCCTGGTTATTTATGTATTTGCTTTATGGTTTAAAGAAATTATTCATCTTTTCTCCTTCCAAGTAATCTTTCTATGCATACCACATATTTAAATCTTATATTCTTATATTACATTTTAAGAAGGGGAAGAGGGTTGTGTTTTTAAAGGAAATACATCAGTTGTCAAAAGGCAAACACTGTTGCCTGGAAAAAAGGAAAGGAGTAAGGGAGGTAAATGAAAGTTTCTATGTGTCTCTATCTTTTTTTGCATCTCCATCAGCATACTGGTGGTTTTGAGCATATTCAACCAGAGACTTCATACTGATGCTTAACTGAGCTAAACCTTTTATGAGTCTCCCCAAAAGGAACATCAGAACATATGAAGGGGGGGGGGGGGGGGAGAGAGACTTTGCTCTACATTTAAGTATATTTAAGTATATGTTTCAGTCTTACTTATACATGACATGCTGCAATTTGAAGACATAACTAGCATTACAGAACATTCCTTCAGGCACTTGGTAAGCTAAAACCAGGAGATCTGTGCAATACATATATGTTTAAAACCCAAATAGGGGCTTTTGCCTGCATTGTGTAAATACATTTATTCATTTTCATGGGAGGATGGTAATGACTCAATGCACCTTATAACTGGAGTTACTCTATGGCAGTGATATGTTCATTTGTCATAACAATCTCTAAAAAAATTTTAAGCAAGACTTTTTGTGTAAACAAATTGAAAAATGAAAGTTATTCTGCAAGCAGATATTTTAAAATGTAGGTATGTGCCATCAAGTTGTAACTGATTTATGGTGTCCCCAGCAGGAGCTTTCAAGACAACTGAGAAGCAGAGGTTGCTTGCAATTGCCTTCCTCTGCAGCATTTTCTTTGGTGGTCTCCCATCTGAGTACTGACCCTGCTTAGCTTCCAGAATCTGACAAGATCAAGCTATAACATACCTTCTTCCTTCTCTAAGCTATTTAAATAGCTAATATGAATTACATTCATATTTACTTTCAAGGTCCAAGAGTCCATGTATAGGGTTCTGTATATAATATAAACAGGGGTGGAATTGTAGCAGCAGTTCCTTTGCATATTATGCCACACATTCCTGATGTAGCCAATCCTCCAAGAGCTTACAAAAAAGAGCCTTGTAAACTCTTGGAGGATTAATTACATCATGGATGTGTGTCCTAATTAGGGTTGCCAATCCCCAGGTGGGGGCAGGGGATCCCCCAGTTTGGAGGCCCTCCCCCCCGCTTCAGGGTTGTCAGAAAGCAGGGGGAGGGGAGGGATATGTCTGCTGGGAACTCTATTATTCCCTATAGAGATTTATTCCCATAGAAAATCATGGAGAATTGATCTGCGGGTATCTGGGGCTCGGGGGGGGGGGCTGTTTTTTGAGGTAGAGGCACCAAATTTTCAGTACAGCATCTAGTGCCTCTCCCCAAAATATCCCCCAAGTTTCAAAAAGATTGGACCAGGGGGTCCAATTCTATGAGCCCCAAAAGAAGGTGCCCCTATCCTTCATTATTTCCTATGTTATTTCCTATATTATTTCCTTTAAATGTGATGGCCAGAACTCCCTTTGGAATTCAACTATGCTTGTCACAGCCTTGATCTTGGCTCCACCCCAATGTCTTTTGGCTCCTCCCCCAAGGTCTCCTGGCTCCACCCCTAAAGTCCCCAGATATTTCTTAAATTGGACTTGGCAACCCTAGTCCTAATATGCAAAGGAGCTCCTGTTAGAATTCCAGCCCTGAGTATAAGGGTTCTTTGTATGTGAAATTTGAGAGATTTTTCTCAGCAGCATTTGATGGGATATGTGGAACTGTAGCCAGAAGACAAAATAAGATTCACCTTACCCAAATGCAAAGAAGCATGTGCTCATGGGCCCCTTTGGATTTCACCCCTTTGGATGTCACAACATAATGACTGTGAATGTAATTGTCCAGGTTAAATTCCTTGAGCTACAGATTCATTGCATGGCTTCAGACAAGTCACTGTCCTGCTGCCTGTGCTCACATCCACAATATGAGATAATAAATGTGATCTAACTTACAAGGCTGTTGTAACAGTTATTGAAATAATGCATGTAAAGTACTTTGGTACTCTACTGAGCATTATTATTTATTAAGAAGTTGGCTTCTTGTTTCTTTTTCCAGGCCATTCGTTGCACCTTGGTAAATTGCACGTGTGAATGTTTCCAGCCAGGGAAGATAAACCTGAGAACCTGTGATCAATGTAAACATGGCTGGGTGGCACATGGTAAGCAACATCTTTGTTTTTTTCTCCCTCTTAAGTTTACTTCTTTATGGCTGGGTCCAGACCAGCATTTTAAGCTGGCACAGGGACAAAGGTGCGGGTGGACCAAAAAAAGGTAACCAAATGCGTGCATCTGCCCCCTGTCCAACTTCCACACTCACCTTGTTGCCAGTCATCTGAGTCCCGCCACAAAAAGTTACCACTTCCAAAGTGGTAGCAAATTGGCGGGGTGGCTTTCAAAGCGCCTCAAAGGTGCCTTCAACACAGCATTTGGAGTGCTTTGGCGCTATGGATGCTCCTCTAAGGCACTTGCAGTCCGCCCTTATCCCAGATGCACCATCTGGCCATCTGAGGGCGCTTCTTTTTGTGCTGACCCACTTCCGGGTCAGCACAATGCTGCCCCAAGCCGCTGGTCTGGATCCAGCCTATGTATATGTGCAAATGCAACCCTACAATTTTATACAGTTATATAGCTGCATCTATATGTCTGCTATCAGTTCATCTATACAATATCAATAGTGCAGTCCTAAGTAGAGTTACACATTTCTAAGTCAATTGAAGAACATGGTCTTAGAAGGGTTAACACTGCTTAGGAATGCACTGTAGAAAGCATTCCACACAGCACAGGCATGATTGTTTGTGTTCTGTAGAGAACAAAATAGTGATAATCCAATTGATCCAACACATACAGCTTCAACTGCATTTGAAAAAAATGTGTACTGTTTGTGTACACCTCAAAGAACATATTCAAGTTTCTGTAATGCAGTGCTCAGAATACTAAGAAGATGGGGGTGGGAATCTGTCAGTCTCAAACACATTGCATACCTGAGTTTTCACAAGCTGTAACGTAGCACACACGTATAATCATTATTTGAACTGGAGTAAGAGAACAAACTGAAGATCTGTGGTAAATATAAGGGCAGTTTCAGGTATTCCCTTACTCCTAATGACATTGCAAGTTAGGAGAACAATAATTACAAAACTCTTACCACAGCATGCAGCCCCCAATATGTAAAGTGCCTTCACGTGCTGAGGGATAAATCTCTTAAACATTGTACGCCTTGCATGTTACTTCAGTAAGTAAGGATTTCTGCACAACCTGCATATGAGATAAGTGGCCGTCTCTTAATTCATGATGAGCTAAATACCTACAAGCTTGTCATCTACAGTGGTGACAAAAGCCTTCTGTTCAAGGTAGTTGCCTCATAGTACTTCCTGGTAGAGACAGTTTACTTTATTGTGTAGTTGAGCTTTGAAGCTCACAGTATTCATCACAAGCAACCAAAAAGCATTTGATGGAAATCCAAACACACTAGAGTCCTTCTGTCAGAGCATGGAGAGCATGTTCTATGCTGGTTGAGAGAGAGCCTTGATGGTGGTTAACCTTAATAAGGAATGCCTAGGGCACAGCCTGAGATATATTTTTGACTTGACTAAGACAACTTATTTGCTGTAAATGAGGAAGTATTCTCCCCCTCCCCCACACTATTTGTCCTCCAGATAGGTAACATTGATTGTAATGGTTTGGATCCTGTATATTCCTTTTTCTTGTGTGGACTCTATTCTTCTGGGTGTAAGCATTTTGCGTGAGCCATATAGTGAGAAGGAGTACACTAAAAGTAGAAAGAAAGCATAGAATTAAAGAAAATGTTAACAAAGTAGTCCAGCGACTAGTTCTAGTACTTCATTCCATCAGATCTCCTAACTGCTTGTGAAGCTCCAGAAAAATGAAAGAACCAATTGTAGGATGGACAGAGTTTCAGTAGGAGAAACTAGATGTCCACGTCAACAGACTCTGATAGAGGGAATGCCAAGTCCCACTGATTTCAGTGGGAGAGATTTAAGAATGTGTTTTTATTTAGTGTGTTTTTTATAGCCTCTAATTCCTTGAAAAATGTAACAGTGACCATGAGATTCCCCCCCCCCCCATTTTATCATCAGATCAACCCTGTGTGATTAATAACCCGATGTAAGCCAAAATGCCCTCAAAACGAGGTTGGGGGAATTGTCAGGTGGGCACCTGGCTTAGTCAGGATCTTTTTACCTATGTATACAGGATTCCATGTCCAGAAAGTAATGCTTAAAAATATTAGGGACTCTAATTAAGTAAAACAATTAAAATTTATTAAGAAAAATATAGGCTTCCATACAAGATAAAATACTTATAAAATCATACACACAGTCCTAAGAAAAATAGATAGAGAGATAGGGGAACACATGGGTAGACAAACAGATATTTACCGATCGTAGTCTTCAAGGAAGGCTCCAATGGCGACAAATGAGGAAGTGGGAGAGGGGACCCGAAACTGATCAGAAATCAGGGATGGATCTATGCAGCGGAATTGGGATACTGATAGAAGCATACCTGTGGGTAGCTAGTCCACAGATTATAAGGACTCTTTTGAGCCCTTAGGGGATGGGAGGTACAAGGGAGGAGGAAGGTGGTCAGCTGGTGCATGACCTCCCCAAAAGTGGAAGTTTCGCAGTGACCATACGGCTGGACTACTGCGACAACCAATAGAAAGTTCATTGGTGGCACCTAATTTGGTGCTTGCTCTTGACCAATGGACTTGCTTGGATCCTGGATATCTGAGTGAACTTTCAGGTTGAAATGGACCAAGGGGAGGCTCCAAAATGACAGTTGGGAAGAAGAATAAAGAAATTACTTGGGTGGAGAGATACTTAGGACTATTAGACTTATCTAAAAGGGTGAGAATAGAGTCAAATCATGGTCTAGGTAACACCCAGTTTGTACAAAGAAACTTGGCTCTGGCTGAAGATGGTCTTCCTCTTCTTCTGTCTTCTCCTTGGCACTAGTCTTTGTCTTGAGTTCCGTCAAACAAAGAAAGTGGCGGTTGGATGATTAACCACTCCTGGGGTGGGTAGGTTACTTGCAGGCACAGGTGGCATCTGGTATGTATGTGAGCCGTCCGCTTCGCTGGAATGGAGTCAAGCTGGTAGGAAGATGGCTGCGTGTGGTGTTAGCCCTCCACGGTGGATTCCATGGTCAGTGCTTCAAAACCATTCTCCTGGATAGCTCCTGGCGGTGCAGTTTCCTCTGTTCCATGGCTTAGATAGACGTCATACGGAATGACGGGAAGTCTTCCGTTCTCCTTGTGGGCACTCTTGTACCGGTCTTGAGTGCCTTTGTAGAGTTATGGCTGCTTGTACTGCATAAGTCGCTTTTGCCCCTGGATAGGTGTGCTCACGCTCTCTGGCCAGACATGTGCGAGTCACTTCTCCAGGTGCTCTGGCAACCAAGCTGGTAATTACGATGTCTGTAAGGGGTTTTTCCTCACACTGAAAAGATTTAGCCTGAAATCATCCCATGAGCTGAATGGGTTTTTCAACACACATCTTTCCAGTCTGATATTTTCCCCACAACACTAGACCTTCTCTTTGAAATAAATTTTGACTTAAAGATGCTTACATTTGATACAATTTATTTATTTATTTAGGATTTATATCCCGCCCTTCCCACAAGTGGCTCAGGGCGGCTTCCAAAAATTGGTCAACATAAAATTAAACACTTTTAAATATATAGGCAATTAAATATTTAAAACAGTTAAAACCTTAAAACCAATAAACATTCCAGTTACATATAAAACAGACGTCTGGTAAGCTACATTGAGTTCTCATCTTAGCTAGGTGTAGGCTAACCGGAAGAGGGTCATCTTACAGGCCCTGCTGAACTGAACAAGGTCCCGCAGGGCCCTCACCTCCTCCGGCAGCTGGTTCCACCATGTAGGGGCCATAACGGAGAAGGCCCTTTCTCTGGTGGATTTCAAGCGGGCTTCTTTTGGCCCAGGGATAGTGAGGAGGTTTTGTGTTCCCGACCTCAGTGCTCTCTGGGGAACATGTGGGGAGAGACGGTCCTTCAGGTAGGCAGGTCCCAGGCCATATAGGGCTTTAAAGGTAATAACCAGCACCTTGTACCGGACTTGGTATATCACTGGAAGCCAGTGCAGGGTCCGAAGACCAGGCCGAATGTGTCCCCACTTTGGGAGACCCAATAACAGCCGGGCCGCGGCATTCTGCATCAGCTGTAATTTCCGAGTTCGGGACAGGGGCAGCCTCATGTAGAGGGCATTGCAGTAGTCCAACCTCGAGGTGACCGTAGCATGGATCACTGCTGCTAGGTCGTCGCGCTCCAGGAATGGTGCCAGCTGCCTTACCTGCCTAAGATGAAAGAACGCGGACTTGGCAGCTGCTGCTATCTGAGCCTCCATCTTTAGGGAAGGCTCCAATAGCACCCCCAAGCTCCTGACCCTGTCCACCGCTATCAGCGGCGCACCGTCAAAAATTGGTAGGGGGATTCCCCCCCCGGGCCGCGGCGACCCAAGCAAAGGACCTCTGTCTTCGCCGGATTTAGCTTCAGCCCACTCAGTCTGAGCCACTCAGCCACGGCCTGTAGTGCCCGTTCAAGATTTCCCCCCCCCCCCGCCCCGAATTATCTTCTGGCAACTCTCCCAATACGCTTCACCATTTCCATACTTAAATTTTAGGAGTAAAATCTTCCCAAACCCAAGCTCCTTTAAATGCTTTGACTCTGTACCTGCAGAAGCCACTTGTTGATCACAAAAAGCACTTGTCAAGTGTGCTTCCTTCATTTTGGTTGTTTACTCCCATCAAGTGTGGGCATATGTATGGGATACATTAAAAATTCACATTTGAGAGTATCTTGCCAACATGTGTAAATTTCTTAAGTTTTTTTTTAATAAATCCAATCACCATGTTTACATTTTGTGGCAAAGCAAGTCTGGTGATATATACATATACATTTTGCTGAGACACATTCCAAGCATATGTGTATAAATTAGTGCCTTTGGACTGTGGCAACCCACTTGAGTTGTTTAGCTTAGCTACTTTCCAAAATCTTTAGGGGGTGTTCCTTGCAGACTGATTAATACTTTGCAGTATCTAACACCTGGATTTGAAATCGCTGAGCACTAGAGGTTGTTCTTCCAAAACCAAAGCTCTGTACCTATGGAAACCACTTGTTGATCACAAAATGTACTTGTCAGGTATACTTCCTTCATTCTGGTTGTTTATTTCCATCAAGTCTGAACAGTAAGCTGTCCTAAAACATTAGCCTTCAACTCTTCCAGACTTAGCAGGCACTGAATATGGGCCCAACTAAGATACAAGCATATGACGGGAAATAAAGTGATTTTGAGACATGTTACAGGATGAGGGAAAGCCGAACTTATGATGTTAAGGCATTGAGCAACATTGCCCACTCTTCCATTTGTGGTGTAATGCAGTACACTTTCTGTTCATACAAGAGGTAGTGGAATAAACTAAATCGCATTCCCTTTCCTCACTGTCCTTTTCTCCACTTGCCATGGTATATGCATTCAGTGGATTCTGCAGTCTTCAGCAGATTGCGGGGGGGGGGGGGGGGGGGAGGTGTTGAAGGAAGTGGAATGCTACTTCCATGAACTCTTTTCACTTGCTCTGTGACAGTATCCAGAATCCCTCCCACAAACACACAAATCTACCAATCATATTTTAAGTCAAAGGACAGTTTTCACAATGGAAGGACAAGCAGGTAAAATAGGGGTAAAGGAGCCATGCTTTGACTAAATGAATCTAAAACCCACAAAGCTTGAAACAATCTTAGTGGTTCATTCACCTTCACTGGCACTGCACAATCTACATTATCAAATTGATTCAAAGAGAGGTTTGGAATTTAAATCTCTTGGACCAATAGGAACCGAGGAGGAAGAAACTTGCTCTTGTGGAGCTGTCTGTAAACAGTTGTCTGGATTGCTTTGGGAAGAATCTCTAATAACTGCTTGTATAATATTTTGGGGATTTGTTGCTGCAGAAACAAAAGATGTGTAATGGTAAGAGAAATGGCTGCTTCCTCTTTCAACTGAGCTCTGTTGCTGCTCAAAGAGGTGGGGGGAATCTTGAAAGTTTAAAAGCTTTTTTCAATTCAAAGGTGGCAAATGTAGGTTGTCAGTATAAGAACAGATTCATCAAAGGGTTCCTTTTGTGGCAGTATAAGTGTTTCTATTGGCATACATTCAGTTTATCGAGCTTTGACCCTACACCCTTGTGCTATAGTGGTAATCCTACCATCAGTGTTTTCTAATGCTCAAGCCAACAATTGCATAGCTTATAGTGGCCTATGCTTAGCACTGCTCCTCTTAAAAAGGAATTGGTTGTTTCTTGAGTGAATCTCTGGTGTTTAAGGGATTTAAGGAACTAGACTGTTTTAATTTGCTTCCAGCAGAAACTTGGCATATGTTTTTTCAGCTTGGAGTAAGATTTATTTATTTTTAAAATCGTTTAAATTGGCTAAACCATTTCCTAGGCCCAGAGTAGTCGAGTAGACAAGATTTAAAAGGAAAAAAACACACAATTTTTTGAGACATGTTATAGGATAAAAAATTTTAACAGTTAACATTGGCATTTCATAAGCATTTTGATTTAGTGCAGAGCAGTGCTACTGAGTATGGAAAAAGAAAGTTTGCCCAAAAAAGTAACCATTGAAAAGTATTTTCTTAACATGCCTAACAGCCACTCTCCCATTATTTATGTCACATGTTCTGTTGAGATAAACACACATTGATTTTTTTCGTGTTGAAATTCATGGCACTTTGAAGTGTTTAATTTTGACTGAATTATTCCTTATTGTCTCATATGGCTTGCCTAACTTAGGTCCAAAGTGCTATTTTTTTCTTCCGTAGGAATAATAATAGAAAACAAATGTTATTCCATTTGGTTTCCATTTCCTCCTACCACTTGTTGTTTTTGACACTTTTGTCCTTTCCCCCTAATTTTCATATCTGTTCAATGAATTTTTCTTCTGTTCAAATGCCTTTCCCTGGACTCTTGAATAGAAGCAAGTATGCCATGGTCATCTGCCTTGGTTCTGTGCTTCTGCTTGGTAAGGGGTAAGGGGAACATGGGAAGGAAACAATATCCCATGATCGCTGATGTCCCTTCTGACTGTGTAACTTGAAGTGACACTGCCATGTTGTGGGAAGGTCTAGGATTTCCCTGAAATTCTATGAGTCCCATAGAAATCACTCTGATTATGCAGCCTAGGGTTGCCAGCTCTGATGATCATACCAGTGAGGGAGTTGAAGGGACTTTCTGGGAGTGGGGATGGAACACCCCATCATGTTCACACCACATAGAAGTGACATCATCATGTTGGTGATGATGCACAGTGATGCTTTGCTTTTTGGGCAAAACTGTATGGTAGAATCACCCGCAGATGATAGTTTTCAAAACAAAAACAGATTGGCATTGCACAGTGTCACTGAGGTGATGACATAACTTCTGTGTGACATAAGCACTTTGCGTTGGGGGGGCAGGATTTTCCCCTGCCAGCCAGCGGCAGTAGGCAGGAGCCCCCCCCCACAAAAAAGGAGGGAATACCCTCTCCCCAGCTGTGGGATGGCACACTTAAAGCATCCAGAAGTGACATTGGAGCATTGCAGGATGTCATTTCAGTAAGTCTCCATCCCACTAGTCTCCAGAGTCACATCCAATTCTTTTTGTTCTGGGTAATCAGTAATGAAATGGTATATATGTTGTGTTACACTTCAGTTCTCTGAAATTCCATTTAAAGGATCAGCTACAAGGGAAAGCATGTTCACATTCTCTCTTTATCCCCAGGCAGAGATACATACAGACAGTGTGTGTGTATATGTATGTGTGTCCCTGTACAGTAAACCACCTGGAATTCCTTATGGTTCTACTTTGTGGATTAATATATATTGAGATCCTAAACAATGTTAAATTTAAAAGTCCCCTTTTATTTAGTCTAGTAGTTTTTAGTAATTTATTTATTTATTTCGATTTTAGCCCACCCCTCCCGTAGAGCAGGCTCAGGCTAATTGTTGTACAGACCCGTCATAATCTAATGTCCTAAACTAAGACTGAGTTTAAATTCAGCTTTGATGGAGGACCAGATGTAGCACACTCTTTGCCTGAATTTACAGGGTGTCTGTATGTAGAGATTTAGGAATGTCCTGGATTTTTAAAATTCAGTCTGATTCCTAAACACTGGCAGCATTTGTAGGTATTGTTTTTGGTGTTTAACCTCATTAATACACAAGTTATAGTTTAGTTTATTGTGCTTTTTCTTCCTTTTTTCTTTTTTTATGCTGATGAGATTGTGATGGACTCTAGTATATAGAAATACTTGTTTTGGATAGTTTATTACTTCCCAGTGTTATATCTTTCCTTTGTAATGGCCTCACTCTACCACTTTTGCAAACAGTGCACTGGTCTTTCAATCTATGGTTCATGAAAACTTTGGTTTTTGTAAGGATTTGCTGAAACAGATTATTTCAGATGATAGTCCAAGATCACTTTAGCTTACAATTGACAAGTGTTCCATTCATTGTCTGCTAAAGCAGGCTCCCTTCTTCTTTCAGTAGAAGAGGTGTTATAGCTAACTTCCTGTAAATGAGGCCAACAATTAATGCAGTAATCCCATTACTGTGTAAGGGCTGTTGCTTTATCATAAGCTTGCATATATTATATGACTGTGACTTCTGATTATTTCACACGATCCCTTTCTATATGGTAATTTGTAAAACCATAGGAAATTAGGCATGGGTGGGTAGAAATTTGGGATGATTTTTGCTTTGGTGCTACAAAAAGGTGAAAGGGAGAGCCTTTTTGCATTTGTATTATGAACATTTGCTGCTGACGCTGGAGTTTCCCCATAAGTCTTGTAAAGTGAAGGCAATGTATGTCTGTGTACATGCATCTTTCAGTAGAGGTGTAAACTTGGGGGTGGGGAGCATGGCTCATGCCCCATCGGGATTTCCTGGCTGGGTCAATGTCCCGTGGGCTGCCAGGTAGGATCATGAAGCTGCTCAGGCTGTCAAGTTCTGAAGTTCAGTCAGTCCGGTTGGCCATCTAAGCATGTTCACAAGAGGCACAGGGCTGATTTTGTTTGTTTTTGTAAAGATAAGAAGGGGAAGGGACCGTCAGTGGATAGTACTGCCTGTGAAAAGCCCCATTTCAGGATCTAGCACTGCCTTACGTTAGACAAAATGAGGTCAAGTCTCTTCTTAGACTATGCTAATGCATGGCCAAAACCTTGAACAGGAAACTTATTCACTGTTGGGACATCTGCATGCCCACCTATCACCAACATTCCAAAACAGGATTTAGTGTTTATTAAGGGAAATATAAGGGTACAGGAATTGAAAAGACACCCAAGTACAAAAACAGTGAAATTGCTGAAATCGCCAAATCAATGCACCAGTGCAATTTCATCAGCAAATGCAAATTCTCCTGAGAGGAGAAACTAATTACCATCAAGCAGCCAGGTGTGCTTGATTACCTTTTGCTAACCTTACCTGAATGTCTCCTGGCCTATGAGTGCACCTCAGGCATGGGTGAAGCCTCCACCCTGCCAGCCTTTTCATCCACCCTGCCTGAATGCAAGCACCTTTTGTTACCTTTCTGGGAAGCCCCCTATCACTCTCCTAAACTAATCAGAGCCAGGAAATCCATAGATTATCCAGGGCTCACCATGAATTTCTGGAATTTACAATTTTAAAAAATATTCTTTTGTGCTGGCTCCTGTAACTCTGCAAGCCAAAATGGTGATCTTACCCTCTCAACTTGTGCAGAGGATGGCAATTCCACTTTTCTTTCTCTGGGACTTTGAGACATTTTCTTGCCACACAGGAGCATTCCTCCACTGCCTTACCTTCTTATTTTTGTCTTGGGAGCTCTGGAAGTTCTGCCTTAAGTCGCTATTTTCAACCTGTAGCCATTAAGACAGGCAATATACTCAACTCAGCAGACTGAGGTCAAATAAACTCTTCTATTCATTCCTTCTCTTTTAGAAACTCTCCTCTTTCTTTAAATCAATCTCTTTCCATCGTCTCCTCTTGGTTATTCCCTGGAATTCTCATTCAGCCGGAGACCTGACTCTCTTTCACTTTCTCTCCTAATTCTTCATACACACATCCTTCTGAAAACAACAATTTCACTGTTCTTGTGTTTGGGTTCCTTTTCAATTCCTGTATCCCTGTATTCCCCTAAATAAACACTAAACCTTGTTTTTTGGGGGGGAAATCATGGATACTGGTAGCCTATTAGCAGCACTTTGAACTACACAGTATCCAGGCAAAGATCCCTAAACCACATGTTCTACTCCCCCCCACCCCCAATTGGCAACTACATCAGTTCTCCAAGCTAGCCAATAGAAGTGGGCAGATGTTTTCCCTGACATGAAGCTTAATCCCCCCAAAATTGATTGGGGTCTGTGTATGTATCCTGGCCTGAACCCAAGTTCACACATGCCTAAGGATGTACATGAAAGGGAGCACATGCAGTAACAGGACAAAACTGATTTCCCCAATGGTGGCAAGTTTATTTATATTTAAATAACTATTTCCATTCCATCTTAATTTTAAATTTAGACTGGTGTGATGGGCGGGGTATGTGTGTGTGCACAGAGGATTGGAAAGTGTGTGTTGGTATCCTGGGACTTGCAGCTGTAGAGAAAAAAAATGGAGGGAATGGAAATATATCTGTCTTTAGCCATGTGTGTTGGATAGGAGTTAAGCAGAGGCCTGTGGCCTAAACAGTGGAAGTTAAGTTGATTTGGTATATTGAGATCTGCTTTACAGAAAAAAAACTAAGGAGATTGGAATATTTTTGTCTTCAGCCAATTTTTTTTTTTGCTCTGTATGGAGGAGAGATAAAGCCGGTTCTCCATATGCAAAGTGAGATGATACTGACATCCTGGCAAAGTGACATCCTGGATCTTAGGGTTGCCAGGTCCAACTCAGGAAGTATCTGAGGACTTTGTGGGTGGAGCCAGGAGTAAGGTTGTGACAAGCACTTTTGAACTCTGAAGGGAGTTCTGGTCATTACATTTAATGCTACAATCCTCTTAAATGCCTTCTCTTCATTGGAAATAATGAAGGATGAGGCACATTTTTTGAGACTCATAGAAATAGACCCCCTAGTCCAATATTTTTGAGATTTGGGGGATGTTTTGAGGAAAGGCACCAGATGCTATGCTGAAAATTTGGTGCCTGTACCTCAAGAAACAGCGCCGCAGATACCCACAGATCTATTCTTCATTTTACCCTATGAGGACTGGTCTCCATGGGGTATGATGGAGTGCCCTGCCAACACCCCCACCCCACTTCCTGATAACTCTGAAGGAGGGGAAGGCCTCCAAACCAGCCCCCAACTGTGGATTGACAACCCTGTAATGCTCCCGTATTTTCAGGCCAGGGTATCTGAGAAGCTAGTATTTACTCTGGATTCTGAGTTTCTGAATTTCATTTGGAGATTTATATTGACTATTCAGTATGTGAGCACTATAGTTCTTAGCATGTTGGTCCAATATTGGGGAGACAACATTGCAAATCCCCATTTAGCCATGAAGTACCATGTGTAACCTTGGGCCAATCGCAATCTTAGCTTAAGTTGTGAGGAAAAGAGAGAGGGGAAGAAATATCTATCAGATATTATGTTTGCTCTGTGTTTATAATTAAATTTCTACCTGCCTATTCCACATCCCTAGCCCTGTGTAAATAGTGATTCCCTTCCCTGCCAGTTGGTTCCAATAAACCAAAACTTTTTAAAGCTTTACAAAATACTTACCATTTCCACACACAGCTAACCTCGCAGTCACAATCCTGTTCCCTCCGCAGCGTCTGGTCAGATTTCGCACCATCTGCGCCGGAGTTACAGGAAGTGCCGCGGCTTTTGCGTAGCAAACGTAAACCGCTAAATCCCAGTTTACATTTGCTACACAGAAGCTGCGGCACTTCCTGTAACTCTGGCGCAGATGGTGGGAAATCCGACCGGATGCTGTGGAGGGAACAGGATTGTGACTGCGAGGTAAACTGTGTGCAAAAACGGTAACTATCTATACACAAAACCATATGTAAAAGTGAGAAGGCAAAAGAAAGGAAAATGCAGTTTGTTTATTAAATTTCTTAAGGCTTTCAAGTGCAAACTGGGGGTAACACAAATGTCTTTTAAGTGATAAGAATATTTAGACTTTATTCCTTTACAAATGACTGTCAAGTTGTGTCTTTGGATCAAAAAAACCAAAACACCTGCACAGTGGATATGATCTGTAGGTATACTCAGGGGTCATTTTGTAGAAAAAAAGGTGCAGGAGCTCAGTAGTATATCTCATTTGCATATGCCCTGGGATCTGTGTGCAGCGGGAAGCAAACTCCCCACTGCATGAAGACCCTGGCTGGAGGTTCAGGAGCTGTGCTCCTGTGAGCTCCTACTGAATTCAAGCCCTGGGTACACTCTCAGGTATGCAAGCAACTACATGAATCAGTTTAAGTCCCTCTAATGAAAACTAGATTTGAGACTCTAGAGTTGGTTCCAGATGGGTGGTTTAAGCCACCCCAGAGATCGCAGGTAAGTGTCCAAACATGCACATCTGCCTGACATCCCATCTAGGGTTCCCAAATCCCCCGCTAGGCCTGGAGACTCCCGATTTGGAGCCTCCTCCCCCCGCTGGCCATAAAAGGGAAAGCGGGGGGAGGGGAGGGGGGAGAACGGCAGCCCTTCCCACCCAGCCCCGATCGCAGCAGCCAGAGCTCTTCCGTTTTCTCAGGCTGCTTCCCGCCCCCAGTCAGCTGGCCGGTGAAGGGAGGGGAGCCCAGCCACGCCCCCAAAGGACCATGTGCCTTTGCACCTCCGGAGGTGAGTGAGTTCTGTCCCCTGCATCAGATTTCCCAGAAAGGGGGGGGGGCGGGGGGAGGGGGTGGAGAGGGAAACGTCTTCTCATAGGGTATAATGGGGAATTGATCTGGAGGTTTCGGGGGCTCTGGGGGAGCTGTTTTTTGAGGTAGAGGCACCAAATTTTCAATATAGTATCTAGTGCCTCTCCCCAAAGTATCCCCCAAATTTCAAAACGATTGGACCAGGGGGTCCAATTCTATGAGCCCCAAAAGAAGGTGCCCTTATCCTTCATTATTTCCTATGGAAGGAAGACATTTAAAAAGGTGTGCTGTCCCTTTAAATGTGATGGCCAGAACTCTCTTGGAGTTCAGTTATGCTTGTCACACTCTTGTTCCTGGCTCCGCCCCAATGTCTCCTGGCTCCACCCCCAAAGTCTCCTGGCTCCACCCCCAAAGTCCCCAGATATTTCTTGAATTGGACTTGGCAACCCTAATCCCATCCCTGCCCTCATCCTGTCCCTACCTGAAGTGCAGCCAGCTCAAAAAAGTACCACTTCCAAAGTGGTACCTTATCGCTGAGGTGCCTCTGAGATGCCTCCACGGCCGTCTGAATAGCTGGGAAGCACCCAGGAAGCAGCAGCCAGATGCATGAGTGCTCTGGAAGCTGCTCCAGGGCGCACACGGCCTGACCCTGTCTGGGGGTGGGTCATGCACCATTTGGATGCTCCAGGGAGCTTCTGTTTCCACCAGCTCACTTCTGGGTCAGCATAGCCTGAACCAGTGGTGTGGAACCTGCCTAGGAGAGCCAATGTGATGCTGGACAGCCAACGTGATAAAGTGGTCAGAGTGTCAAGCTGACACTCATGTTGAAATTCCTACTGTACCATGCAACCTCATTGGGTGACATATTACATATGAAGCTGCCTTATACTGAATCAGACCCTTGGTCCATCAAAGTCAATATTGTCTACTCAGACTGGCAGCGGCTCTCCAGGGTCTCAAGACACTCACCTAGGTGACAGACACTCACCCTAACCCACTTCACAGAGTATTTTTTAGGATATAATGGAGACTAGGAGAACAATGTAAGGCCCCCAAGTAGGGAGAAAAGTGGGATATAAATGAAGTAAATGATTAAAAAATAAGTAAATAAATAAGGCTCTTCAGACTGGGAGGAGTTGACTGCTGCACAATTCTAATAATTTGTGCTGCAGAATTTTAGAGAGAAGTATCTTGATCATTGTAACAAATGTAAATTACATTGAAAATCCATGGGGTTTTGGCAAAGGCAGCACCTGATTTCTTCTAAGAGCACCTTATGCTTCTTCACATGAAATGCTGCAACTTTATCATTTTATTGCATTTTATTACATCATAAAGTTTTACATCTTGCTAATGATCCTACAGGAGGTTTAATTGTTTATAGGAACATCTTAATTAAGCAGAGTTCACCAGGTTAAGCAGAATACAAATGAAAAGTGTTGTAAGTGAAACAAACTCTATTGCTATATTGAAATATAACACCATAAAATTAAAACAGAACTATTTGATTATTACTATAAAAAGGTCATATCCTTTCAGATGTTATACTGGCTTTGGTTTGTAACTTTACCTCTGCTTTTTCCATGTTGCCTATCTGAAATCTGTCGGGTGGGAGAGAACAGTGCTTTCTCTATTGTCCAAGACATTTTCTTTGGCTATATCTATATTATTTTTACAAAGGAATGTATCCCAGATTAACTGAGCAGACCCCCCCAAGGTTTCTTAATTATTCTTTTCCCATTTGGATTTCAGAAATAGGAAACAAATTCTGGACTGTGCCCTTAACAATGCTAAAGATTTCTCTAATTACTGTCTAATTGACTGCAGTCAAATTTGCTGGAGTATCTGGCGTTGAAGTGTGAAATGGTCACAGTAGATGAACTTTATGACAATCGTGCACAAGTGTCCTGTTTAGTTGCAAGGCACAAAGGAAGAGTGATTAAAAAGGATGATCATGACTGGAGTATTGTCATATCTTATGGACTATATAACAGAGTGGCTAGTGTCAGTTATAAGGGGATGCTCTGTAAAACTACCTTAATTAACTTATATTCCTTTAATTACGATGCTTGAAATCACTATTGATTTATCCAGCAGTGCACACTGAATAGTTCATGGTTATCTGTCTGCAAGTATGCTACATACTCAGCCTGCATGAACAAAGGCCATCAATGCTTGCTTCTTCTATAAGGTAATTCAGGAGTGTGTGGCTGTTTTGCTGCTGCTACTTTGCAGTTCACACATGGGTTTCTATCTATTAATTCATTTTCCATCTTTAAAGAAGAATAAGGTCATGGAAGCACATTCATTTTCTGGTTAGTTTACTGAAAAGGAAGATCTAATATATAAATACAATTCAGGAATGGAAGTTTAGCTGTTTGCATGAACTGATAGCATGAACAAATGACAAATAAACACACTCACACTGTCCAAATATATATAACCTACAGACACCCACACCCAAATATATATAACCTACACACATACCCCCTATACATTCATCCTATGAAAATTAAGAAAATGTGCATTATTTTTCCAGAATTTATTCTGCAGTTGGAACTGTTTTGCAGAGTATATTTCACTTTTTGTCCTAGGGACAGGCAAGGAGTGAAGCTGTCTCTGAAGCCCTGCCTTTCAAGTATATATTCTCAGGAAGAAAAATTCCTCATAGCTCAAAAGTTGAGAAAGAATGGCAAGTTAATTGCTCTTACCCCTAGAATGAAAACACTAGATTATAGTACTGGATGAATTAGTAGGAACAATACTTTATTAATTATCAGTCTGAATAGAAATATCTTATGTCAGGGGTGGCCAACGGTAGCTCTCCAGATGTTTTTTTGCCTGCAACTCCCATCAGCCCCAGCCAGCATGGCCAATGGCTGGGGCTGATGGGAGTTGTAGGCAAAAATCATCTGGAGAGCTACCATTGACCACCCCTGCCTTATGTCAATAATCTTACCAGACCCTCAGTACAAGTAACCTATATGCTAAGAAGAACCCTTGATCCTAAGTATCATAATTTCTCCTGCAAATTTTGGACAACTCTATCCTGGTTTCAAGCTGTGGACCAGTGTTCCTACTGCTGCTTGTTCTGCAAACATATACACCCAAAATTATGCAGAACATGCCAGTCAGGGCCCTAGAGTTGACTACTTATGTCATCTTCCCTGAAGCTGCTAAACTTCAAGAGGCTGAATACTTTCCATACTATCACACTGATGCTTCTAGGTACTTCCCAGTTGGTGGCACCACCTTCAATTTTCTGAACAGTCTTTTAATTTAAAATTTAAATTTATGATTCACCCAATCCCTGTGTTCACAGGGCTCTGGGTGTTGAACAATAGTAAGATAAACTGCATCACAGACAGGCATTAAATTCAACAGGAGCTCACAGTCTCCCCTCCTCCTCCCCAACTTGTCCATTGAATAGTAGGTGCAGCTGCATAACAATCCCTGGATGAACTCCACCACATATTTTTCTACAAAATGACCCCTGTTCACAGACATAGTTAAAATCATATAAATAAATCATTTGTTAGATTCTTAAAAACAGTCCCCAGGTGTTTTTCAGGTTTTCACGGCTGGTAACATCATCAGGGTTTGTAGAATCTTTCGGGCTCAAGTGCCGTGTTCTACTGGAGAAAGTTTCTACTGGAGAAAGTTTGGTCACGTTCAACAGCCAGTTTCAACAGCCAGTTTCCTTATCACTACCCTTCCAGGAAGCCCCACCAAACAATGGGCGCATCCACAAACCAATTGCCCTTTCACCACAGCCCCTCCAGCCTAGAAATAGCAGCTCTCCAGCAGCCCTGGCCCCATTCAATGCACAGCAGCCAAGAAGGTCAGAGCGCCTGCTCCGGCTGCAACACCACTGAGGATGTTCTCCGCAGCTGAGAATGAAACGTCTGGAAGGAAAACTTTCTCCAGTAGAACACAGCACTTGAGCCCGAAAGATTCTACAAACCCTAATGAAAGTCCCCGGGTGATGTGTAACTTCATCTTTAACTAGTTCTGGACCATGTTGCTGCCTTGTGGGCAGGACAAGCAGGAGACAAAAAAGAGAGAAAAGATGGGAGATAAAAGGAAGGTGCCATCCATAGTAAAGCCTGTTGCTGTCCTCAACCAAAAACCAGGCAGAACAGGTTATCAGGTGATAGCTCACACCCAGATGTGCATACTTCCTCTGTGGCAAAAAGAAGTCTCACCTGATGGAAATTCAGGTGAATGGTGGCACTGTGGCTCAAAAGTAGACTGGAGCAGCAGGTGCCAGTAGCAACTGTCTTTGGCCAAGATGAAATGATAGATGTAATTGGTGTCACCAAGGGAAAGGAGTGCAAAGGGGTTAGCAGCCAATGGCACATCAAAAAGCTGCCCTTCAAGACTCATAGAAGTCTGTGCAGAGTGGCCTGCATTGGAGCATGGCACCCTGCTCGTGTGGCCTTCTCTGTAGCTTGAGCTTGTCAGAAGGGCTATCATCGCTGCACAGAAATCAATAAGATGATCTACAAGATTGGCCAGGGATACCTAATCATGGATGGAAAGTTGATCAAAAATAATGCTTCAACAGAGTATGATCAGTCTCTGAAAAGCATCAACCTTCTGGGTGGATTTGTTCACTATGGTGAAATGACCAGTGGCATGAAAAGGCTTTGTTGTTGGGACCAAGAAGAGAGTTCACACTTGGTGCAAGTCCTTGCTTGTGCAGACCAGGCATAGGGCCCTGGGAAAATTGACTTGAAGTTTATTGACACAAGTTCCAAGTTTGGTCATGGCCATTTCCAGACAGCAGAGGCAAAGAAGGCTTTCATGGAACCACTAAAAATAAAATAGATTGCCAAAGAAGAGACAGCATAGAATGCGGCAAGTTTTGTGGCAATCCAGCTTGTAGTCTGAACTCAGTATTTAATTAAACTTCAGGTATTTCCCAGAAACAAACAAAAATACATATTTTGAATCTATTTAATAGTTGTTGCTTATGAGACAGGTCATTTGCTCTTATGCCGTTGTTGCTTGTGTGCTATGTGAATATCAAGAAAGTAGAGTTGCCAACTCCAGGATGGAGTTATTATTATTATTAAATGCCTGGAGATCTGGGGATGGAACCACAGGAAGGCAGGACTTGGGATAGGGAGAGATCTCAGCTGGGTATAATGCCATATAATCCACATTCCAAAGCACCCATTTCATCAAGGAAATTGGTTTATGTAGTCTGAAGATCAGTTGTAATTCCAGGAGATCTCCAGGCCCCACCTTTCAAGGTTAGGAAAATGTAGTGTTTCTCAGTATTTATACACTATTATCTTGACTCCAGCATGAAAAAAGTAGGGGAAAACCCCTATTTTTTCAAACAAATAATAAAAAAAGAAAAGTATATTTTACATTTTTGCTGAATATACATAATGTTCAAATATGTTTGTACTGTTTGTTTTGCAACCAGAACTTAAGGACAAGAATATTATTCAGTACTTGTATTTTCTATAGTCCATTAAAAAAAGAAAAGAAATGGGGGAAAACATAAAACACCTGTTTAGCTTGAAGGAATTGGCGGAGGATGCTGTTTTCCCAATAGGCCAAAAGCGACCATCACAGGGCCCCTTTAAAAAAAATCAGGATTTTTTTTTTTGTTATTTCATGCGAATATTGGCAGAAACTCTGACAAGCAGTTCTTCATATTTTATTATGTTCTTGTCTGGCAGAATCTCTGTCAGGCAAAAACCTTGTCAGCGGAAAACCTGTCGTAGGATCAGAGGAGACAAAAACAGGTGTCACACAGGCAGTCAAAACTGAAAAGAAAAAAAGATTAGGCTAAAGAGAAAGAGGCAGACAATTACATTAATGCCATTGCTTTTATCTTATAGATGTGTGTTATTATCTCGGGGTGCTGAGTGCGCAATTGCCTCAAAGAAAAGTAGACAGGAGACAAGGGGAAACTTGATAGTTATTAACTGAAGAGGCAGCGTATCAAAGCTGGATGAGGTTCAAAGTTTTGCAGAACAATGAAAAAAAATCAGACAGCAAGCATCCTATATGAACAAACTGTGGTTCTGCTTGTGGCTACATAAATCTAGTAGCAATCTAAATTTCCTCCCTTGGAATTAGATCATAGAGGAGGAAATTAATGATGATTTGGTTGATATTTCTTTAAAAAATAAGCTTTTATTCTATGTAAATTCAGTTGGGCGGTGAGTGGAGGGCTTTTTTAACAACACAATTAAAACAAATGGCTGTAGCATGACACTCAAAGACAGCTATTTGTCTTGTGTTGAAACACACATTATTAATGCACTTTTAATTTTTAAAAAGCTATTAAAATGCTTTTGCTAAATGAAAGTGTCCACATGTGCCAACTGTATATTAGGAGCTCAGAAATTTACCCTTCTCTTGGAGCCCAAATGAATTTGGAAGAGGTTAATCTAGTTTATTTTTAAATGTGATCCAGAGAGTGCACTAAACAGTCTGCTGTTTCTGCATCTGAAAATTCTGTCTTCCACCTTGAACATTTTTAATAAATGGAAAACCAACTTTTCCTCACCTTCCACAGGTTTTAAATTGTAGTAGAGGAGAGAAGGAAAATTGAAATACTCAGAGGATACAGTTTCATATCTGCTGCTCTGACTCTTTCAGGATATTCATCTAAAACATTTGAACTTCCGTTCTTTACTATTTGACCTAAAGGGCTGGTGGGGATAATTCCCTTCTTCTGAGTACATTTATATCCTTCTCCAGATAACAACACATTAACCCATCACCAGGTAGCATCTTTTCTTAGATAAGGTTATTTTGGAGGGCACAAAATAGCACAGCAGAGTAGGCAGCATTAAACTTTTCCCCCCATGGTTATGGGACTAGGGGATCTATGCCAGGCCAGCCCTTGCCAAGAGTATTGGTTAATACCCAGATATGACTTGTACTTCCTGAAACGTCTTGAGATGGTTTATGGAATAAAAACTATTACCTCCACTCAGAATCCATGTGCAGTATCCAGAGGCATTGCTTGTGAATTCAGGGTGAGAAAGCATAAGAACTCTCATGGGAAAGGGAGCAAAATTATCAGTAATTCTTAAAGCTATATTTGGATAGATCTAGGTGCATGTTGGTCTGAAGTAGTAGAACAAAGCAGAGTCAAGTAGCACCTTTAAGACCAACTAAGTTTTATTCAGAATGTAAGTTTTCATGTGCTCTAAGCACACTTCATCAGACAGTAGGATGGAATGGCAAGCTGTCTTAAATACAGAGAAAGTGGGCAGTGAATCAGCATGCAAAGTCATGGAACAAACACCTCCCCAGGACTGAACAAGGATATTGGATTTTTATCTAATTACGTATACTAAACCCACTTTCACCAAGTATAGCTATATATCCACAGTATTCCAATGTATTTCTCTTTTAGAATAGTGTATCAGAAAAATGTTTTTTGTATTGACATACTCAAATAAGAGATATTGTCTCATTGCATATACTAGCCCATCTTCCACTATTTTAATGTATATTTTTATAATGGCAAACTAGAATGATGTTTTTATATGCATCTTACATGTTTAAATTAAGCCTCTGAGAACCTTATGCCCTCTTTTTAACCCAGAGCAGATTTTTATTTATTGCAAGATACTTAATGGAAATCAACCTGCTTTTCTGACATTCATTACTGTTTTTGTTGTTTTAGCCTAGTGAACACAGGCTGGCAGTTGCTAGACCCTGGCTTGTGATTCTTTTAATCTGCTAAGGGACGTTTACATGATTTTGCATGCTGATTCAATGCCCATTTTCTCTATATTTAGGACTGCTTGCCATTCCATCCTCTGTCTGATGAAGTGAGCTTAGAGCACACAAAAGCTTACATTCTGAATAAAACTTTGTTGGTCTTAAAGGTGCTACTTGACTCTATTATATTTGGAATTAGACTACATCAACCACACACAACAACGTGTTGTTTTTTAACAGTATGTGTTGAAAGTACAGCGTGGTATAGTGGAAAGAGCAGCGGAATCTAATCTGGAGAACCAGGGTTGATTCTCCACTCCTCCACATTAAGTCTGCTTGGTGACCTTGGGCCACTCACAGTTCTCTCAGAAATCTCTCAGTTCTACCTACCTCACAATGTGCTATTTTGGGGAGAGGAAGATGAGGCAATTATAAGCTGTTTTGAGGCACCTTAGTGTAGAGAAAAGCAGAGTATAAAAACTCTTATTTAAAATATCTCACAGGTATCTAAACATAGAATGAACAGTCTAAAACAACCAAAAAATTACCACTCCAGCAATTTTCAGCAGTCCTTTAACAGCATATACCTGTGCATTATTTAAAAATATTTTATTTAATTCTTTCTCTAACAAGCTGTAAGACAAGTTAGCCTGAAAGCTGGAGAACAGCCTTGCAATGGCTGGCTGGGACACAGCTATGGTAACGGAAATGTAGCGAATTGAGAGACGGTTGGAGGGAAGTAAAATGCCTCAGGGTTTTAGATTCAGTTCAGATGGAGCTTGAGTACTGAACAGCTAGGAGTGGAGACTGTGTACTTAGGCTGATAAGTTGTTGAAGCAACTGGAAGGAGCTGAGAATAGCTAGTGGGGCTGAGTTCCTTGGGAGACAGAACTGAAACAAGCTTCTGTCTGTGAGAGTTTGTAGTCAGAAGGGGGTCAAAACCAGGCACCTTCTGTGAGGAGGAACTCTCTCAGAGGATCTCAGCACAACAGGGCAGACTCCTAGTAAACTGAGAACAGTCAACACTCAGAAAGGAGGACTAGATTCTTGTGGCTAGAAGGGAATCTCAAGTTTCAGACTAGGAATCTAACTGGATAGGTCACACAGGAGTGAGGGGCTGGAAATAGTGCTCAGAAGTTGTGGATCCTGTATGCTAGTGTGAATGTCTGTTAGGGAAAATTGATCTGGCACAAATCAGGAGTACCCAGTGAGTGTGGAAGAGTGAGTGTCAGTTTATTATTTTTATGATTTGAGAAGCCAGAGCATAGGAGTGATACCAGCATCTCTGCCTTGTGTTCCTAGTGTCAAGTAGGCACTGTCTGCCTGTCCAAAGTTTTGAATAATTCTAAAACCTGCATGTTTGCTAATTTAAGAATCTTCTGCCTGGTTATATTTGTTCAGCCTGACAAATCTCGAGTTTAGAGATTGATTATTTTACCAGCCATCTGCCTGCCAACTGATTTGTTTGAATATCAACCAATTTAATATTATTTTATCCCTCTTCCTTGCTTTTTGTGATACAAAAAATATTCTTTTTGCGGTTTTGACTTTTAAACTGTCTGGTACCTAGTTTTCTTTAGTTTTGACAGGATTTCTGTGTGTGTGCCTGAGGGACTGAAGGAAGGTGACTGGGGGGAAATTCTTAGTGGTCACACTCCCAAGCTGACCCTGACTGGTTCCTCACACTTGTACATGGTTTTCATCTCACCCCTATCCCACTTTCTTCCTCAAGCAACCCTGTAAGGGGTGTGTGTGTGCATGTGCATGTGTGTGAGAGAGAGGCATTTGTTGACGCTGATGAGTAATCGCTTGACCTTAAATAACCATTTAGCCACCAATAGAAAAACAGAGACCAGTTTCTCACTAGGCTTGCTCCAGTGTTGGAGCCCTTTCCCCCCAGAGCTTCTGTCCAATTTCACACAAGCTGCTGCTGCCTCTTTCTCACAGCAAGCAAGATCCTCTGAAAACTGGTTTCTGCTTGCTGTGGGAAAGAGGTGGGGCAAGTCACAGCCCCATGGCAGCTTGTGCAAAATTGGACAGAAGTGCCGGGGGGGGAAAGGGCTCCAAGACAAGAACAAGCCTAGTAAGAAATCAGTCAGAACTAGGGTGGCCAGACCGTCCCGGGAGCCCGAGAATGTCCCGGTTCTGGCCCCCTATTCCCGCCTCCCGGGCTGGCTATACCGGGACCATTTAGAGGTCCCGGTTTAGCCAGCCCCGGAGGCGGTGGGCCGCGGGCGCCGGCGGGGAAGGCGGCGAGTGAGGGAGGGAGCGTCCCTGCGCCTGCGCAGGGCCCCTGCGCACGCGCAGGGACGCTCCCTCCCTCACTCGCCGCATTCCCCGCCCACGCGCGGGGCCCAGCGGCGGTGGCGGAGGCCTCTCCGCGGCCTCCGCTGGTCCCTGGAGGCCCTCCAGAGTCTCTGGAGGGCCTCCAGGGACCAGCGGAGGCCGCGGAGAGGCCTTCGCTGGTCGGCGCTGGTCCCGGAAGGCCTTCCAGAGGCTCTGGAAGGCCTTCCGGGACCAGCGCTGGCTGCTCCGCGGCCTCTCCGCGGCCTCCGCTGGTCCCTGGAGGCCCTCCAGAGACTCTGGAGGGCCTCCAGGGACCAGCGGAGGCCGCGGAGAGGCCTTCACTGGTCGGCGGTGGTCCCGGAAGGCCTTCCAGAGGCTCTGGAAGGCCTTCTGGGACCAGCGCCGGCTGCTCCGCGGCCTCTCCGCGGCCTCCGCTGGTCGCTGGAGGCCCTCCAGAGTCTCTGGAGGGCCTCCAGGGACCAGCGGAGGCCGCGGAGAGGCCGCTGAGCAGCCGGCGCTGGTCCCGGAAGGCCTTCCAAAGGCTCTGGAAGGCCTTCCGGGACCAGCGCCGACCAGCGAAGGCCTCTACGCGGCCTCCGCTGGTCCCTGGAGGCCCTCCAGAGACTCTGGAGGGCCTCCAGCAACCAGCGGAGGCCGCGGAGAGGCCGCGGAGCAGCCGGCGCTGGTCCCGGAAAGCCTTCCAGAGCCTCTGGAAGGCCTTCCGGGACCACCGCCGACCAGTGAAGGCCTCTCCGCGGCCTCCGCTGTTCCCTGGAGGCCCTCCAGAGTCTCTGGAGGGCCTCCAGGGACCAGCGGAGGCCGCGGAGAGGCCGCGGAGCAGCCGGCGCTGGTCCCGGAAGGCCTTCCAGAGCCTCTGGAAGGCCTTCCGGGACCAGCGCCGACCAGCGAAGGCCTCTCCGCAGCCTCTGCTGGTCCCTGGAGGCCCTCCAGAGTCTCTGGAGGGCCTCCAGGGACCAGCGGAGGCCGCAGAGAGGCCGCGGAGCAGCCGGCGCTGGTCCCGGAAGGCCTTCCAGAGCCTCTGGAGGGCCTTCCGGGACCAGCGCCGACCAGCGAAGGCCTCTCCGCGGCCTCCGCTGGTCCCTGGAGGCCCTCCAGAGACTCTGGAGGGCCTCCAGGGACCAGCGGAGGCCACGGAGAGGCCGCGGAGCAGCCGGCGCTGGTCCCGGAAGGCCTTCCAGAGACTCTGGAGGGCCTTCCGGGACCAGCGCCGACCAGCGAAGGCCTCTCCGCGGCCTCCGCTGGTCGCTGGGGGCCTTCCAGAGTCTCTGGAGGGCCCCCAGCGACCAGCGGAGGCTGCGGAGAGGCCGCGGAGCAGCCGGCGCTGGTCCCTGGAGGCCTCCAGAGGCCAGCGCCGGCAGCTCCCTCCCTCCCTCGCCGCGAGGCCGCCGCGAGACTAGGGGTGTTTCCCATGCAGCATAGGATACCAGTTCTAGCACTCTTTGGGCCGTGAGGCGGCCCAGCTCCGCTTCTATTTTTGGTTTAAGAGCGAACAGAACTCGCCTGGCCTTCAGCCTTATCGGTCTCACGTGGGGATCAAGAGGTAAGGTGATAGGAGGCCCCTTGTAGCACCCCAAGGACCCATCAAACACTTTCGGGAATTCCTGGCACACGTGCTTGAAATTTTGCATTTGCATCTGCTGCACCCTTGCTATTTAAATACCCAGTGGTCGAAACCAGGCCAGCCCCAGTAATATGGTGAGCTGGCTTTTGACCACGAAAATGTCCAGCTTGCCCTTAAAGTTCTTAAACTCTACCCTTACAGTGGCCCAACCCAAAATCTGTACAAGGTTTTTTTGGGAAGTCCCGCAGTATTAAGTCCGCCGGTCGCATCCGGGGCCGGCCATTGAGACAAAGTTTTCTTAGAGACTCCTCCGAAATTATGGAGATGGAGGAGCCTGAGTCCAGCTCCATTAGGCATGGAGTGCCCTCAATTAGGACCGACACCCTGACCTTATCTGGGGTGGTGAGGGGCAAGTTCATTATCTGCAGGCTCGTCGATACGGTCGAGTAGGCATCGGTCGAGTTGTGGTTGGTGGACTGGCGTCTGTGGGTAGCTTTGGCCTGGCAAGCCCGTGCTATGTGGCCCACTTTTCCGCAGTTCCTGCAGTCTACGTTGTGATAGGGGCAGTCCCGGCGCTCATGAGGATCCCCACAGCTGGCACACTTGGTGTTGGCTGGTCTCTCTGTTGCTCATGGCCAAGTGGGCTCTCTCAGCCCCATTCCTGGTTGGCGACATAGCTGGTTTGCCTCCTCCTCTTCTGGGTTGCCCGGTGCCATCTCCTCCTGGTGGTTGGCTTCCGCTCGCGGGTTGTTTTAAGCTTTGGTTGCTCTCTCGAACGTGGTGGCTTTGTTGAAGGCGAGTTGGAGGGTGAGCTCTTCCTTTGCGAAGAGCTTTTGCAGTCTTTCGTCTTGGAGGCGCCAGACAAAGCGATCCCTCAGGGCTTCATCCAGCTTGTCGAAGCTGCAGTTCCCTGCTATTTGGAGGAGGGCAGCCAGGTAGACAGCGGCTGTCTCTCTCGCCTCTTGATCCCTCTTGTGGAAGAGGAATCGGCAGGCGATGATGGAAGGCGGGGGCTGAGAGACCCTTTGCGATCTTGAATATGGCCTCCCTGCAGACACTCAGGAGCATATCTCTCTTATGGTTGTCGTCTGTAATCATGTTTGCTTGTAGGTAGCAGTTGACCCGCTCCGTGTAGGTCTCCCACCTATTGGGGTTGGCAGGGTCGAACTCTGTAAGGTAGCCCGTTGTCCCACTTGGGTTAGCCATGGCGGCAGCGGCGGGCACTTCCATCTCCCTCGAATGCATGCCTTCCTCGTCTCCGGCCAGGTCAGCGAAGTCCCGCTTGGGGAGTTACCTGGCTAGAATCCCACCTTCGTCGCCACTGTAATGTACTGAGTGACGAGACGTGTTGAAGGCCACATGCTTTATTTGCGAGTACATCACAAAGCAAGGCAACGCAGGCTGGGTCCTTTATATACATACCCCGGAACAACCCTCAGTCTGGCCAGGTCCAATCCTGGCCAGTTAAACTTCCCGCCACAGATCTTGACTGGCGGAGCGTATTTGCGGAGCTACATCCGGGGACCAGTGGACTTCCACTGATCACCTCCATAGCGTCCGCTGTGTTGTAATTTTGGGACTGAAATGCAAGACACAACAGTAATCATAGTAAAGTTGCCTGCCTCCAGGTGGTGGCTGGAGATCTCAAGGAATTATAACTGATCTCCAGGTGCCAGAGATCAGTTTCCCAGTAGAAAATAGCTTCTTTGGAAGATAGACTCTATAATAATAATATAATAATAATATTTTATTTATATCCCGCCCTCCCCGCCAAAGCAGGCTCAGAGCGGCTAACAACATCAATCCATACAATAATTTATACAACAGGTTTTAAAATCACATTCACTTAAAAACATCCCAATTAAAATTAACATTCCTAGTGCTACTCTATTAGGTGTAAATACTATGGCGGAATCACTTAAGGCGAATCATCAGTCGTTCAGTCAGGTAAAGGCCATCCCAAAACGGAAGGTCTTGCAGGCCCTGAGGAATTGTTCAAGGCTCCGCAAGGCCCGCACTTCTTCCGGGAGCTGGTTCCATAGGTGCGGAGCTGCAATGGAGAAGGCTCATGTACGGGTGTTCTTTAATTTTGCCTCCTTTGGCCCGGGGATAGTCAGCTGGTTCTTCCCAGCTGACCTCAGTGCTCTCTGGGGTGCATATGGGGAGAGGCAGTCCTTCAGGTAGGCAGGTCCTCGACCATATAGGGCTTTAAAGGTAATAACCAGCACTTTGTAACAAACCAGGTATACAACTGGCAGCCAGTGCAGTCCGCACAGCCCCGGTTGTATGTGCTCCCATTTCAAGAGCCCTAATAACAGCCTAGCCGCCGTGTTCTGCACCAGCTGCAGCTTCCGGGTTCAGCACAGAGGCAGCCCCATGCAGAGGGCATTACAGTAATCCAATCTTGAGGTGACCATTGCATGGATCACTGCTGCTAGGTCCTGGCGCTCTAGGAAGGGAGCCAACTGCCTTGCCTGCTTCAGATGAAAAAATGCCGACTTGGTAGTGAACATATGAAGCTGCCTTATACTGAATCAGACCCTTGGTCCATCAAAGTCAGTATTGTCTTCTCAGACTGGCAGCGGCTCTCCAGGGTCTCAAGCTGAGGTTTTTCACACCATTTTGCCTGGACCCTTTTTTGGAGATGCCGGGGATTGAACCTGTAGTGGCTGCTATTTAGGCCTCCATTGATAGTGAAGGCTCCAATAACACTCCCAAGCTCCTGACTGGATGTGCCACTTTCAGCGGCACACCGTCAAAAACTGGAAGAGGAATTTCTCCTCCCAGAGCACTGCGACCCACACAAAGGACCTCTGTCTTCGTCGGGTTCAGCTTCAACCCACTCAGCCTAAGCCAATCTGCCACAGCCTGCAGTGCCAGGTCCAGATTCCCTGGGACACAGTCAGGCCGGCCATCCATTAGCAGATAGAGCTGGGTGTCATCTGCATATTGATGGCATCCAAGCCCATACCTCCGGACAATCTGGGCAAGGGGGCGCATGTAGATGTTAAATAACATCGGGGAGAGAACTGCTCCCTGCGGCACCCCACAATCTTGTGTGCGCCGCTGGGACAGCTCACTCCCAACTGCCACCCTTTGTCCCCATCCCTTGAGGAAGGAGGAAAACCTCTATGACATTATATCCTGCTAAGGACACTGCCCAAATCCTGCCCTCTCCAGACTCCACTCCCAACATCTTCAGAAATTCCCCAGCCCAGAGCTGGCAAGCCTAAATCATAGTGATCAACAGCTGTCCAGTCTGCTGCACCTCTTTTGGTTTCTGTTTGATCAGGAGACTACGGAATGGTCCAGAAACACAAGTTTCTTACAGTCTTGTTAGTATATGTACCATCATTAAACATATATTTAGCCAAGGCAGAGCTTTCATGGCACTCTGAACTCCCTCAGTGCACATAGCCATGGCAATGGTTTTGGGTCAGTAAAAGGTCTTACTACATCTAAGACTAACTGGCTAAGGAATGGATGAAATAAGAATCTAGTTTTCCACTTTCTGGCATGTGATAAATTGAATAAACCGCTTACCATTATTTTAATGCCCAGCATGTATTTAATTTTCTTTGAATTGTATAGGGTCTCAAAACTCCAATAAAACATAAAGTGAAAAGCAACTCTCCATTTTTTTTTAGTTGAAAAAATTGATGTGCTATAATATAGGTTAGGAGTCTGTGCTGCCAAGTTAGCTTTGGCATAGGATACCAAACTTACATTGTAGGCTAATCTGTTCACTGGAATTCATCTTCAAATGGCTCCTTTATTGCAAGAATGATCAAATGCAAGGTCTCTTTACAATCCATGGGAGTTTGTTCACTGTCTTTATCAATATTTCTTGGCAGTGGTACATTTAGGTCATCTTTTCAGGAGGACATTAAAACCTTTATGTAGATTAATATATTTTACAGAAGTTCATGACTTGTCACTTATTGTATGACTATTTTTGATTACCAGTATAAAGCTAAATTTTAAGATATATTGAAGTATCCTTTCATTTGTTACTTCTAACAGCAATGTCCCACAGCTGTGTTTTTTTAAAAATGAAAGATGTAGTATTTTATAACTTGGTCAGCTAACGCAGCTATTAATTTGTTTGTTTTCATTGTGAACTGCTATACACTTTATGCTTGGCTCTGAAGGTTTCCTCATGCAAGGAAAGGTACTTCCATTCACATAACAAAGGGTCCCAAATGGTTGCCAGTTTGCCAAGGATCCCAAATGGTTGCCCTCTTCCCCCTGCAGTTCTTTGCACCACTTCCCACATTCTTATGGAGCAGGAGTAGTTTTCTGCAGCTGCAGGGAGCTGCAGTGGGGAGGGACACACAAGAAAACCTGTGAGCAGGACATTACTTTTGGTGATTAGCATTCAAGCCACAGTGACACACATTACAGAAGTCACCTAAATTGTCTAGAAACTTGAGTTTCAACTTGCTCATAATATCATTAGTTTCCATTTCCATTTGGATACCTGAAAAGCACAATACAAAAGCCATATCATAGAGCACTCTACCTTTGTGGACCATGACAAGTTGTGTTTTTTTACCTGTCTTTTATATTGTTATTAGTCCTGAATTAAGTTTTCCTTTTAAAAAAATCTGAGAAAATGTAGTTTGGTGCTTATCAAAACAATTCCACTGACAATAATAAAACAGTGCTGATGTGTCCATATTTATATGTTGGGCAAAAAATTCAAATAGTGTTCTAAAAAAAACAAATGTTCTTTACTGAGATAGCACAAATTTTGCTGTACAGACAAAGTATGGAAATAAAGACTGTCACTGGAAATGACATCTTGACAGGTTTAGTGTTTTCTTCTAGACATACTTGAGTAAATCTCATAGAATGGATGAACTTACTTCTAAGTAAACATGATTGGGACCTGGATGGAAATCTTGCAGTTTAGTTCATGCAGAGTGTGACAGTTTTCTGATGAGTTGTGTCTAGAAGAGGAACCAGCAATGCTATTAGCTAGAAGAGACAAGGTAGACAAGCAGGAAACAGAACACAATGCACAACAATGGCTGAGAATGCCATGTTCTGTTCTAGAAATTCAGAGGTCAAATGAAACAAGAATACTACTTTACCTTTACAAATAGTACTCTTAAATTATTAGAGAGTCTAAAGCACTCAGGATAAGGGTTGTGTGTCCTGTGTGAAAGATTCAGAAGGTCTCTTGGGTATACCTGGCAGAAGCATTAAAATGGGCTCTGAAACATTTCCAAAGGAAAATCTGACACCACTTTTGGCATCTTGCCAGAAAACCATCTGAAACAAACCTTGGTCTATATTTCTGTCTCATGTATCTGCATTTTCAAACTGGAAAATTAAGGAAATTGTATAGTGTTCTGACAGACTGTTGAACATTGTGTATTAGCTTTCTCTCCCTCCCCAAGAACAAATCGATAATATTTTGCAGAGAATCAAATATAATGGATGGATTCAGCAAGTGCTACTGTTTTTTCCACACATTTTCAAGTTTCAAAGGTTTTATTGTGTTTAGTCATGACTCACAATAGCTGGTGCTGAGATAAGTAGTGCCATTCTAAGCATTCTTTTAAGTCCAGTGTGCCCAAGGTGTAACTTTGCGGTTGTGAAGGTGGTACTGATGAAGTTCCTGCCAGTAAGCAGCTGAGCAGTAGGGGTGTGCAAAAAAAAAAAAATCGGATTTACATGGATTCAGAAATACACAGAGCCAAAAATTCGGAATACCGGGTATTTCTGAATACTGGTACACGGAATAGCCACATATACGGTAGATGCACGGCTGTTTCCGAATATACGGCCTCATTATACCCTATGGCCATTGAAATCAATGGCAAAATAGGGTATATTGGAAGCCATCTGGAGGGGAGGGGGTTTGAGGGAGAGGCCCCAAATTTACAGGGGACCTGCAGGGGACTGTCCCCTACAAAACCCCAAAGTCCCAAAAAGATTAGGCCAGGGGGTCCCATTCCAGGGGCACCCAAAAAGGGTGCCCCTATCCCACCATTATACCCTATGGGCCATTGAAATCAATGGCAACATAGGGCATAATTAGAGGCTACTAGGGGGCAGGAGGGTTGAGGTAGAGCCCCCAAAACTACAGGGAACCCGCAGGGGACTCTCCCATACAAAACCCCCAAGTCCCAAAAAGATTGGGCCACGGGATCCCATTCCAGGGGCACCCAAAGCCAAACCTAACTTCACACCACAGAATCTCTATAGAACCCAAATGCACTACATCCTTCTCTACTCTATGAACCCTGCTGGCCTGGAACCAATATAAACCCAGTTGCTAATGTCACTGTCACACAAAACACAATCTGCTCAAGGTCTGTTCTGTAGACCTGGCTGCAGCAAACCCAGATGCCAGCTCTCCAGCACTGCCCCAAACAACACGGGGAGAGCTGGCCAAGCACAACAAGCCTGCTGGTTCTGGGTCTCTCACCCAGGTGCCAGCTTCCTTGCCACAGAACACACAATCTACAGAAGCCAGCTCTCCAGCCCTGCCCCAAACAATACAACTCTCAAACAAGAGAAGCGGTGGACAGATCCAAACAACAGCAACAGATCCAAACAGACCACTGAGAAACAAACTCAACTGTTAAAAAAGTGACCTTTTTTAACAATGAAAATTAGGCCAAACAGCGTCCCCCCCCCTCCACAAGAACCAGATCCAGAAGAGAAAAGGAACAACAGCAGCACAACACAGCAGCAACAAATCAAACACAGAATCCTTTTAAAACAGTAAAAAACTTGACTTTTAACAATGCAGGAACTTTACTAACCCCTCCCCCTCAAAAAAACCTTCACCCTAACCCCAAGAAATCCAAGCCACCCAAATCAGGAAAAGTAAAAGGACACTGCACTTTTAAAAGTCCTCTCACTAAAGTAAGATATGGGCAAATTGGCAAGAACCCCCCACCCCAGGCCCCCACCCCCAGCAGAACCCCCTAACCCCAAATAAGCTACCCAGTACTCACCCACCCAAATCTGGATAAATAAAGGGACTCTGAGTCTTAAAAAGTCCTTTTACTAACTAAAATAAAAACAAAAACCCCAAGACTGCCTTACCTTAGACGTCTTCTCTTCTCCTAGCAGGTCAGGCAAGGCTGAGAGTGACCAGCAGCAGCTGAGGCCAAGGACCAGCCAAGGACAATCTCTCTCACACACCAACACAGCAGCAATGGCATGGAGTCCAGCCAGGCAGACTCCTTTAGAAAGTTCTCTGGCCCTACACAGAGCAGTTTCAAAAAATACCACTGCTCTGTGATTGGCCAGAGAACACTGTTTACTTGGATACCCACGTAAACAAAAGAACAACAATGTTGCTGATGGCTGGGGGATTAGCCCAGCCATCAGCTACACAACAGCTTTGCAAAGCATACATTTGTAATGCATTTTGCAAATGTGTGCTTTGGTTTGGCTGCTGGGGCTCCTCTCCCCCTCCCTCTCCCTCCCTGATCCCAGCGGAGCTATGGAAGCGGCGGGAGAAGGCTTCCAAAGGCAGGAAAGGAGGCAAGCAGCTTCCCTGAGGCTGCAGAAGCTCCTTTCCCGCCTTTTCCATGGAGTTCCGTACACTTCCGACTATCTATTCGGAAGTATACAGGGAGCTGTATACGGCTCCCGTATACTGGCTTCAAAATGGATTTGGAAGTATACGGCGCCATATACTTCCGAATCAGGGGTGATTCGGGGGTTTCTTTGATTCGGCTGAACTGAATGCACACCCCTACTGAGCAGTTCTAAAGACTCACACAATATCCAGTTTGGTGCAGTGGTTAAGTGCATGGACTTTTATCTGGAAAAATTGGGTTTGATTCCCCACTGTAGCTGCTGGAATGGCCTTGGGTCAGTCATAGCTCTGGCAGAGGTTGTCCTTGAAAGGGCAGCTTCTGTGTGAGCTCTCTCAGCCCTATCTAGCTCAGAGGGTGTCTGTTGTGGGGGAGGAAGGTAAAGGAGGTTGTAAGCCGCTCTGAAACTCTGAAATTCAGAGTGAAGTGCAGGGTATAAATCCAATATCATCTTCTTATTATTATCCCTGGCTGCCCTTTGGCTAAGGAACTTAAGAACTGCAGCAAGAAAAGGAAGACCACACCAAGCATGGACACCCCCCCCCCCCCCAAGAAAAAGAGCTAATCAGTGCAGTAAAGGAACTAAAATGGCCAGGGAGGAGGAGATAGGACAAGTAAAAGTAGTTTGTGAATATGACAGAAAAAAAATCAGGCTAAAGGAAGAGCTTGAGAAGAGCAAAAAATGAAATAGGTTGAGAATGTCAGTTGTGTATGAATAGTTCGTACCAGGGGTGGCCAAACTTGCTTAACGTAAGAGCCACACAGAATAAACATCAGATGTTGGAGAAAAGGGAGGGAGAGAGAAATTGAAAGAAAGCAACTTTAACATTACATGCATTCTCCAAGCTGCTGACTAGCTTGACTTGAAGAAGTGATTTAAAGAGACAAATGCCTTCTCCAGCTGGTGAGCAGGGTGGTGGGCACTTTAAGAGCCACACAATGTGTGAAAGAGCCACATGTTGCTCCTGAGCCACAGTTTGGCCACCACTGGTTCATACTGTTATTAAAAGTTGATACTGTTTTGAACTACACACCTCTGACAGAATTTCACCTCCCTCTAGAATCCCTCAAACTTTATGGTCATACAAGAACAACCTCTTGGTTAAACATATACTGAGTAATATTGGACAAACAATGTCAAGGCAGTGTTCAGAGATTTTTTTTTTCTGTTCCTGAGCCCAAACGTTATTATGATCTGGCTCATAGTGACAATTCATTTGGAGGATTTGCAAGCTGAAACATTAATATCTTCCAGTTCTCCCGTTCATGTGGATGTCTTCCTCCTTCTATGATTTGCTTTTTCTGTGGTGTAGCACTTTATGCATTGGCATGAACCCTCTTAACAAGGGTTTGAAACTAGAATTTGAAATTAACTTGCAGTATCACCCGCAAGAGAATATGGTGTTAACTAGAAGTGAAGTGAAGATGTGGTAATACTCCATCGTCACAGCAAGCCATGGAAGGGATAGGGTTGCCAGTCTCCAGGTGGGGCCTGGAGATCTCCCACTTTTACAGCTGATCTCCAGATGGGACCCCTGGAGAAATTGGTGCTTTGAAGAATGGACTCTATGCCATTGTACACTGCTGAGACTCCTCCTCTGCCCAGACCCCACCCTCTCCTGGATCCACCCCCAAAATCTCCAGGTATTTTCCAACACAGGCCTGGCAACCCTAGGAAGGAAGGAAGAATTCACTGAGGATAAGGAAAGGTAGCATTTGTGCCCACAGTGGAAAAAAAAGAGTGCCCACAGAAATCTCCAAGCCAGGCTCCTAAACATGAGGATGTTATGTTAACCACGCCAAAGACTTTTTTTTATTCAGGTATCTATTGTTCAAAGATGTGCAGAGTAAATACAGAATCATATATCTGTATGTTACAGTAAATACTACATATTCTGTTTTTGTTTTTAAAAAGTTATTCTCTCCGGCCCTTAGCATCTGAGTCTGACTTGTATATTTAAATAAATAAATAATTAACATTGAGCATATTTGGCAGAATATTGCATTTCATATTTCTGTAGTATGAATGCTCTGCAGACAGAGGACTTCAATCCCCAAGCTTGCCAATCCCTTATCTTTTCTGAACTTTTAAATTAATTTTTAAAAGCCTATTTATTCAAGGTTGACTAAACTGCTAGAATAGGAAAGATCAGACAAATCAGTGGCAAGAAATGAAGTATGAGGAAACCAGAACTCTTTGACAAAATATCCCTTGGGGTAAGTGTGCTGAATGAAGCCAGCAGGGAAACGATAAGGGCATTTATGCTGCGGATGTAGGAAAGCAATTTATCAAGAGTACATGAACTCTCCAGTGACCACAAGCAAAGAAGATACCAATGTACAAGAGGAGGGAGAGGAGAAGACCCCCTACAACATTATTTTAAAGGCTGACAAAATTATATATTTATATATGCTCACATGCACCCACAATATATGCACCCACAATATATATACACAATGCCATAATGAAAGTTCATTGTGTTAGATGTAACAATGTGTTAACAATCTCTGCTTCATTATGATATCACAGATAGAACTCAAAATTCTGAAGTAAAATGGCTCAAATAGTGTTCTTGAGGGCTGCATGTGTCACTTTTGTATATAGGGAAATTTATAGACCCTATGAATAGTTAATCTATGATAAATGCACCCTTGTCTGTTTTTGCTGCTTGCACACAGATTTAGAAAATCCTCAGTGGTGTGTCTTTACATTATGTCTTTAGTTGACAAAACAGTAAATATGCACCCAAATGAAAGTGACATTTTATGCAAAATCTGCTATTTAGAGAGTATGCTCAAATCACTAAGATTAGAAAAGTATTATGTCAGATAGTTGTGGCAGTTGTAGAGCTGCTAGAAGAAATTGGAAAGCTGAGGAACTTGACTAAACAGTTGTTATTGCACTGCTGTGTGCATAACAGTGAGTTTGCATGCATATGCATCCAAAGGTTGTATTTCCAATGATATGTTAACACTAAAATTATGTGGTTTTTTTCTTCACAGTAATAGTTCTTATATTATTCTTAGCAATTGATCAGTGATGCTGCTGCTGTAGAAATGATAAAGAGAACTTTAATATGAAAGCTTATATTTTGAAAATTGTGTTGGTCTTTAAGGTGCTGCTGGACTTGGAACATTATTGTAGAAATATGTTTTCCTTTATTGTACTTTTGTAATGATTGAGGTATTTGGCTATAAAAATTAGTTTAAACCCAACTAATATTTAGCAGCTTTTTAAAACAGATAGTGTTGTGTTACAATTTAATACAAACAGCTGTAAAAAAGGGTCCAAGAAGAATGCTAATCAACTAGAATTTTAACCTTGTATTCAGTGCTTATCATTCAGTTTGTTTTGTCTGTAGAGTTATTCCCTTGTCTTTTTTAAAAATTCAACTTAAACTGTGCCCTCTGTATAGGAATATGTTCTTAGACTTAGTGTATTTTATGCTTCTTGTTTCTCTCTCTCAGCTTTGGACAAACTTAGCACACAGCATCTGTACCATCCAACTCAAGTGGAGATTGTACAATCCAATGTAGTGTTTGATATCAGCAGCTTGATGCTCTATGGTACCCAGGCTGTGCCAGTGAGACTGAAGATATTGCTAGATCGACTCTTCAGTGTATTGAAGCAGGAAGAAGTGCTGCACATTCTGCATGGTTTGGGCTGGACACTTCGGGACTATGTTCGGGGCTACATCCTTCAGGTAGGAAGTGGCCTAGAGTGTGAATTTGTTTAATAACTCTTTACTCCAGGGCCAATATGCATGACCTTTTGTCTCTTATAATGTAAGATGTTTGCATAAGTTGTGCATAACTGGGTGAAGTGGTGGTAGAAAAGTGTTACTGGAAGTTTTGGGCATCTTAAGTAACATGAAGAGGTATAACTCTCCACATTTTTTTTGCATATTTTCATAGCATTGGTTGGGAAGCATACAGCCAACTTGATAGGCTCCTAGAGATCTCAGTACTCCTAAGCAGCTTACGTTTCTAGTCCTAAAAGTCTTGGAGAGTACTATGAAGTCAAATGTAGTTCAACAAGGAAACACAAGAAGAGAGATTAAATGCAGAATTTTCCATTTGTATGGTTAAGAAGGACTCTAAAGACTTTTCATTTTCTGGATATAATTTTCAGGACCTTTAATAACTTAAAAATAATATATGCAGTTTCTTTATCAGCTCCAGTTTGGGTTCTGCATCGTTACTAAAAATTATACACATATATTGTCTTCATGCTACTAGAATTATATAGGTAACATGTCCTCTGGCTTGTGTTATAATTTCATTGTAGTCAAGGATGTTGGAAAATATTCCATCCCAGTTCTTAAAAAAACACTTTGCAGTCTGTTCTTAAACTGATTTGAAAACTACAGCCCTAATTTAGGTTTATAAGCATGATTGTCTAACACTGTAAATTATCTAACTTGCAAAGCATCAGGTTTTCTAAATTTGTAAGCCTTTTTACTAAGGACAGTGGTAAAGTAGAATAAGTAAATAATGTTGATATTCAACACTCTGTAGTTGCCAATATGACTTTTTATGTTTAAATTATAAATCAGAGCTGCTTCAGATACTGTACATTTAACTGATAGTGATTTTTTAACCATTAGAAGGTGCACTTGCACATGTGGGACAACAGCTTATTAGTTCTCCTTCAAACCTGTTAGCAACTGAAAGCAGGAGTAATTATGCATTTGGCTGGCATCACACAGCCCAGATTAATTTAAATGTCAAATTGTAGTTTGTTCTAGGAGTCATTTCATGGTTAATTGTTGCACTCACAAGCTCGTTCCCATCTCCTTATCTTCAAATGCCTCCCTTCCCTTCTCCAGCCACACTTCCATTCAACCCCTTGGTTTTGCTCTCCCTTGCTCTGGAGCTGGGGAAGCAAAACCAAGGGACTTGAAAACCCCTCCCCCCATTTAAAAGGATTAGCAGTGGTCTGCCTAACAGCTGATCCTTTTAAATGGGAGGGATTTTGCTGCTTGCTGGGCATCCTCCTGTCAGCTATTAAATTTAAACAGGCCTCGGATCAGTGGGAGCTCACAGGAGCGCAGCTCCTGGACCTTTCTGAGAGTTCCTCCTCCTTCTTCTGAGAGTTTCACCTCCTTGTCCATTGAATAGTATGTGCAGCTGCATAATAATCCCTGGATGAGCTCCACCATCTATTTTTCTACAAAATAACCCCTGAATTTAAATAGCTGGCACTTGGTTCCCTATAGCTGAATGCCCCCAAATAAAAGCCAAATAAGACTGGTTTTTATTTGGTCTCAATTTATCAGTAGCTGTATCAGATTGGAGAATTAGAGAATTTGATTAGAGAATCTTATTCAGCTGAATAAATACCTAAAAAATAATGATAAGGTATTTTGGGAGTATTTATTTGGTTCAGCTTATGCTAAACGCATACCCCTACTGGTTTCCCTGTGATGGGGAATCGGTGTTTCTTTTTTTTCTTCTGACCAGACCTGCCTCAAAACTCATTATTCCAAAGTTGGAGCTATATTGTGTAAAGTTGCAACTATATTGTTGTTGTCATAAACTGTACTCTGTCTCCTGGCTGGACAGCTCTTCATTTACCTTTTTCTCAAGCAAGACCTTCACTCAGAAAATGCAAGCTGCAGTTTGTTATGGCATCCACAATTAGAAATCACAATTATACTGAAGTTAATTATGTCTTCTGTCTTCATTCTCAGTGTACTGTGTGAGTGAGGTGATGATGAAAGGGAGAGAAAAAAATGTAGGTCCATGCTCTGGTTTGTTTATGACAGCCATAGTGCCAAAACAAAAAAGAGGCAAACAAGATGTGTACCAGATTTTTTCTGCTAGCTGCTGTAAGCCAGAATGCCCTCAAAACGAGGTTGGGGAATTGTCAGGAGGGCACCTGGCTTAATCAGGATCTTTTACCTGTGTATACAAGATTCCATGTCCAGAAAGTAATGCTTAAAAATATTAGGGACTCTAATTAAGTAAAACAATTAAAATTTATTCAGGAAATATAAGCTTCCATACAAGATAAAATACTCATAAAATCATACACACAGTCCTAAGAAAAATAGAGAGATAGGGGAACACATGGGTAGACAAACAGGGTGATATTTACCGATCGTAGTCTTCAAGGAAGGGTCCAATGGCAACGAGCGAAGAAATGGGAGAAGGGACCTGAAACTGATCAGGAATCGGGGATGGATTGCTGATCAGGAATCGGGGATGCAGTGGAATTGGGATACTGATAGAAGCACACCTGTGGGTAGCTAGTCCACAGATTATAAGGACTCTCTTGAGCCCTTAGGGGATGGGAGGTACGAGGGAGGCGGTAAGGTGGTCAGCTGATGCATGCCCTCCCAAAAAGGTGAGGTTTCACAGTGACCATAAGGGCTGGACTACTGCGACAACCAATAGAAAGTTCATTGGTGGCACCTAATTGGGTGCCCATTCCTGACCAATGGACTGGCTTGGATCCTGGATACCTGAGTGAACTTTCAGGTTGAAATGGACCAGAGGGAGGCTCCAAAATGACAGTTGATGAGAAGAATAGGAGCGATTACTGGGTGGGGAGATACTTAAGACTATCTAAAAGGGTGACAATAGAGGGTCAAATCATGGCCAAGGTAACACCCAGTCTACACAAAGGAACTTGGCTCTGGCTGAAGATGGTGTTCCTCTTCTTCTGTCTTCTCCTTGGCACCAGTCTTTGTCTTGAGTTCCATTAGACAAAGAAAGTGGCGGTTGGACGATTAGCCACTCCTGGGGTGGGTAGATTGCTTGCAGGCACAGGTGACATCTGGCGTGTACGTGAGCCGTCCGCTTTGCTGGAATGGAGTCAAGCCTGGTAGGAAGATGGCTGTGTGTGGTGTTAGCCCTCCACGGTGGATCCATGGTCAGCACTTCAAAACCGTTCGCCTGGATAGCTCTTAGCAGCGCAGTTTCCTCCATTCCATGACTTGGGATGGACGTCATACGGAACGATGGGAAGCCATCCGTTCTCCTGGTGGGCACTCTGGTACTGGTCTTGAGTGCCTTTGTAGTGTTATGGCTGCTAGTACTGCATAGGATCCTTTCGCCCCTGGATAGGTTTACCCACACTCTCTGGCCAGATGTGTGTGAGTCACTTTTCCAGGTGCTCTGGCAACCAAGTTGGTGATTACAATGTTCTGTAAGGGTTTTTTTCCTCACAATTCCCCCCCTCAAGACCTACGTCACCGTCCGGCAACAAGGTCTTGAACCATTAATAAAAGTCCACAGTTGATTTTGACAGGCGAAGTCCCTGTCGAGCCAAGTATCTACTGGGGTGTACCTTCTATCTAAAAGGTTGGAGCCACTATCTAAACTACTCAAAAATATAATTTGGAAAATACAGTGTTCCAATGGGCCAAAGGATACTTCCTTAACTACTACGATTCGGAGGTAACATACATTGGCAACATTATACTACAAACATGTTTTCAGAAACAAGGTTAATATTTCATAAAATCATTGACATAGAAGAATAAAATCATAGGTGTTGCTTAGACCAGCTAAACAGCAATATCTGATTGGTAAAAGCATATAGTTGATTACGTCAATTGATTACATAGGTACACAATCACATTAGAATTCAGGGCTACATTTTGAATTCATACATTATCCTATAATTAAACTTATACAGAGTTTTCCTATCTGTTCTCTAACCTTTGTTCTTCTGTTTTCTTCTTCTCTCCCCCCCCCCCCCCGCCTCAATAAGCTTCTTATACTGGGGTTGGAAGAGGCTCTCTTGCACAGCCTTGCTTGGCAGGCGCATGTTCTGGAGGGGGAGGAGGTGGAGAGCGCGCCCCCCCCCCCCGGTATCAGAAATGCCTGAAATAGGGTCAGAGACTCCACAGAGCATGCTCAATGCGAGGGTCTCCGAGTCTTCCCAAGTCTACTCGGGGCTAGGCTCACATGGTCTGGTGAGACCCTATCGTAAGGGGTCTACACACACACATGCAAACAAATATAAGCAAAAGGATTCTGGGGGAAAGTATTTACTTTTGTTTTGGATTTTACATGTTTTACAACAATACACATAACAACAAGCATAATACCTCCTAAACAACCCCGGTCCTAAGGTTATTTTTGTCCATTTCATTGTTACACTCACTCAAATCTGAAAGTGAACTGGTAGTCTTGTACTCAAACTCTCTTTGCAATGGGTGGTCGAATCTTCCGGGGGTTCCCGGCCACAGAGTTTGCTCTCCGAACCAGGGAGTATGTGTCTCGAAGAGGCTTCTCCCCTTGCACTGGGTTCAGAGAAGCCAGCTCAGTGTGCCTACTTCTCCTGTTTTAATCTAGAGCATTTGTGGCTCTGGAAGGCCTGCTACCTGCCTGGCCTTCTTTTAGGGCCAACCTGGAGTCCCTCCCTGGCTGGGGGGGGGACTCCTCCTTTACTTATAATAATAATAATACTTTTTATTTGTATCCCGCCCTCCTCGCCAGGGCAGGCTCAGGGCGGCTCACATCATAAAAATATAATATACATCAACTTGATAAAAGATAGATCATTCCATCTTTTGACTCAGCCTGTCACTCTCTGTGAGACCCGTCCCTCGACCAGCCTTTTCTGGCTTGAAGGGGGAGGGATCAATACAGTCTCGTGTCATACACTTCCTCATACATGTGCAGATGTCCCTTGTGTCTACTCGGGTATGTCTGAAACATGGGCTGAGTCATGTAAATGGGCCTAAAGGCAAGGCATGCTGGTACTAGGGTGACCATAATGTCTGAAGGCCAGCCAGGGACAACGGGGGGGGGGGAGGTAGGGGTGCGCGCGCGCGGAGTGCGCGCGCGCCGCCGGAAACAGGAAGTGACGTCACTTCCAGTGACGTCATGCCACCACCGGAAACAGGAAGTGGCATCACTTCCTGTGACATCATTTTCCCCGCGTCACCTGCCGGAAACGGGAAGTGACATCACTTCCTGTGACATCATTTCCCCCAAATGACATCATTTTCCCCAAATGCCACTGCCGGAAACAGGAAGTGACTTCACAGCACTTCCTGTGACGTCCCCAAAAATCCCCCAAATATCACCGCCGGAAACAATTTTGTTCTCAAATCCTGTATATACTTCATCAGTATATGGGATAAGGCACTTTCTCAACTGTGCTGCATAATGCAGCCTATTTATTTTGTCCTGTTGGCTCTGTTGGCTCTATCTGCGCCACCTTCATCACTTTCGGGGTGTGGATCCCCCAGTGGGGTGGTCTCCCGACTCCCTCCGCTGACTGTTTCTGATAGCCCTGCGCCCCCTCTTTCATTTGATATGTGTCCCGTGCGGGTGCCACCCTCCCGCCGGGAGATGCCGCAAAATGAGCCCCCTTGAGGCTTATGGCGGCAGGGCTCGGGGGAAGCGAGCTAGACTGCTGTTCTTTTGAGGGGTTATAGAGTGTTTCGAGCCCGTCCCTGTGGCATCGGTCCCATCGTTGTGGGACCCAGGGGGCCGGCGCAGCGGCACGCCGAAGCAGCCTGTCACTAATAACACAGGTCGAGATGCAGGACAGGAACCTGGAAGTGACCGACAGGCTGCCTCAGCGTGCCGCTGCGCCGGCCCCCTGGGCCCCACAATGATGGGACCGATGCCACAGGGACGGGCTCGAAACACTCTATAACCCCTCAAAAGAACAGCAGTCTAGCTCGCTTCCCCCGAGCCCTGCCGCCATAAGCCTCAAGGGGGCTCATTTTGCGGCATCTCCCGGCGGGAGGGTGGCACCCGCACGGGACACATATCAAATGAAAGAGGGGGCGCAGGGCTATCAGAAACAGCCGGCGGAGGGAGTCGGGAGACCACTCCACTGGGGGATCCACACCCCGAAAGTGATGAAGGTGGCGCAGATAGAGCCAACAGGACAAAATAAATAGGCTGATTTATGCAGCACAGTTGAGAAAGTGCCTTATCCCATATACTGATGAAGTAAATACAGGATCTGAGAACAAAATTGCACTAGAAGACACAAACACAAAGCTCCCTTACACTGAATCAGTGCTTGGGTCCACCAAAGTCAGTATTGTCACATAAGAGAAGCCCTGTTGGATCAGGCCAGTGGCCCATCCAGTCCAACACTCTGCGTCACATAAGAACATAAGAGAAGCCCTGTTGGATCAGGCCAGTGGCCCATCCAGTCCAACACTCTATGTCACATAAGAACATAAGAGAAGCCCTGTTGGATCAGGCCAGTGGCCCATCCAGTCCAACACTCTGCGTCACATAAGAACATAAGAGAAGCCCTGTTGGATCAGGCCAGTGGCCCATCCAGTCCAACACTCTGTGTCACACTTAAGAACATAAGAGAAGCCCTGTTGGATCAGGCCAGTGGCCTATCCAGTCCAACACTCTGCGTCACACTTAAGAACATAAGAGAAGCCCTGTTGGATCAGGCCAGTGGCCCATCCAGTCCAACACTCTGCGTCACATAAGAACATAAGAGAAGCCCTGTTAGATCAGGCCAGTGGCCCATCCAGTCCAACTCTCTGCGTCACATAAGAACATAAGAGAAGCCCTGTTGGATCAGGCCAGTGGCCCATCCAGTCCAACACTCTGTGTCACATAAGAACATAAGTGAAGCCCTGTTGGATCAGGCCAGTGGCCCATCCAGTCCAACACTCTGCGTCACATAAGATCATAAGAGAAGCCCTGTTGGATCAGGCCAGTGGCCCATCCAGTCCAACACTCTGTGTCACACTTAAGAACATAAGAGAAGCCCTGTTGGATCAGGCCAGTGGCCCATCCAGTCCAACACTCTGCGTCACATAAGAACATAATAGAAGCCCTGTTGGATGAGGCCAGTGGCCCATCCAGTCCAACACTCTGTGTCACATAAGAACATAAGGAAGGAAGGAAGGAAGGAAGGAAGGAAGGAAGGAAGGAAGGAAGGAAGGAAGGAAGGAAGGAAGGGAGGAAGGGAGGGAGGGAGGGAGGGAGAAAGGGAGGGAGGGAAGAAGGGAAGAAAGAAAGGAAGGAGGGAAGGAAGGAAGGAGGGAGGAAGGAAGGAAGGAGGGAAGGAAGAAAGGAAGGAAGGAGGGAGGGAGGGAAGAAAGGAAGGCCACCCCCAACCGCCAGCCCCCCCCGCTTTCGGCCCCCTTACCTACGGCGGCGGCAAGTCCAGCGGCGGCAGCAGCGGCGGCGAGTCCGGCAGTGGCGGCAGCGGCGGCGAGTCCGGCGGCGGCGGAGAGGCCTTTCCGATGCCCTCCCGGGCCTCCGCCAGCACGGGGGGGGGGTGGTAGAGGCCGGGGAAGCGTTGGAAAGGCCCGCGGTGGTCGCTGGAGGGCCTCCAGCGACCACCGCGGGCCTTTCCGACGCCCTCCCGGGCGGAGGAGCACGGGGGGTGGGGGTTTCGAGCCCCGGGAAGCGTCGGAAAGGCCCGCGGGGGTCGCTGGAGGGCCTCCAGCGACCACCGCGGGCCTTTCCGATGCCCTCCCGGGCGGAGGAGGACGGGGGTGGGGGTTTCGAGCCCCGGGAAGCGTCGGAAAGGCCCGCGGTGGTCGCTGGAGGGCCTCCAGCGACCACCGCGGGCCTTTCCGACGCCCTCCCGGGCGGAGGAGGACAGGGGGGTGGGGGTTTCGAGCCCCGGGAAGCGTCGGAAAGGCCCGCGGGGATCGCTGGAGGGCCTCCAGCGACCACCGCGGGCCTTTCTGACGCCCTCCCGGGCGGAGGAGGACGGGGGGTTGGGGTTTCGAGCCCCGGGAAGCGTCGGAAAGGCCCGCGGGGATCGCTGGAGGGCCTCCAGCGACCACCGCTGGCCTTTCCGACGCCCTCCCGGGCCTCCGCCGCCACCGCCGGGCCCCGTGCGCGGGCGGGAAAGGCGGCGAGGGAGGGAGGGAGCGTCCCTGCGCGTGCGCAGGGCGATCTGCGCACGCGCAGGGTCGCTCCCTCCCTCACTCGCCGCCTTCCCCGCCCGGGCGCGCGGCCCCCGGCTCTCTGGCTGGCTAAACCGGGACCTCTTAATGGTCCCGGTATACCCAGCCCGGGAGCCGGGAATTGGGGGCCAGAACCGGGAAAGTCCCGGGAGACCGGGACGGTCTGGCCACCCTAGCTGGTACACATGTTTCCTTGCATAATTTTTACAATCACAATCAAAACTATTGACAATTTCATTCTTAATTTGTAATGGACCACTGGTGTTTAGGTATGGATCTTATACCTCCAACCTGACAGTCTGTTGTGTGACACTCCAACCTGACAGTCTGTTGTGTGAGGAGGACTACTGACTTGGCGGGAGGGGGCACTCAAGTCTGGGTCGGGCTTCTCTGAACCCGGAGGCAAGAGTGGGGGGGTCTCCCCCCTCACTTCTGTCCTTGATGACCTCATGCTGATCTCACGTTAACAGCATACTTTATCTTGAGACTCAAACTCCTTGGTTCGGCAAACCCAATTACAGCTAAGCTGGCCCTTTTCAGGGCTGGCACTCCTTTCCTTGTAACAAATAGACTTACAAACACATATACAGAGTCCTGCATGGTTGGGAATTCAATTTTAGTTACTTCTCCCACCCGCGAGATGGCACCTGTCAACCTTACACGTCATGCATTCTGCTAAGTGTTGCCTCCCACCGGTGGGTGAGGTGATTTACAAGGGACGAAGGAGGGGATTGTATGCTAGGGTCCGAGAGGGGGGAAGAGTCTATGCAAATTCTATTTACCCGGAGGTAGACCTTCCGGACTTTGGGGAGTGTACACCTTCTCACACACACAACAGATTGGCATTCTTTGAACACACGAAGTGGCAATAGTATTGTTGTGACAGGCAAGAACCTTTCATTGCTTGGCCTCGCTTGGGGTGAACGGGCCCAACCATTATTCCCCCTTCAGGACTTGCGTGCCAGTCCAAACTCCCGGTGCCCTTGCAGTTCGGCACCCATGGAAAGACTGTTCTGGCCCTTTGAGACCCCAGAGGAGCGGAACTTTTAGATGGAGTCCTGTGCTCCAGAGGGCAAGTGTCATTGCCTGTCCTCTTTTAACCCTCAGGGCTGCTAGCACGGCCCAAACCTTTTTGGTGAAAGACAGAAATAAAACAAAAATCAAATACTACACATGGTGGAAGAACTCTATTTCCCGGCTTCCCTCATTCCTTTACGTTGGGTTGGAGCATGTGCAGAGTGGGATAATGCAGATGAGCCAAAACCGAGGTGGGTCGGGAACGAGGGGCAGATGGCAGTTTCACTTAAGAATGAACATACATTCAGACCTTGCTCCAGGGAGAAAGCATTCCCTGAAGTCTGTGGACCTGTAAAACCTGTTAGGCAGAGGGACTACCTTCACATGACCTTTGTTTTAACCTAAAAGCTAGTTGGCGGATACGGACCGTCGGAAGAAAGTGGCTATGCTAAGCTTCCTGGTTCGGTTCCCCATATCCAGTCTGGTTACCTTCTGCAGTTATGCAGGCTACACATCCAGATGTCTCTGTGGGTCAGAACAGACTTCTACCAGGTCCCCTTGTTAGTGCTGATGGGTACAACTTCTTCCTCTCTCCAGATCCCTCTAACACTTCAGGATCATGGATCTCTGGGGAGGACACTGAGTTGTCTGTTAGATTTCTAGGCGGGTCAAAGGGCCAAGACAGTTTCTGCACCGGTGTCAACTCCGGACCTTGTAGTGATGGATTACTTGTTGGACGTTGGGTCTCTGACTTTGCAATCAGAGTCTAAACACAACTATGCTACCACTACAATGGTGCCTTGAGTTTGTTTTGAACATCCTGTTCCTTTCCCCCTTCCTCCCCTCTTTGGGCTACCAAGCCCATCCCTCATTCGGTGAAAGATAGACTTGAAAGCACGATACTGGGGAAAGTCAAAAAGGACTTCATTTCCCATCTTTCCTCACACCCTGGCGTGGGTTGGAGCATATGCAGAGTGGGATTATGCAAATGCCTCAAGCCTGTGGCTGCCTGGGAGCGGTGAAATAATGGTCTTCTACTTAAAACATCTCTTTTTGGGGGTAGAAATAGAAAGGAGAAGGTTCCTAAAACTTTTAGGCAAGGTAGGGAAAATCTATACCTAATAACAAATCAACATGACTTCGGTCTCCTTATGACCTTACAGTCAGTCGATAGAGTAGGGTCACTCGAGAAAGGCTGCTTGGTTTTGGCTGTCTGACTTGATCCTAAGGCCAATCTGGTCCCTTGTGCAGTTACGCACTTAAGGGCTGCATTACCAGGGTCTCACAGGGTCAGGTTAGTTTCCCGGGTCAAATCCTTCAATGGGGTCAGGTTAGTTTCAAATACTTGACTCCTGGGTGACTCAATGGGTCAGAACAGACTTTACATGGTCGCCAAGCTGGGTGCCTGGTAAAGGATTGTTTGTTGTGCGTTGGTTCCAACAAACAACACTTTCTAAACTACCAGGGCATTTAGAGTTTGGCTCACTCTTGCTGACATATTCTCTGGTTCGGACCCATATCTCTAGGGCTCTTTAGCCCTTCCTTATTATGGTACAAAGAAAAGAAAAAGATCTTAACAAGGGAAAACTCCAGGAGCACAGAAAAAAACGGAACGGAATCACATGAGACTGGTTTGGGGGGAGACACAGTAAGGCTTGAGTTTGAGTGTCACTGTGACTCTAGAGTCAGGGGACGGTACTTCCACAGTGTGTGGAGGTCCTCTACTTTCCTGAGCTGTTTTCTTAGCCAGCACCTAAGGCCAATCATGCTAGACAGAAAATTATTTGAAAAGCCAAAATTATGACAATGGGATGCAACAGCACATTCAGAACTGCACTTGAGTTCGGACTGCAGCCCAAAATCGAGTCAAGAAATGAATGTTTCCCAGTGTCTTTAATCTTAGTTAAGAGGATTCCATGGTCAGCGCTTCAAAACCATTCGCCTGGATAGCTCCTGGCGGCACAGTTTCCTCCATTCCATGATTTGGGATGGACATCATATGGAACGATGGGAAGCCATCCGTTCTCCTGGTGGGCACTCTGGTACCGGTCTTGAGTGCCTTTGTAGCGTTATGGCTGCTAGTACTGCATAGGTCCCTTTCACCCCTGGATAGGTTTACCCACACTCTCTGGCCAGATGTGTGTGAGTCACTTTTCCAGGTGCTCTGGCAACCAAGTTGTTGATTACACTGTTCTGTAAGGGTTTTTTTTCTTCACACTGCATTCAAGAAAAGATTGGTAGAGGACTGCTGGCTGGATAAGGGCTTTTTAAACTTTTGTATTTGTATGCTAATTTGCTGCTATCACAGGCCTTACCAACTGCTTTAATCCAGTCTCAGCTATCCTTATTGCCCAGTCATGTATGTATCTTGACTCTACCAAGTCCTTCCAGGCAACTAATTCTCTCCACCTATATGTAAGGCTTGAGGAAAACTGTTTCAGTGTATGTGAAGAAGTGAGTATGCACACAAAAGCTGATACCCAGAATAAAACTTTGTTGGTTTTAAGGTGCCACTGGATTCAAACTTTGTTCTTTTGCTTCAAACGAACACGGCAACACACCTGAATCTATCTCAAAGTTGTAGTTCACCCTGTGCAGGTGAAAAGACAAGTTCAGTGCTTGGATGTGTTTCCTCTTCCCTGCTGCTGCCAAAGTGGATAGAAGCTTTAAATCATGGAAGAGGCATGGGAGGAAAGGTTTAAACAGCCTCTCGCCCAACAACCCTTCCCCATCTTCAAAGCAGCTGCCTGGGGCTGCTAATTATCTTTTTAAAATCTGTGGAAGTTCCAACACACAGCCCATTCCTATACAGAGATCTTTCAATTCTCATCTGATTTGGCCCTTAGAAACATTAATGAAACATCATTACTTCCCTTTATTAATTGTCAGCTTTTCTTGTTTCTTGAGGAGACTGTGTATATAAAAATGTATATATTTGCTTTCTGTCATTTCAGAAAAACCAATACAAACATAAAGATTGGTTTTCTAGATACACTGCACTGAACGTGAGCCCCAAAACATTTCACAGTTAAAAATAGGGGACTCATGTGCATGTGTAATGCCTTATTCTTCCATCAAGGATCACTGCCTGAGGCACCCCTGCATTCACAGTATAGATGACTGAAGACTCTTCTGTTCTGGCTATATGTTGACTTTGGCAGTAGGGTTTGCTAATAAAAGTTGCTGGATGTGTTTGAGTTGCAGCTCTAATGCTGTAATAAGTACATTGAACTCTGTACTGAGATTAAACATATCTGGAACCCTCTTAAGTGTTTTTAAAAATAAACTAAAGTTAGGCAATTAGGTCAGTTAGAAGAAGCTTTATACTGGCATTTTAAATCTATAAGAGTGCATTCATAATTAGCATTGTCAACTCCAGGTTGGGAAATTCCTGAAGATTTGGAACGTTTGGGAGGGGTGGCAGCTCAGCAGGGTATAGTGTCATACAACTCACAATTAAAAGCTGCCATTTTCTCCTGGGTAACCGATATTTGTCATATGGAGATCAGTTGTAATTTCAGGAGATCTCCAGGCCCCTTCTGGAGGTTGACAACCCTAGTTCACACATATACTCTGCTTCTGCTTCTTGCTCAGTGATAGCCAATACAATCCTGAGCAGAGATACACACCCATCTAAATCCATTAAAGCTGATGGGTTTAGGGGGGAGTAATTTTGTTTAGGATTGTGCTATTAACTTCTAGAGACCTAGAGGAGAGGATCTAAATGTCAGTGTAAATATGTGCTGGCTAACTGCATTTTTAAAAGGGAGCCACTTGAAAGAAAAATAGGGACAGTGTGCATTATCTGAAGGTATCAAAAGAGAGGCTATCAAGAGTTCATGACTAAAAACTTTGTGTTTCATGTTGGATTTATAGTTCAAGTATTATGGTCTGTTTTAAGTTCTGGAAGAGTTCCTGCTAACATCCTCCACTGATGAGAAAATGTGAAGGCAAATTTCACTGGATTTAATTCCAAATGAATAATTTCAGAATCAGGGTGCAACTTTTGAAGAGAGAACCAAGTGGTAGTTTTTTTTCTAGTAATCTTTCCTTTACCTTTTCTCCCTCCAACCTTACTTCAATTCCTCTCTCTCAGGTTATATTAAACCTTTTTATATAAAACTGTACAAAACCTGTGGTAAATAGACGTTTTCTGAAATGTTATTAATTTGTTTTTAAGGATTTAAAGAGCTACAGTTGGCTAAATATATCATTTTATTCCAACACAGAGATTGTTGTGAACTCCCCCCCCCCCCCAGAATATCTGCCTTCACATATGCTTTAGATTCTGGCCTGTGCCTTGCACTCACAGATGTACATTTCTTTCTTAAATGATGCCATGTGTGCTTATGCATTAAAGTGTAAATTCCTGGGGTCTGAATAATGTTGTTTAAAAGGTGAATAAAATGGCCAGCATCATGATGAGCCGACTGGATTTCTACACAGAGCTTTAAAAAAACAACCCACACATTTGTTTTCAAATACATACTAAAATCAAGAGGAAAGCTTTTGAAGGCTCATTGTAGTGAGCAAGTGTTGCAGGAATAGGCCAGTGTGTACTCTTTAATTATCCCTTGGAACAATCCCATATCAGCTACCAAAAAAACCCCAACAACTTGTGGAGATTCTAATGGCTTTCATACACCAGAACTCTGTGCCTCTGATAAAGTGGGTTCTGGCTAGAGATGTGAAGGCCCGGAAAAAAACTGGAAAAATTTGGGAAGATAATGGGTTTTTTCTGTTTTTTTCCTTAAGGCTTTTTTTCTTCTTCTAAAAACCTGGAAAAATTGAAAAAAAGAAAAAAAATTATTATGGAATGTTTTATTTTAACGTGATTAATAAAATATTTTAAGAGAAGGTGTTCAAATATTTTCCAAATCATTTCTAAAAAATATGTATGGTGTCAGATTATTCTAATTTCTGTGCACTGAGAACAAGCAAGTCCTAGGTCATGGACATTAATTGAAACATAGTCCTACACTCCCTTCTATAAACTTCACCCCGTCTTCAATTCTTTTTATCTTTATTTAATACTGTGGAGAGGAAATATGAATAATTGTTATTTCTGGATTTTTAAAAATTGTTTTGTGGAGGTTTTTTTGTCTGTTCCACATAAACTAGTAAACAGCTCAGGAGATTGTTGCTCCATTTGTTACAATTACAAATATTATTTAAAAAGTAAATTCTGTTTGTAATAATTGTTTGGATACACTATATTTTTAATATGCTAGTTGTGATAATTTCATTCCAAGTAAAATTGTTCATAGTGATATTTTGTGTTCCTAAAGTAACAGAATGACTTTCAATCTGGAAAAGAAAAAAAAGGTGCTAATGTAGCATTTTTTTCAATTTTTCCGAAAATTTCCATTTTTTTTTTCAGAAAAAAAAGGAAAAAATATTGAGGGGGGGCATGGTCCAAGCTTCAAAATTTCTGGAAATCTTACATCTCTAGTTCTGGCTATGTGAAATAAATGGGTTAGCTTTAAAGTGCCACACATTTTTTTTTTTTTTTAAAAGAGCTTTTTGCTCAATAGAGTCGAAGTGCTGCTTAGAAGTTTATTTTCTGTAAGTTTATTTTGTAGTACCACTGTGACTTTTAAAGGCCCTCTGTCATGTTGGCAGGGACAGAAACCCCTGGCTGGGTAATGGTCAGATCATACAATTTCCGCATCCATGTGATGGTTCAATTGTTTTGTGGAATGAACCCATTTGAAAGTGTCTCCCAGACTCCTGTTACAATAAGGCATTTGGATCTACAGCAACACTGTACTGAAATATTCTCTCTGTTAAAGGAAAATAATCATCAAGGCGAACTGGAACAGCTGTTAAAAGCCATATAACATACTGATTTGGTTAACAGTTGGCTGTATCTGTGTTGCTGGGCAAATTAAGGGATATGGTTAGTGACCGAGGCAAGTATGCCTATTATTTCGTTTCTCTAATTTTATGCATATGTAACTTAAGAAGCCGAATACTACTAGTGGATTTGTGTGAAAGTATGGGGAATTATAAACCGAATGAAACCTGACAGAAAAATTGTACCTAGCTAACTTCTGAAGTTTTGTTTGTTTCTAATAAATTCAGTGTGTGGAAAGAGAAAGGATATAAATAAAGGAAATCTTATCATGCCAGAATACTACAGTAACACAGATTAGTGTTCATAACGTAGACATAATGAATGCTTATGGTCGTACACCTGTATTTTCATCAAGCTTCTATTTCTGTTAAGTCTAAGAACGTTGTGAACATGAATCAGCTTTTCCTGAGAACTTAAGCAGTTCTCTGCAGGTTGAGCCAAGCCTATGCTTAATTGAATACCTTATTGCTTGCAGCAGCCAGAAGAGGCTGGGCATTAGGGCAGTGGCCCTGCCCAAAACAACTGATATTGGAAGATATATTTGTTGTGCTTGAGCAATTTATCTTGACATACTACTATAGATATACTATAGAACAGGGGTATCAAACATGCAGCCCGGGGGGGGGGGGTGCAAATCAGACCCCTTGAGGGTGCCTATCAGGCCCCCGAGCAACTGACTGCTGTCTGCTTCCTTCTCCCTCTCTCTTGCTTCCTTCTGCATCACAGCTTGCTTTGCCAAGTTTGCTCAATCACATGAGAGCTACAGAACAAAGCCTCTATTTTCTCCACTGGCTGAGTCTCCTCCCTTGGGAAGGAAGGGGGGAGGAATAGCATGTTTCACCAAGGTCTCTGAATCATACAGCAGAGCTACTGAGCCAAGTATCTTTTCCTTCTGTTGGCTGAGGCTCTTCCCCAGGAAGGAAAGACCCAGAGCTTCCTGTGCCTGGTTCCCTGGATCGCACAAAGAAAGCCCTTTTAAGACCAATGAGTGCTAACGTTTTAAGCATATTTTAAGTTTTTAAAGAAAAACTTTAGTTGTGTTTGTCTGTGTCCTTTATATCTCTGCTACCTAATCTTAAATAGGTACATACATGGCCTGGCCTGACACGGCCCGGCCCAACAAGGTCTCATTTATGTCAGTTCCTATCCTTATAACAAATGAGTTTGACACCCCTGCTATAGATAGATTTATCTTTTATGAATTTGTCTAAAGCCAACTAAGCCAATAGCTATTACTACATACAACATAATCCTATGCAGAGTTATTGCAGTGTAAATTATTCCAGTGTGAGCCATTGAAACCAAACCAAATTATCCCATTAAAAACTAGAGTAATTCTTCATGGTAATATGCTGTGGCGGTAGTCAATGATATGTAAATACGGCAATAATATGCAAAAGTGTTGGTGGTTACCCAGTGTTCCCTGCCAGCAAGCTCAGGGTGGTATACATTGACTATGTTTCTGTGATGAGGTACTCAGAGATGAGCAATGAGATACCCTAGGCAAGGCTAACTTCTGACGCACAAACACTGCTGATAACATCACTGAATCACATGGGGGCACCCAATTTGGTGCTCCCAGAAGACCAGCGCCCTAGGCAATTGCCTAATTTGCCTAGTGGCAGAGCTGGCCCTGGAGGTACTTTCTTTTGTCTAGTCCTGCTAATTTTGTTGGATGTCCCTGGTTTCTTCATAAGAGAGAGTGAAAAATGAAGTTTATCTGAGTTCACTCTCTGAACACTTAATTGTATAAACTTGTATCTTACTTCCCTTTAGTTGTATTTTTTTCTAAATTAAAACTGTTTCATAAGAAACATATTGGCTGTTTTTGGTTGTCCTTTTCTGCATCATTTCCAGCCATCCACCATCCTTTATTGCATATCCTGAGCAACTTGTTGTGTGAGACTCAGTTAAGCTATTACTTATCTATCTTCAGCATTCAGACTGTGTACTGAGAAAATGAGAAGTGTCTTTCTGGACCACATCAATATAGGTCCTTGGCAAGAATCCCAGTAACAGCAGTCACTAGATGAACCACCAGAAATTGTCCAGTGATTGGTCCATGGAATACCTGATCCCCATCCTCTTTCATAATTTGACAGATAAAAATAAACAATCTGAGGCAACCTTTATATATAATTCTTTTCTATCCCTGAGGCACAGCTAACCAAACTGCTGAGGTGGAAGAGAAGCAGTGCTATAGGGATTACAACCACTCCTTCAATAGGCTTCGTGAAACTGTATTTGTAGAGTGCAAATCCATGACACACTGATACAGTTGAAAAATTAAAATTCCAGTGTCAGCACCAGAGGTGCAGAACCTACACTGGAACCTGGCACAATCTGGAGTCTAGACAGTCACTTCACTGTGAGTGTCAAGCTATCCTGTGTGTTCTCTCTGTTTTGATGGTACAGTGTACTTAATAGAAAACACAAGGATAAACATCCTAATGGTAGGAACACTTTTTACAATTATGCTCGTACCTCTAAAAGGATATTGCAGAATGGGACAAAGTGCAAAAGAGGACAACCAAATGATTAAGGAGTTGTTATGTGAGATCCTCTGTCCCCGACCATGGAGAAAGGAGGTCAGCCACTGTAAGGCTAATCCCCAAATCCCTGTGTTGGCAAGGCAGTGGGCCAACAATTTATGTTTGACCTTTCCTATGGGGAAAGGCTAAAAAGTCAGGAACGTCTCAGTTTAGGGGGGTGGGGGAGATGGCTAGGGAGGGATATGGTAGACATTTATAAAATTGTGCATGAGGTGGAGAAAGTGGACAGAGAGAAGTTTTTGTCCCTCTCAATTATAAGCTTGGGACAGATAAAAGGAAATACATCTCTACTGGATGAATAATTAAATTGTAGATATAGTGATGGCCAGAAGTATAGATGGCTTTAAGTAGGAATTCGATACATTAATGGAGGAAAGGTCTATCAATGGCTAATAGGGTTGCCAGGTCTATATTGGAAAATTACAGGAGACTTTGGGGGTGGCTCTAGGAGAGGGCTGGGTTTGGGGAGGATAGGGACCTTAGCATTGTACAATGCCATAGAGTCCACCCTTCAAGGCAGCCATTTTCTCCAAGGGAACTATCTTTGTCAGCTGGTGATCAGTTGTAAAAGCAGATCTCCAGGCCCTACCTGGAGACTGGCAACCCTCGGCTACAAGCCATGGTGAGTAAAGGAAACCTCCATATGAAGAGGCAGTAAACCGCTGAATCCCCATGCTAGCAAAGATATTCATCAGGTTAAAACTTTGGCCTTTATTCCCCTGTCTGTCTGTCTGCCTGCCCTGAAGGGCAACTGGTTGACCACTGTATGAGACAGGATGAACCCCTGATCTGATCTAGGATATCTCCTCTTTTGTTCTTATTTCACTTTGGAAGTGGATCCAGTTATGGAGGAGGCTCTCCTGTAGATGTCTTCAAGGATAGACTTCTTTAAGCCATCTTCTGGGAAAATTTTAGCTTTGGATTTCCTTCATTGAACAGGGTGTTGAACTAAATGGCCTATTAAGCCCCTTTCAGCTTTTGGACTCTTTGTCCAATTTTCTTCTGCATGTGGAAAGTGTAACTTACCCTAAGTCAGCAGAGTACAGCTACAGATAAACAAACTCTGTTATAAATACTTACTTCTGTAAGTATTTCTGGGATAAGCCAAAACCATATGCATTTTCTTTTAATAATTAAACTGCAAAGCTCTTTACATACCAAACCTGAGTTCATATATGAGTGTATCCTGAAGCAGCAGATGAAAAAAATCACCAAGGAGCATTTTATTGTGCTGCTTTGTGCTGCTGTAGGTGTGACTGTGGCCATTGAATGTCATATGACAAACAGAACTATAAACCTGTGTAAACAAAGGGTTATTTGATATTGAACAATGTAAGAGTATGTTCAATTTAATACATTCTATTCGGACATTCATAGGTATATGAACCTTGTTAATTAGAAAAAAATAAAAGATTCCATTGTAAGGCTAGTATTGGGGAGAGTCTGTATCCTTGTCTTGCTGGTAAAAGGTAAAGGTAGTCCCCTATGCAAGCACCAGTCGTTTCTGTCTCTGGAGTGATGTTGCTTTCACAATGTTTCCACGGCAGACTTTTTTTACGGGGTGGTTTGCCATTGCCTTCCCCAGTCATCTACAATTCCCCCCCCCCCAGCAAGCTGGTTACTAATTTTACTGACCTCAGAAGGATGGAAGGCTGAGTCAACCACGAGCCGGCTACCTGAACTCAATTTCCGCCGGGATCGAACTCGGGTAGTGAGCAGGGTTTAGGACTGCAATACTGTAGCTTTACCACTCTGCACCATGGGACTCTTTGTCTTGCTGGTACTGGGGAATTATTAGTTCTCCCAAGCAAACACAGTAAAATTATTTGAGAGCTATGAATTATAGTGAGGGGGACATCCAGTTCATATAACCTTGGAGATTGTCCCCAAGTGCCTTTGACATGACGTGTGGGAACTGTAATGAGACTGCTGCAATCTGTGCCATATTTTCAGCAAACTATATTCCACCTTCCAAAAAATAGGACACAGTAATCCTTTGGGAAGAGATAGCCATTAGGGTGGCCAGACCGTCCCGGTCTCCCGGGACTTTCCCGGTTCTGGCCCCCAATTCCCGGCTCCCGGGCTGGGTATACCGGGACCATTAAGAGGTCCCGGTTTAGCCAGCCAGAGAGCCGGGGGCCGCGCGCCCGGGCGGGGAAGGCGGCGAGTGAGGGAGGGAGCGACCCTGCGCGTGCGCAGATCGCCCTGCGCACGCGCAGGGACGCTCCCTCCCTCCCTCGCCGCCTTTCCCGCCCGCGCACGGGGCCCGGCGGTGGCGGCGGAGGCCCGGGAGGGCGTCGGAAAGGCCAGCGGTGGTCGCTGGAGGCCCTCCAGCGATCCCCGCGGGCCTTTCCGACGCTTCCCGGGGCTCGAAACCCCAACCCCCCGTCCTCCTCCGCCCGGGAGGGCGTCAGAAAGGCCCGCGGTGGTCGCTGGAGGCCCTCCAGCGATCCCCGCGGGCCTTTCCGACGCTTCCCGGGGCTCGAAACCCCCACCCCCCCGTCCTCCTCCGCCCGGGAGGGCGTCGGAAAGGCCCGCGGTGGTCGCTGGAGGCCCTCCAGCGACCACCGCGGGCCTTTCCGACGCTTCCCGGGGCTCGAAACCCCCACCCCCGTCCTCCTCCGCCCGGGAGGGCATCGGAAAGGCCCGCGGTGGTCGCTGGAGGCCCTCCAGCGACCCCCGCGGGCCTTTCCGACGCTTCCCGGGGCTCGAAACCCCCACCCCCCGTGCTCCTCCGCCCGGGAGGGCGTCGGAAAGGCCCGCGGTGGTCGCTGGAGGCCCTCCAGCGACCACCGCGGGCCTTTCCAACGCTTCCCCGGCCTCTACCACCCCCCCCCCCCCCGTGCTGGCGGAGGCCCGGGAGGGCATCGGAAAGGCCTCTCCGCCGCCGCCGGACTCGCCGCCGCTGCCGCCACTGCCGGACTCGCCGCCGCTGCTGCCGCCGCTGGACTTGCCGCCGCCGTAGGTAAGGGGGCCGAAAGCGGGGGGGGCTGGCGGTTGGGGGTGGCCTTCCTTTCTTCCCTCCCTCCCTCCTTCCTTCCTTTCTTCCTTCCCTCCTTCCTTCCTTCCTCCCTCCTTCCTTCCTTCCCTCCTTCCTTTCTTTCTTCCCTTCTTCCCTCCCTCCCTTTCTCCCTCCCTCCCTCCCTCCCTTCCTTCCTTCCTTCCTTCCTTCCTTCCTTCCTTCCTTCCTTCCTTCCTTCCTTCCTTCCTTACTTATGTTCTTATGTGACACAGAGTGTTGGACTGGATGGGCCACTGGCCTCATCCAACAGGGCTTCTATTATGTTCTTATGTGACGCAGAGTGTTGGACTGGATGGGCCACTGGCCTGATCCAACAGGGCTTCTCTTATGTTCTTAAGTGTGACACAGAGTGTTGGACTGGATGGGCCACTGGCCTGATCCAACAGGGCTTCTCTTATGATCTTATGTGACGCAGAGTGTTGGACTGGATGGGCCACTGGCCTGATCCAACAGGGCTTCACTTATGTTCTTATGTGACACAGAGTGTTGGACTGGATGGGCCACTGGCCTGATCCAACAGGGCTTCTCTTATGTTCTTATGTGACGCAGAGAGTTGGACTGGATGGGCCACTGGCCTGATCTAACAGGGCTTCTCTTATGTTCTTATGTGACGCAGAGTGTTGGACTGGATGGGCCACTGGCCTGATCCAACAGGGCTTCTCTTATGTTCTTAAGTGTGACGCAGAGTGTTGGACTGGATAGGCCACTGGCCTGATCCAACAGGGCTTCTCTTATGTTCTTAAGTGTGACACAGAGTGTTGGACTGGATGGGCCACTGGCCTGATCCAACAGGGCTTCTCTTATGTTCTTATGTGACGCAGAGTGTTGGACTGGATGGGCCACTGGCCTGATCCAACAGGGCTTCTCTTATGTTCTTATGTGACATAGAGTGTTGGACTGGATGGGCCACTGGCCTGATTCAACAGGGCTTCTCTTATGTTCTTATGTGACGCAGAGTGTTGGACTGGATGGGCCACTGGCCTGATCCAACAGGGCTTCTCTTATGTGACAATACTGACTTTGGTGGACCCAAGCACTGATTCAGTGTAAGGGAGCTTTGTGTTTGTGTCTTCTAGTGCAATTTTGTTCTCAGATCCTGTATTTACTTCATCAGTATATGGGATAAGGCACTTTCTCAACTGTGCTGCATAAATCAGCCTATTTATTTTGTCCTGTTGGCTCTATCTGCGCCACCTTCATCACTTTCGGGGTGTGGATCCCCCAGTGGAGTGGTCTCCCGACTCCCTCCGCCGGCTGTTTCTGATAGCCCTGCGCCCCCTCTTTCATTTGATATGTGTCCCGTGCGGGTGCCACCCTCCCGCCGGGAGATGCCGCAAAATGAGCCCCCTTGAGGCTTATGGCGGCAGGGCTCGGGGGAAGCGAGCTAGACTGCTGTTCTTTTGAGGGGTTATAGAGTGTTTCGAGCCCGTCCCTGTGGCATCGGTCCCATCATTGTGGGGCCCAGGGGGCCGGCGCAGCGGCACGCTGAGGCAGCCTGTCGGTCACTTCCAGGTTCCTGTCCTGCATCTCGACCTGTGTTATTAGTGACAGGCTGCTTCGGCGTGCCGCTGCGCCGGCCCCCTGGGTCCCACAACGATGGGACCGATGCCACAGGGACGGGCTCGAAACACTCTATAACCCCTCAAAAGAACAGCAGTCTAGCTCGCTTCCCCCGAGCCCTGCCGCCATAAGCCTCAAGGGGGCTCATTTTGCGGCATCTCCCGGCGGGAGGGTGGCACCCGCACGGGACACATATCAAATGAAAGAGGGGGCGCAGGGCTATCAGAAACAGTCAGCGGAGGGAGTCGGGAGACCACCCCACTGGGGGATCCACACCCCGAAAGTGATGAAGGTGGCGCAGATAGAGCCAACAGAGCCAACAGGACAAAATAAATAGGCTGCATTATGCAGCACAGTTGAGAAAGTGCCTTATCCCATATACTGATGAAGTATATACAGGATTTGAGAACAAAATTGTTTCCGGCGGTGATATTTGGGGGATTTTTGGGGACGTCACAGGAAGTGCTGTGAAGTCACTTCCTGTTTCCGGCAGTGGCATTTGGGGAAAATGATGTCATTTGGGGGAAATGATGTCACAGGAAGTGATGTCACTTCCCGTTTCCGGCAGGTGACGCGGGGAAAATGATGTCACAGGAAGTGATGCCACTTCCTGTTTCCGGTGGTGGCATGACGTCACCGGAAGTGACGTCACTTCCTGTTTCCGGCGGCGCGCGCGCACTCCGCGCGCGCGCACCCCTACCTCCCCCCCCCCCCGTTGTCCCTGGCTGGCCTTCAGACATTATGGTCACCCTAGCCATGATGGTGATGGGATTTTCAAGGACATGTCCACTCTGAATGTCTATATTAAGACTGTTGAATGGGGCTTTACCCCAACTATGTATGGAATTTTTAAAATTGGAGATAAGTTGATTAGTGCTATGTTGGTGGGCACAGGCTATAGGCACTCATGAAACTTAGGACTTTACAGACTTTAAAACACCCAAGACCACAGATGGCCCCAGAGAATCAGACTTGTCATCTATCTAGCATCCATTGATTTAGTGCTTTTTCTTGAAGTCTGAGGGATCTCAGGGGGGGAATTTTTGCTTGCAGCACTGATCTTTCAATGTGGTGCTAGTGCCTGTCCTAAGTAATAACAAGGAATAACAGTGAAGTGTGAATGACTCTTATTAGAAGGGGTAAATGTCATTAACACTTATTGTTGCCTTGAAGGCAGCCGGCAGAACAGTGCTGAGAGTAGTGAGAAATGAACCTGTGGTTTTTAAGGCTGTATATATTTGAAAGTGTTAAGGTCTGATTTTTAAAAAATATTTAAGTATCTGGTAAACAAAAATACCTTATTTGAGAAATTTTATTCATATTTTGATTTCTCCTTTTACAGTTCAGCTTTGCCTTGAGATCTTTTTCTAGTATATTTTGGGATGCAGCTCATCATCCACCACTACTTATGAAATTATTCCCAATATTTATAATTCCAAGGCCGCACAACCAGTATTTGTAAACTGCTTGGATAAGAAAAATGGCTGTACTTCTTAACAGCTGAAAAATGCTGAAGTAATAAAGACATGTAAAAGAACCTTTTTGTCCATAAAATTATTGTATGCGCCCTTTGCTTTAGAATCTTAATGTTGTTTTATCAGGAAGGATGTGTGTGTCCGTGTATGTGTGTGCGTGCATGTGCATGTGCAGATACACATGAGTTCCCAGAATATTTATTTTTAGAGGAGCTAATATAATTTCAGGAAAATTTGGCCTGCCCAACCAGGAAATCTTTTTTACACATGGAATGCTAAGGCAACAGAAGCTCATGATTATAGTGTAGTAATCTGGAGACAGATGTGGCAGTATCACGCAACTCTAGGTCAGTTGTATATTTTATATAGGTCATTTCTAATGAGGCTTCAGACCTCTTACATTGAATTGCCACATTTTCCAGAAGACCAGGGGGCGTTTCTCAAATGTATGAATTTATTATTAATTCATTCAAAATTTTGGCTAAATGAAAAATAATTCCAATTCCAGGTGTAAGCCCCTCCCAAAAAATGACTAGAAGGGTGGACTCTTTCTGTTTTGACACAAAATGACTACAAAATCAATGGGTGCCATATAGAAAGGTTGTTCACCCTCCCCAATTGTATTTTGGATCTAAAGAGCAACCATATATCTGATATTATAAAATATTTACAAATGTAATCACAACATATATTTTTAAGACAGCTTCTTGATAAATTAATCTGCAGTAGATCCAAGAGCAGACTCTACCAAATTTTAAAATTATGCTTTTGCTTTTTGAATAAAATGGAATTAAAAAGAACCCAAATACATGCACTTAGGTTATAAATACTTTAATTCATTGATCCAGGTGGGCAGCCATGTTGGCCTGAAGCAGTAGAACAAAGTTGGAGTCAAGTGGCATCTTTAAGACTTTTAAAACCAACAAAGTGTCATTGGACTCCAACTTTGTTCTTTAAATCATTGTTATTGGCTAAAATCTAAGCTCTTATGAACAGGGGCAGTGCTGGGGGTTTTGCCGTCCCAGGCCATCCGCACCGCTGCGCCGCCCCCCCCCCCCCAAGTGAGGTCTGAGTGAGGCTGCGAGCAGTGGTGCTGTTGCTGCCCCCCACCAGCACGGGCAAGCACAGCAGCAGCGAAGCTCCCTGTCTCTTCGTACATACTGTCACTGCCTGCCACTGCTTTGCCTCTCGCGTCTGTGACGCAGAGGCAGAATGATGGCGGGCAGCGGCAGCATGCATGCAGAGACCGGGAGCCTCGCTGTTACTTCTAAGCGGACAATTTCCATCTGCTTGGAAGCAAGGGAGGGTAGGAAGACCCAAACCAGTGCCCTTTTCCCTGACCCAGCACCCTTTGCCCAGCTTAGTGCTCCCAGCAGCCACCTACAGCTGCCTACAGCTCCAGCCCTGCTTATGAATGAAACTGATCTTTGCTCATCAAGCTTTTAAATATTTTTGTCTTGTATATTAAATCTAAAAATGCTTCTGCTAACATTCTACCAGAAAAACTAATGGGAATTTTATTTAGAAATCATGTTTATCCATGCTTTTGTGCACCAATGCTCCTCTCGTGCCTCTTCCCCTTACATGCATAGCACAATTGAAGACTACTTGAGTTGGGAAGCCTTGAATCTAGTTCCAATTTGCTGCAATATCAACATATTACTGCTGTATAATCCCTGTTTGCAGGGAAGTGACAAGCTTCAGTGCAATGAATCAGCAAACAGACTCTATTTTCCCCTCTCGATTCCCTCTTGTGCAGTTTATTTCTAGATGATTTAAGATGACTGAGCAGCAGAAACATGTACCATTGCCTGGCTAAAGACTCCAGTTCCAGGGAGCATTTTGTGGTTAGTGACAGGTATACCAACCCTACATGAGCTTGCTGATGTCACTTCCAGCAAAAACTGAAAGCAATGTCATCACGCTGCTATGTGTATTAGAATTCACAAAATTACCAAATTTAACAGAGAGTTTTTGGGAAATCCTAGACTCCCCTCTGACGCCGTGACATCATCTCTATTCATCTCCCGTCTTCAGTGCTGAATACATTCCCAGCTTAGGACAACCAAAGGGGGTGTCCCTCCCTCTCCAGAGTCAATTAAACAGTTTTCCCACCCAAGCCATCATGTGCACTGGAGGCAGGCACCTCCTTTCCTTAGTTCCTTTTTTGCCACTGTGTAAATACAAGCATTCCAGTGAGCTCTGTCCTTACTCTTGCTTCCTTCCTGGAGAACCAGTTTGGTGTAGTGGTTAAGTGTGCGGACTTTTATCTGGGAGAACTGGGTTTGATTCCCCTTTCCTCCACTTACAGCTGCTGGAATGGCCTTGAGTTAGCCATAGCTATCGTCAGAGCCGTCTTAACAGCATTATGGGTCCCAAGCAAAGTAGTGTACTGGGCCCCTATGACAACTACTCACAGGAATAAAAATGTAAATGGTTGATAAAATTAAATATATACTTATTTTATTGGCACTTCTAACAAAAACATTAAAAACATGCTGTGCAGCAACAACTAATCAACATGATAAACATTTGAACAATACACGAGGCTTGAAAAACAAATAAAAAGCTTATCCATTCATATACTCACAAACTATCACAAACTATCTGGTTATTAGTACTGCATCATACACAGATTAGTACGGGGCCTCTATGCTTGTGGGGCCCATGGGCAAGTGCCCATCAGGCCCATGTGTTAAGACAGCCCTGGCTATCACAGAAGTTGTCTTTGAAAGGGCATCTGCTGTGAGCCCTCTCAGCCCCACCAACCTCACAGCATGTCTTTTGTGGGGGGGGGGGAGATATAGGAGATTGTAAGCCACTCTGAGTCTCTGATTCAGAGAGAAGGGTGGGGTATAAATCTGCTGTTTTCTTGTGTGGCCTTTGGTATGCGTACCTTTTGTGGTTTCTGACAGAGGTCTCTCCTTCTTTTTCACATCTGAGTCAAAGCCAAGTCATACTTAAGTCACAGCGTTGTGTGTACAGGAGAAAAAGGGTAATCCTAGATAACCATGGATCATGTTATGAACATGATTCATGTCAAAGAGGACAGATGCAACACATATGCAGAGCAATGCTCCTGAACTGCCAAGCATTTTTAGTTTCTTTCATTACGTTGCCCCAAACTTGTATAAAAACAGGAAGTATGCCTAATGGAAATACTAGCAGGGTTGGTGCTAAGATCATACCAGTGCACTAACTCTGCAGTTGCTCTCAGTTAGATGCTGTCACATCAAAACCGGGAACACAACAAGCACCCAGGAAAAAAAGGCCCTTTAATCAAGAAGGCAAAGTTTCCCAAATCCAAAGTTAGTTATACCAATTGCATTTCATGTGTTTATCTGAATGAGAATGAGGGAGAATAAGGCTTGGTTTATACATGCAGGAAAATATGGTGGGAATTAGGTGGTAGAATGTTAAAGAGACATAGTGGACCACACCACTTCAGGCTCCCATTGTCTATACTACTTCAGGCTCCAAGTGGTAGGTTCCAGTCCTGAACCTCTACTGCATTTAAAAACAAAAAATAAAAAAACCCTCCAGTCACTGAGTAGAAAGAAAGGTTTGCTTGCTGTGCTTTGGTTTTCTGTTTACAGGGAGTTCTTCACACACGGAAATATTCCAAAATGTAACCCTACATGATCCTATGATCATCCACCATAAGTGGTAGAATCACTCTGCTCTCTCATTACTACCTGAAAGCCAGGCACTCTCCCAGCATTTCTGTGTGATTCCAACTTGAATAGTGCAACAACAAAAATTCTGCTCCATTAGACAACTTCAGCAAATATATCTTAAGTTGGTCCCTAGCTATGGTCCTGCATGGAGGGGAGGACAAAGTGAAGTTAATGAATGTTATAGAGAGACTTCAGGAGATGAGTCTTTTCCTTCCTGGTCCCCAAAAGCCTTCCTGGAGCACAGCCCTATTTCTTAGGCATCCTCCTGCCTAAAATTCTGCTTGAAGTATTAAGCCAATTTAATAATGAGCTTCTAAAATGAATTTCAGCTCTCTTCCAAATGTCTCTGGAAATATTTTACTGTAATAATAACTGCTGGAAAAAAAGGAAAAGGAGGTTTGCACAAAGCTCTTTCCAAGCTGTGCAGATACATGAGCAAGCAGGCTAATGTGAACAACACAAGACACTCTGCAGAATGAGATACAAGCAGAGGAAGCCCTTTAAAATGTTATGTTTCCACCAAAAGCTTGGCACATACCAAAAACCAGCCTTCCTGGATTTTATTAGTATTGGCAATGTGCAGTTTTTGTCACTCAAAGAATTCATAATGAATCCATACTGGGGGGGGGGGGGGGGGGAAGCATGGTGTTTTGTTTGTAAGATTTCCACTTAGTGCAATTTATTTACATGGGTTGACAACATAGCTCTAGTGTGTGTGGTTTAAGGGCGAGGGGAAAAGCTGGCCATATTTTGTGCATATTCCTTTGAGAATTAATTCTTACCAGATTACAGTGTAAATAAAGTTAACTGTCATGAAATAAACACAGCCGTAGTGCACACCATATGCTTTATAATTATTTTGTGGCTTCTTTTCTGTTTGTTTGTTTGTGCTTGCTGAATGGAAACATTCTGATAATGTTGTTTATACATTAAAGAAGTAAAAAATCAGTTGGCTGGACATATGAACGGCAAGAAGTGTCCTCTTTTCTTTGGTTGCCCTTCGAAATGCATACAAAAGCTTTCAGCTTCTACAGAAAGTGGGATTTTCTCGGATTTGTACTTACTACTGTTGAATGTTGGATGCCGTGATCCTTTGATAAAGTAACATTCCATGGATGGCAGGGTTAGAGAATTTATACACAGGATTTAAAAAAAAATTCTTTGAGATCACAGTTTATACATCAGAACACAGCAAAAATACAGGCAGCTTCTTTTATGGAAAAAAATGCTTTTTATTAATGGAACTGCCATTTTCCCTTGCACAATAGCCTGCAGCATTGTGTCTGAGAGAAATCAATTTTAAAGCAGAGCCTTGCATGTTTAAACAAATCCAGCAGCTGATCTTGGAGGAAACTGTCATGGAAGAACAGGGCAGTATAAAAGTGGAGCCCTATAGAATTGAGAAAAATTGAAAGGCGGTTGGGATTTGGAGTTTGGTTTCCAAGACAGACTGCCACCGCTAGCAGAGGTCTCGGGAACTCAGTACAAATGAAGGGCACCCCTTTTTTAAGTTGCTGCCCTTCTTATCAAAAGATACTGAAGTAGCAGTCAGCATATGACTGACCACTTGCTTTGGTCTATTATTTTCCAAGAAAAGCCACTATTACAGGTGTACACCATTGAAGCAATGCATATATGCATTACAGTTTTGTAAGAGGCAGCCCTGAGAGACAACCAAATGTTCACTTCAGTTGAGATGATTCACTGCCAAGGTCTATCTCATGAGTGTTTTTTAAATCAGCTGTTCCCCATCTGTGGTTTTTACTGTTACAGGTAGGGATGTTAACCTCTAGATGGGTCCTGGAGATCTCCCAAAATTACAGGTGATCTCCAGAGTACAGAGATCAGTTTCCCTGGAGAAAATGACAGCTTTGGATAGTAGGCAGTCCTTCCCCTTCCCAAACTACTCGCTTCTCAGACTCTACCCTCTATCTATCCAGTGATGGAGCCAGATATGTAGCATAAGGTTGCCTGGTCCCTACATCCTATGAGACTCATAGGTGGGTCTAGTGATGTCACATGCTACACAGCGATAGGAGCTGCATCATATGGTATCTTTTCCTCAATCATTCAGCCTTGACAAAACAGACCATTCAGAATAAACAGTTTTTGAAAATGAACATGGAAATTAACTGTGAACTAATTGTTAAATAGTTGATATGCTGATATGTGCAATAGTTACTATAAGCAGGCAGGAATAGAATTCTTAGAGGGAGCCATCCCGTGTGTGAACTGACAATCCCAAGATTTCAGCCTGTTGACCTGAGCCTTCAAATTTGAATCTCATGTCTAAAGCCAGAAGCCAGGCATCACTCATGTAATCCTGGAATTTGGAATCATATGGGAACATGTGTAGAAGTTTTTTTTTTCACATGGAGGCATTCCAATCCAGTGTGGTGGTGTGTGTTTAAGCCTATATTAGGATGTTAGTGTTTGAGAGGATAGAGTGTTCATTTCTGTATTAATAGAAATGTTCTGAGACCATTTTTGAAGTCATTTTCTGGTTAAATGCTTGCAATCCAAACATTTAGAGTTTAAGTGCTAAAATGGAACTCAAGGGGCATGAGTGGTGATGAGTAAAATATTATTTGAAATATTTTCCATTTTAATTACTTGTAAAATTTGAATTATAAATGAGAGTCCAACTCTGTGCTTTTGATACATGTAACTTTTCTAACACGCTAGGCTCTTTGGATTGCCTATTTCAGCAAAAAAAATGGCGTACTCTAGACAAAAGTAAACATTGTAAAATCCCAGATTTTAATATAAGTGTTAAGGACTTAATACAAACTCTTGGACTGAATTTGGCAAAAATTAACTATCCTCATTCACAGTACAATAATGAATATTTGATGCCAGTTGATTATCTAACAGACCTGACTATCAGGCACTTGAAAAATCCTGGAAGGAGGTAGATGTCATGGACAGCAAGACTTTAAATGTTGACATGCAGTTGATTTAACATTTTTCCAGTTTTTTAAATAATTACGGATATTGCAGTTTTTTAAAAAATATTGTGTAAAAGCACTCTATAATATGTTCAATAAAACATAGTACACTTTCAGATATATATTTCATTATTTATCAATGCAATCAATGTGCACAGCATATTGCAGAGTTTTCTGTGCAAAAAAGAAGTTCCTACTCCTAGGCAGTTCACAGTGCAAATGCTGGCAGCGGGTGAGGATAATAGAGGTGGAGGCAGTAAAACCTGATCTTTAGACTTAGTATTAGCTACTTAGTTTTCCCAATCTTTAGAAGTGCTGTTTCATTTTAAAGGAAATGGGATGTAGTCTACAAAATAATATTAGGATTGCAATGTAGAAAAATTTTAGACAGCTTGACACAGTTAGCATTTGTGCTAGTGCAGGATTATTCTTGCAGCTTGTTGAAGCAAATACAGAAATTAATTTGGCTGTATTCACACAGCTCTAAACAGCACATTGGTAATGTCCACTTTAAATGTAGCAACTGGTAGGATTTTTTTTTTTACTATCCCTTTCCCAAATTGGTGTTATTTCTTCAAGACTGTCACATTGTTAGGAAAATTACATGAAGAAATTATTTCAAGCACAAAAGTTTATTATTCCTTATGTAAAAAGAAACTTCTCTGAAGACATTCCGTGCCTGCCCCCCCCCCCTTTGCTTTACTGTGATTTTCTTCTCATTTATTTTCACCAGTACTGGATCCATTCAGCATCTGTTCTGCTGCAAAAAGCCCTCAGGAAAAATTAAAAAGCTGTTCTTGCCAATTCATCATTATTATTAAGAATCGTAATTCACCTCATGGTTATCTTGGCCTTTCTCTGGTTCTTATCTCGGTCTCCATGATGACATTGCCTCCTTCAGCTCCAGCCCTCGTCTCATCTCTCCTACCTTAATTTGTAGCGATGCACTGTAAGTTTGGTGACAGGCAGTTGTTCGTGCTTGAATAACCCGCGATTTGAATTCTACAGTTTGTGGCATCCATGTAATGCTTAGCAGTAGGTACAGCTGTTAACTATTCGCTTATAAATAATCTTTTTCCCCTCTCAACCTGTCTCCCAGGTAGTGTACCTGTCACCATTAATAACTCATCGGCAGCTCCCCTGCGATTTGGCCCATCACTTGTCATTCACACTAGAACAACGCTCTGGCCTGCTACCTAAGCTCACATAAGCTCTATCAGTTATTCATTCATCTCGGCAGCTGTATTGTTTCAAGTTTCTGACTTCCGGGAAATTACATTGATGTATTTCACAGTGGGGAACTGGGCTCATAGCACCCTGGTCCCCTCTGCACGTGGACACATGCAAAATGAACTATTTGCAAAGTTCTTCCTTGCCTTTTAAGAAATGCCGTATCGACCACCAGTGTGAACAATAAGCTTTAACAGAGTTCTTTCTGGTGTTAGCTATATTGATTTTAGTGATGTTACCCCAGTGGTTTGTATTGCCTATAATATAGCATAATTAAGTTTATGTAATACTATGTGATACACCACTTTGTGATGCTCTGGTGATTGCCCAGTGGGAAGAAAAACAAAGTTTGTCTCACCTTCTAAAGAGCTTTGATTGTGGCATTTACCATCACCTGACTTTAGCTTTTATTACAAGGTTCTGAACTGTAACACAGGGAACACCATATAAATAGTGCTTTGAAGAGGCACCATACAGTAGAATGATACATGGGAAACAGCTGTGTTGTTTAAGCAATCTCATGAAGAAACACTAAAGTACAAAAGAAGATCATGTCTTTGAAGATTGTCATTGACTTAGTAGACTGATAGTTCTTATGTAAATTTCCATACACATTAATATGTATATGTAAATGTCCAGAAACCATGTCATAATCTCTTTTTTTCAGCCCATTAAAGGGTTCAAGAGAAGCTTTCAGGTGTGTGGCTTACAGAGTAGGAATTCATCTCTATAAATATATTCATAGCAATGATAATGCACAGTATATATAAGACTGGCTTTGGTTTTTATTGTAAATGTCACATGGTATGAAAATCACACAGTTCTAGAATTATTGTTGTTCCATTTCAAATAAGTTTTCAAAGGTAGGCAACTGAAATATCCATTTTAGGGATAATGGCAGCTGAGGCACAGGAAGATGGAAATTGGAAGAAACTAATAATATTGCCGAATATCACTGCCACCCGGGACTTTTTTGGTAGCAAAAGCTCAGCAGGAACTTATTTGCATATTAGGCCACACCCCACTGACATCACCACTAAGTAGAAAAGGCCTAACAGGAGCTCATTTGGATATTAGGTCACACCCCCTGACACCTAGCCAGCCAGAACTGCGTTCCTATGCGTTCCTGCTTTAAAAACACACACACAAAAGCCCTGCTGCCACCTCTTGGGACTGAATATGTGGCCCTGAGACCTATAAGTGAATTAACTTTGTTGAGTTCTGCTCTTCTCAAAATGAAAACTGGAAGTCACACTATCTTTGACAGTGTTTGATTCAATTGTATAATAATACTGTATAGGAGCCAAATACATTTGGCTGTTCTTAAGTTTTAGGGGAAAGGGGAAGACATAAGGTCACAGTGTTTATATATATATATATATATATATATATATTTATTTACAGAAGAAAGAGAGAATGTGTCAGAAAGAAAAATCCACGTGGCTTTTGAAACAACATACCAGAAGCATAAATGGGCAGAGCTTTCTGTTTCTCGCTTATGATTTTAAAAAGAATTGTACAAAATTCATGTAGACTCTGATGAAGTATCCTTCTGTAGGTATGACCATTTTGTTTGTTTTTGCACATTATGAGCATTAAGTTGTAATTGGCCCTTTTTGTTCAGACCTTTGGTTGTTTATAGGCTCAGTGCTGTCTGTTCTGCACAGGAAAACCCATCTGGCTTTGAAAGCATACATATGGACACTTTTGAAAGTTATTGTCAGTCCATGTCATTATCTCTGTGACTGAACATGGATGATGGGAAACTCCTAGTAGCATTTTCTTGTTTGTTAAATAAAAGCTTATTCTAATCAATATTTAAGCATTTTGGGCATTCATTATAAATTTATGTGTTCTCCAGAGCAGTTCAGTCTCATTCACATCTTTTCTCACTACTTGTCTTCTTCTTGTATGGATATGTGTATTATAATGTCATTTTGATTGCTGTTCACTCGCTTCGCTTCGCCTTGTCAGTTTGTGGCCCTTTCACCCAGCAAGATGACACTCTAATTCAAAAGAGATTCCAATAGCCCAGCAGGGTGGGGAGAGGTTGCAAACAAATGGAAGTAATATTGGCCTATATCTTTGAGAAATATGTATCTGCCTTTGCATGTGTGAAAGCTTAAAATGTCCCCTGCTCTGTTTTCTTATCTTCCTACAATGCAGTAGGTGGGTGGATGGATGGATAATTACTCTTACTCCTGACAACAGAAAGTTCAGCCCTAACCTCTCTGCCTTTATCATGCAACTCACCATCATCAAGGAATATCCCACGCACCCATTTTCTTTCAAAATAGCCACAGCTGAAAACAGTTTTCATAAAAAACATGAAATCTTTTTTGTGTGCTACATTCCTCCTCCAACATCTTGCCAGACATAATGGGGTTAACATAGAGTTAATTCTGGTTTGGTCTTTTGGCATTTTCCAGCTGCTTTTCAAGAGAATATAAAGTGATTTGGGAATGGGTCCAAACCAGTGGATGTTTAAGAGACCGGGGGTGGGGGGGGGGTGGAGATTAGCTGAAGAGTCACATTCTTGTGTGACTTGGTTACCTTTTCTTGCACTAAAAAAATATTGTTGTGCTGTACAGTTTCAAACACATGTGCAAACATACACACACATGCTTTCAGAGACCAAATGACCTCCAGGCCTGCTGGCTCCTAAGATGTAGTTTATCAAGTCTCCTCCGCCTTTTTCCCTGTAAAAATCCAGAGTGAAGTGTGAAAAGCATCAGAAAGTCTCTCTTGTGCCAGTGCAGCCTTTTAGTCGCTTGCCAGCACCTTCATCTCTTCATATGTTTCTAGCTAAGGTCTAACATGGAACAAAAAACCGACAGCAATAGAGACCAGATGCTGGTATTTCTTCTCTGTCACTTGGCTGCTGAGCAGATGGAATTTATATCAATCGGGCATGCTCAGAGGAAGAGGCCGTGGCAGCCAACATGTGGAACTGGGGCTGAGTGACATTTTTGCTAATGTTTTGTCCTTGTAGAACATTATGCTTCCTCTTTGCTTATGAGCTGTGGTTTTCCTGACTCAAACAAGGTTCCAAGACCAGCTGGAATGGCTGTCCCCCTCCCCCTTCCTAAAGGAGCGCTGGGAGCTATGGAGGAGTCAAGGGACCCCGAACAATGGAGTTCTTTATTAAAATACCTGACATCTGCATGAAATGCACCCAGATCATTTTAGCCAAGCATTAGGAATTCACTGGGCATTACCAGCCACTTTGTGTCCATTTTTGTACGCTTCTTTGATTTATATAATGAACAAATGCCTCTGGCCAAAAGCTATTTTTAGCTTTGTTACTTTATTGGACTGGAGCCTTTTTTATATAAGTGGTATTGTCATGTGTTGTCTCAGAGCAAAAATATTAAAAACAACAGAAAAGGGGACAGTTAAAAATCTCCTTTCTCCCATCACCTTTAAAAGAAAGAAGAAAGGCACCAGCAAAAGCTCTGGTGAGGTTCACAAACTACAGACTTCTAGCGTTTAACCATTTCATCTGCGGCCTTTTCAAAAGGTGAAGTGCTCAGTGCTTAGAAAGTATGAATAGCAGACTTATGAAAGCTGACACTGCTCCTGTGTATAAAAGGGTAAACTTCAGTGGGAAAAAAGAAAAGGGGAGTAAGAGTGGGAAATTGTAGTTCCAAGCTGACTTCTGTTGGATGTTTGAGAATGGAACAGTGAAGTAACATCTTGATTTAGGTCCACACAGTACTCCAAAGCTGTCTTCTGTGCTGTGGTGAATCACTTGCAGGATGCATAAGGAGGCTTATGCTCCCTTCCTTCTTTTCTAAATATCTGTTCGTAGATGGATGGTGCAACCTGATAATTTGCCACCAAATAACTCTATTCAAGCCCCGCTGATATGAAATGGAGACATAACAGCTAGGGTTGCCAGGTCCAACTCAGAAAATATCTGGAGACTTGTGGGGAGAGTCAGAAGACTTTGGGGGTGGAGCCAGGAGCACAGTTGTTACAAGCACAATTGAACTCTGAAGGGATTTCTGGCCATCACATCACATTGTTTTAAATGCCTTCCTTCCATTGGAAATTATGGAGGATGGGGCACCTTCTTTTGGGGTTCATAAATTTTGACCCCCTGGTCCAAGCTTTTTGAAACTTGGGGTTTTTAAAGGAGAGAGATTAGATGCTATCCTGAAAATTTAGTGCCTCTGCCTCAAAAAACAGTGCCCCCCAAGCCCCAGATACCCATAGATTAATTCTCCATTATGCCCTATGGGAACCAATCCACATAGGGCAGAGGTGTCAAACTCATTTGTTACAAGGGCCAGATCTGGCATAAATGTCACTTTGTTGGGCCAGGTCATGTGTGCCTTAAAATGTAACATGAGATACCAGAGATACAAATTTCATAAAGGTGATTTCAGATGTCAAATGGCCATAGCAAGTGAATGACAATAGCAGGCTTGATTGGATTAGGTGTGTTATGCAGAGCGGTAGTAGGCATGGAGATACCAGCATTGATAATGAGACAGGAAATCTAGGTCCCAATTCCACCCAGGAGGATTCAATCCAGGAGAATGCAAATAATAAGTGGACACACATCTGGCATTATAAACCACAACACTCAGTTGTTGACCTAAGAGCAGCAGTGCTCTTACAAAGGAATTCCAAAGGAAGCTTAGAAAAAAAGACTGCTGAATTTTAACTGATAATGAAGCTTAAGACAATGCATCCTCTTGGACTGAATTGAGGGCTAAATTTCCTATCTCATTATCAATATGTGCTGTTATCATTTCTCATCTGAAATCACTTCACTCTCCAGGATATAAGGACCGAGTCAAATGTTCAAATTCTTAATCAGGTTTGTTTTGAAAGAAAATAAATCCAGATAGGAACAGAGAAATCTAATCCTTTTTAAAAACAAAAACACAACCTCTTTGTGCCTCTTCCACATGAAGTAGCCATGGAGGGGTGTGTGTCAGAAGAGAGGGAGGGGGCTGTGGGAAAAAGCAAGCCACTGTGTGACTGCATCAGTAGCCCTAAAAAAGAAAGCAGGAGAAGGAAGTTGCTTGGGGGATGGATTTGATCCCTGGATGAGCCGGATCCACCCCTGCCATAGGGTATAATGGAGCACTCAGTGGACATTTCTCCCCCCTCTCACTTTCTGATAACCCTGAAGTGGGGGAAGGCTGCCAAACCAGGGAATCCCCTGTCCCCAACTGGGGACTGGTAACCCTAATACAGCTGCAGTGCTTGTTGAAGTTTAACAATTACATACAAATGTTATTAAAATTAAAACCAGCCCTACATTGGTCAAATACTTGGCTGCCTTAAAGCAAACTGTTTGCCATGTGTATTTGGGTGTTAATTTGGCATTGGGACAATACAGTATAGTCTAATGTTATGAGCAGGAATTCTCTGGTGTGAATAAAGTCTTGTTGACATATCCAACATAACGTGGGTTAGAAATTAAGTGAAGTAGAAGGAACTGGGCTTTTCCCACTTACATGGTATAGAGATTGTTTTTTAAAAAATCAGAAATGCTGCCCATTTAAATTCCTGAGGGTTACAGTTCACTCTTCAGTTTCCGAATACTCCCATCTTGTATAAGGTGGCATGTTCCATTATTCTTTCTAAGGCTTTATTTTGCTTTGATGCCTAAGCAGGTTCCATTTCTTCCTGTTCTCTTGTCCAATAGAAACTGTGTATGTTAAAAAAATAGAAATAAATTGATTTCCTGCCCCCCCCTTTCTTAAAGATGATACATATCTACTTTTTAACCCTTGTATGTAGGTTTGCCAACTGACCAGTATTCCACTGGCATGAGTGGGTTCCCTGCCAGGTGTCATTTTCTTTATATAATGCAAGGAATAAGAGAGAGGATCATTTTTAACTGCCTAGTGCCTTTAAAGCAAAGACATCCAAAGGGATCTGTTGAGGCTGGGTGTGTGGGCGTCAACATGGTAGATGAGGTTGAATGTGGTCAAGTGCAAAGTAATGCACATTGGGGCCAAGAATCCCAGCTACAAATACAAGTTGATGGGGTGTGAACTGGCAGAGAATGACCAAGAGAGAGATCTTGGGGTCGTGGTAGATAACTCACTGAAAACGTCAAGACAGTGTGCGATTGCAATAAAAAAGGCCAATGCCATGCTGGGAATTATTAGGATGGGAATTGAAAACAAATCAGCCAGTATCATAATGCCCCTGTATAAATCGATGGTGTGGTCTCATTTGGAATACTGTGTACAATTCTGGTCACTGCACCTCAAAAAGGATATTATAGCATTGAAAAAAGTGCAGAAAAGGGCAACTAGAATGATTAAAGGTTTGGAACACTTTCCCTATGAAGAAAGGTAAAAATGCTTGGGGCTCTTTAGCTTGGAGAAACGTCGACTGCGGGGTGACATGATAGAGGTTTACAAGTTTATGCATGGGATGGAGAAAGTAGAGAAAGAAGTACTATTCTCCCTTTCTCACAATACAAGAACTTGTGGGCATTCAATGAAATTGCTGAGCAGTCGGGTTAGAACAGATAAAAGGAAGTACTTCTTCACCCAAAGGTTGATTAACATGTGGAATTCACTGCCACAGGAGGTGGCGATGGCTGCAGGCATAGCCAGCTTCAAGAGGGGATTGGATAAATATATGGAGCAGAGGTCTATCAGCAGTTATTAGCCACAGCATTTTATTGGAACTGTCTGGGGCAGTGATGCTCTGTATTCTTGGTGCTTTGAGGGGGGGAAAGTGGAAGGGCTTGTAGCCCTACTTGTGAACCTCCTGATGGCATTTGGGGGGGGGGGGGGTTGGCCACTGTGTGACACAGAGTGTTGGACTGGATGGGCCATTGGCCTGATCCAACATGGCTTCTCTTATGTTCTTGTGCTGCATTTCTAAGAGTTTTGCAGCAACTGATTTTTTACTTTCATTTTCAGCCATGTTTTTTTTTTGGTCTCAAATGCACTTTCACTAAACACTGCAGCAGTTCACTGATTTTCTGCACCTTTTCCTTCCTGATCTTCTCAGCCAGAAAAAAAATAAAGATAGGGTGGAAGACAGGAAACATAAAGTGAGCGAGAACAAATCCCACTATTAGAAAATCCAAGCAGGTAAGAGCACTGTAGTTTACATATACCTAACAGACAAATACAAAGTGTAAGAATTAAGCACTGATCATTAGCCATTTGGAACTAGGGTAAACATAGTTAAGTATAATATTGGCAGTGTTGTTAACCTTGGTTAGGGCTAATGAGGATTTCCTCTGAACTGCAATATAGACCAGTCTGAAATTTTGGTTAGTTTTGATTGCTGTTAATATCTACAATTATGCCAGGTGCGACTAGAAAGGAATTTGCAAAGACCTGAGACTGTGTGTAGTCTGCAAACCATTCTTAATCCCTTAACCAAGGTTAAGAGAACCCCATCATGTGTCTGTACCCAGCCCATTTGTAGGAAGAGATCAAGTAGAAGAATCCTAATTGTCAGAGATGCCATGAACAGATCATATTGCTATGGAGAACATATTCAACATATTGCTACCATTTTGCCGCATCTATCTGTTTTATATTGAAAGTATACTATTAGAATATCATTGCAATAGCATTTTAATAAATCCATGTAAAATAAAATGAAAATTGTTTGTAGTTTACATTTATTATGTTAATTTAGAATTAGTGGCTTTGGTATAAATTGAATTTTGTCTATCTTGGCTTTACAGTAGGTTCAGCTCTTGTCACAAAATTAGGTAATGTGCTCTACCCCCAAGTTCCCTGGCTTTACCCCCAAAAGTCCCAAGATATTTCCTGAGTTGGACCTGGCAACCCTACTGTGAATATTTGAATCTATGTATGCCGGCCTCTATGCTTACGCAGCTACAGAGGTCTGGAGTCCATGATCCATGATAGGATGATAGGTGGGTGGAAATGGAATGGGTGGAAATGGAGCTGTGTCAGGGCTCAGCAGCTAAGGAGAGGGACTGGGATTCTCCTGTGAGTTTCATAGATCCCATTTCTATATATGTAATTCTCAACAGGCCAAAATCTGTGGGTACTTAAATCCAGAGACTGGATCCATGACGAACAAGATAGATCTTTCAATAGGCCTCAGAAAGCCCTGGATTTGCTAACAAATCTGAAGGTTTTTTTTTTAAGTTGCAGGATTAATCCCTACACACTTTTCCAAATAGTGTAGGCAAAGCTTGTAACTTTAAGACACAATTAACTTATCAGTGGCCATTGTGGGAGCTGCTAGACAATCACAGCAGTATTGCCAGCCTTCAAGTCTTGGTTTGTGTCAGTAAAAGGGCAAGGCCCTTTCAAGGACTATTTTGGCCTTTGAGGGAGAACTCATCAAGGCCAGGCCCACCAGTAGCCACTTATGATTTAGTACCATGTGTCTTATGTGACTCACCCAGTCTGGTGTAGTGGTTAAGTGTGCTTACTCTTATCTGGGAAAACTGGGTTTGATTCCCCACTCCTCCACTTGCAGCTGCTGGAATGGCCTTGGGTCTGTCATAGCTCTCGCAGAGTTGTCCTTGAAAGGGCAGCTTCTGTAAGAGCTCTCTTAGCCCCACCAACCTCACAGGGTGTTTGTTGTGGGGGAAGAAGTTAAAGGAAATTGTGAGCCACTCTGAGATTCAGAGTGGAGGGCAGGATATAAATCCAATATCTTCTATTGCTACTACTCAACATTAGCCACCACACAAAAGCCAGTGTGATGTAGTTGTTAGAGTTCATACTACATTCTGAGAGCCTGTGGTTCAAATCCTCACTCTGCTCTGGAAACCCACTGGGTGACCTAGGGCTAGTCATACATTTTCAGCCCAACCCACCTCACAGAGTTGTCATAAGGATAAAATTAAGGACAGGAGAATGCTTTGTGTAATGTACTGAGTGACGAGACGTGTTGAAGGCAACATACTTTATTGGTGAGTACATCACAAGGGAAGGACATGCGGGCCGGGTCCCGATTATATCCATACCCCGGAACAACCCTCTGTCTGGCCAGGTCCAATCCTGGCCAGTTAAACTTCCCGCCACAGATCTTGATTGGCGGAGCATATTAGCGAGCTACATCTGGGGACCAGTGGACTTCCACTGGTTGCCTTTGTAGCGTTCACTGTGTTGTAACATCACGACTGAAATGCAAGACATAACACTTTGTGTTCCTGTAGTGGAGAAAGATAGAGTAAAAATAAAGTAAATAACTAATAAATGTAGCCAAATATGGAAGGAAGATAAAAGATATGTTGGAGATGGCTGGGAAGGAAGCAGGGAAAAGAGATGATATGGCATGGCTAGGAGGAGGGAAGAGGAAGTGGCATAGAGGAAGGGATTCAAGGAAAAGTGAGATTCCTGTGTGGAGGCTGCCAGGGAATGAAAGAAAAGCTGAAGGGGGAGACTCACAGGTAGGGAGAAAGAAGCAGACAAAGGTGACAGGGTGTAGGATTTGCAAGGAAAGAGAAAAATTGGGAAGAAAAAAATGAGATGCCCCCATAATTTTTTTGGAGGGGCCCTGACTCTCTCAATCAATTTTGATTTTAATAGATTCTTAAAGATCTGAGCGCCAAACCTCATAACACATGTCTTGACAGGGTATTTTTAAATGAAAAGCATGCTCAAGAGGCTGCAGTTTTGAGTGGAGGGGTGACAAGAGCTGATGGTAGGGATGTTTTGCTTAACGTTTTACCCACCAGATGTTTTTGTGTTCAAATGACCTCCAAAACTGCTTTCCTCCCCACAGGGTTCCAGATATGTTTTCAAGGGTAAATACAAACTTTGTGGTGGTTGTAGGACTGCAGGGGCAATGATTTTGGGAAAATAATGTATGTGGGGTAAGCATTACTTTTATTACAAATAGCAGTGTATTCAAAGCTGCTGTTCATTTAAAAAAATCTGTTAAAGTTTTGTTACATGCATTTGTGGGTAGTGGCCAGTTTGCTTCTAAATTTTTATTCTCCCCTTGCTGTATGAATGAGAGAGAGTGAAAACACTATACGCCCTCTGTTTCTATTGGGAGAGAAAGTATTTCCACTTAAACTGAGGTTTAAACATCTGCTTGGCTGTATGATTTGAGTACAATCTGTAGAATTTTACATTGGACAAAGAATGCTGCTGATTACAGCAAATCCTGGTAACTTCAGTGTCTCCCCCCCCCCTTTTTTTAAAAAAGAGAGAGAGAGAAAGAAGGAGAAAGTAGAGTTTTTGAAGAGTGAGAGCTAAAGAGCTCTTAGCCTTTGGCTCTTGGCCTGGGGGCTAAGAACCAGGAACCCAGATCCCTATTTTCCTTGTGTTCCAAATAAGGTAAGTAGACCCTCCAGAAGGAGAGCCACATAAACAAACAGGATTTAAGAGGGGACTATACATTTTAATAAAGCTGTCATGAAGGTAGAATGCCAGCAGGGGGGTGGGGGCTTTCCAGTGTTTTGTACTGAGTGTCACATGTATGTCTGTCTGCCCACAGGACAGAAGTCTTGGGTGTGTGCTCAATGCAAGGCACTCCTGGTACTCAGGGAACGAGTTCGTACCCTTGAGGCTGAGGTGCTTGACCTGAAGAATCAGAGACAGTCAGTTAGGCACTCGGAGAAGACTCTCAGGAACGTATTAGATGAGCCCCACTTGAACGTGGCAGCCCTGTTGCTGCCAGGGAGCATGACGGTCAAGAGGGAATAGGGCACCATGCTGAGGATAAGGGGAATGTGCCCTCAGAAGGGACCTCTTCTTCAGTTGGTGAGCAGGTATTCTTTCACGCAAAGGAACCATCCCTGGGCAGGGAGAGAGGGGGGGTCTTGGTAGTTGGTGATTTGATCCTTTGGCAAGTAGACAGCTGGGTGGCAAAACCACGTACTGACTGCATGGTGACTTGCCTGCCTGGTGCGAAGGTAGCGGACATTACATGTGTTGTAGATAGGCTGATAGACAGTGCTGGGGAGGAGCCAGTGGTTGTGGTGCATATTAGCACCAACGATGTGGGGAAATGCAGTTGTGAGGTCCTGGAGGAAAAATTTAAGCTGCTAGGCCATAGACTTAAGCCAGGACCTCCAAGGTAGCCTTCTCAGAAGTGTTACCTGTTCCACGTGCAGGGCTGGAGAGACAGGCACAAATTAGAAGTCTCAATGTGTGGGTGAGACGATGGTGTAGGGAGGAAGAGTTGTTAGGCACTGGGATGCTTTCTGGAACAAGCGGGAGCTGTACAAAAGAGACGGTCTCCACTTGTCCCCAGATGGAACCAAGCTGCTGGTGCTTAAAATAAAAAAGGTGGCAGAGCAGTTTTTGAACTAAATCTTGGGGGAAAGCCGACAGGAGATGAAATGTCTCTGGTTTGGGAGGACTCATCTCAAAGAGATGAAGGGTTAGCTGTTACTTTTCTACTGGATAATGGATCAGAGTTGTCCACTGAGATGGTGACAAACAGTATGGAGTGTCTGCCAAAGTCTCGAGGCAGCAGGAAGAAGGTTGCGGGCCTAACTTGCCTGGGAAATTATAGATGTTTGTATACAAATGCTAGAAGTGTTCGAAGTAAAATTGGTGAGTTGGAATGTTTAGTGTTGGGAGAAAACATAGACATTGTGGGAATTTCAGAAACTTGGTGGAATGAGGAGAATCAGTGGGACACAGTGATTCCTGGATGTAAGTTATATCAGAAGGATAGAGAGGGAAGGGTTGGAGGTGGGGTGGCTCTATATTTCAGCGAGGGTATACAGTCCGGTAAGACTAAGGTCAAATAATTAGATTCCCTTCAAGAAATGCTTTGGGTCGAAATAGAGGGCCCAAAAGGAAATTTAACTATGGGAGTTTGTTATCGCCCACCAAATCAAAAGATAGAGGACGATTATAATATGATGGAAGGCTTAAAGATAGCGGCTAAACGTAAAAACTGTGTCGTAATAGGTGATTTTAACTACCCGCAGATTGATTGCTCAATATGTGTTCAGGTCAAGAGAAAGAGATTGAATTTCTAGATGCTCTCAATGACTGTGCTATGGAGCAGATGGTCACAGAACCTACCAGGGGTGGGGCGATCCTGGATTTGGTCCTAAGTAATGCCCAAGACTTGGTGAGAGATGTAAAAGTGATCGCACCGCTTGGGAGCAGTGACCATAACATTATTGATTTCACCATTTGTATAAATAGAGAGTTGCCCCAAAAGACCAGCACAACCACATTTAACTTTAAAAGGGGTAAATTTTCTGAGATGAGGAGGCATGTGTAGAGGGAACTGAAAGAAAAGGTAAATACAGTCAAAACCCTTGGGGGAGCTTGGAAGCTATTTAAAACTACAATCCTAGAAGCTCAGATAAAATATATATCACAAGTTAGGAAAGGCACAAACAGGCATAGGAAAAGGCCTGCATGGTTAACAAACAAAGTAATGGAAGCTGTAAAAGGTAAGAAGGACTCCTTTAAGCGGCGGAAAGCTAGTCCAAGTGAGATTTATAAAAGGAAACACAGGCTGTGGCAAATCAAATGCAAGACTGTGATCAGGCAGGCAAAAAGGGACTATGAGGAGTATATTGCAAAAAACATAAATCCTGACCATGTTTGAATGCATCTGTAAGCTCGGTTTTATTTTGATTTTATCTCCAATGTTTAAATTTTTATATTCTGTGTATTTTTATCTGAATCTATTATGCCATTAAAGGTTTGGTATGGTATGGTACATAAAGACCAACAATAAAAATTTCTTCAAATATATTAGAAGCAGGAAACCAGCCAGGGAGGCAGTGGGGTCCTTGGTCAAAAGGGTAAAAGGATTACTGAAGGAGGATAGGGAAATGGCTGAGAAGCTGAATGCATTTTTTGCCTCAGTCTTCACTGTGGAAGATGATAAGTGTTTGCCCGCTCCAGAACCACTAATTTTGGAAGGAGTATTGAAAGACCTGAGTCAAATTGAGGTGACAAGAGAGGAAGTCCTACAACAGATTGATGAATTAAAAGCTAATAAGTCACCAGGTCCGGATGGCATACATCCAAGAGTTATGAAAGAACTCAAAGTTGAACTTGTGGATCTCCTGAAAAAAAATATGTAATCTTTCATTGAAATATGCCTCCGTTCCTAAGGACTGGAAGGTAGCAAATGTCACCCCCATCTTTAAAAAGGGCTCCAGAGGAGTTCTGGGAAATTACAGGCCAGTCAATCTGACTTCAATATCGAGAAAGTTGGTAAAAACCTTTATCAAGGACAGAATGAATAGGCACATTGATGAACACAAGTTATTGAGGAAGACGTAGCATAGGTTCTGTAAGGGAAGATCTTGCCTCACTAACCTGTTACAGTTCTTTGAGGGGGTGAACAAGCATGTGAACAAAGGGGACCCAATAAATGTTGTTTACCTTGACTTCCAGAAAGCTTTTGATTTCTGGAAGTCAAGGTAAGTTCCTCATCAAAGGATCTTTAGTAAGCTCGAGAGTCATGGAGTAAAAGGACAGGTCCTCTTGTGGATCAAAACTGGTTAATTCATAGGAAGCAGAGAGGGGATATAAATGGGCAGTCTTCACAGTGGAGGACGGTAAACAGTGGGGTGCCACAGGGCTCAGTACTGAGTCCCATGCTCTTTTACTTCTTCATTAATGATTTGGAGTTGGGAGTAAGCAGTGAAGTGGCCAAGTTTGCAGATGGCACTAAATTGTTCAGGGTGGTTAGAACCAGAGAAAATTGTGAGGTACTCAAAGGGATCTGTTGAGGCTGGGTGAGTTGGCGTCAACGTGGCAGATGAGGTTCAATGTGGCCAAGTGCAAAGTAATGCACATTGGGGCCAAGAATCCCAGCTACAAATACAAGTTGATGGGGTGTGAACTGGCAAAGACTGACCAAGAGAGAGATCTTGGGGTCATGGTAGATAACTCACTGAAAATGTCAAGACAGTGTGCGATTGCAATAAAAAAGGCCAATGCCATGCTGGAAATTATTAGGAAGGGAATTGAAAACAAATCAGCCAGTATCATAATGCCCCTGTATAAATCGATGGTGCGGTCTCATTTGGAATACTGTGTACAATTCTGGTCACCGCACCTCAAAAAGGATATTATAGCATTGGAAAAAGTCCAGAAAAGGACAATTAGAATGATTAAAGATGTGGAACACTTTCCCTATGAAGAAAGGTTAAAACGCTTGGGGCTCTTTAGCTTGGAAAAACGTCGACTGCGGGGTGACATGAAAGAGGTTTACAAGATTATTTATGGGATGGAGAAAGTAGAGAAAGAAGTACTTTTCTCACAATACAAGAACTCATGGGCATTCAATGAAATTGCTGAGCAGTCAGGTTAAAACAGATAAAAGGAAGTACTTCTTCACCCAAAGTGTGATTAACGTGGAATTCACTGCCACAGGAGGTGGTGGTGGCTGCAGGCATAGCCAGCTTTAAGAGGGGATTGGATAAAAATATGGAGCAGAGGTCCATCAGTGGTTATTAGCCACAGTATGTATATGTATATATGTGTGTGTGTGTGTATACACACACACACACATATATATTGGTCACTGTGTGACACAGAGTGTTGGACTGGATGGGCCAGTGGCCTGATCCAACATGGCTTCTCTTTTGTTTCTTATGTTAAGTTTCTGGACTTTGTGTTGTCAAATGAATCCCAAAAACATTTTGGCCATTTCTGCTATAAATCTAGAAACAGAGCAGAGCCAAGTAGGGTATATTCACTCAGCACAACCACAAATTCTTCTCAGTGGTTTCCCACAGCACTTTTCCATGATCCTCAGTGCTTCTTTTCTGTTTCTGAGGGATCTTTTAAGACAGAACACTCCAACTTCCAAACATGAATTTTGCATCTGTGAAACTAACTGAAACATGTAAGTTGTGTACATTTATGCAAGACTGTTCTGTTTCTGTAATTTCTTATCGCTGAAGAATCATTTGTGAATGCAGAATTTGTGATTCACCTCTTACATGCTTAGTTTAATTTGTGCAATTAAGACTAGGCTCTAAGCCAAAATGCCCTCAGGTGGGCACCTGGTTTAATCAGGATCTTTTACCTGTGTATACAGGATTCCACGTCCAGAAATTAATGCTTAAAATATTAGGGACTCTAATTAAGTAAAACAAAATTTATTCCAGAAAAATATAGGCTTCCATACAAGATAAAATACTCATAAAATCATACATACTGTCCTAAGAAAAAGAGAGAGAGAGAGAGAGACAACACATGGGTAGACAAACAGGGTGATAATTACCAATCATAGTCTTCAAGAAGGCTCCAATGGCGACGTAAGTGGACGTGGGAGAGGGGACCCGAAACTTGGCCTTAGAATCGGGGATGGATCTAGACAGCGGAATTAGGATACTGCTAGAAGCACACCTGTGGGTAGCTAGTCCACAGGTTATAAGGACTATCTTGAGCCCTTTGGGGATGGGAGGTACGATGGAAGAGGAAGGTGGTCAGCTGGTGCATGACCTCACAAAAAGGGGAGGCTTCGAAGTGACCATAAGGGCTGGATTACTGCGAGAGCCAATAGAAAGTTCATTGGTGGCACCTAATTGGGTGCCCATACCTGACCAATGAATTGGCTTGAATCCTGGATACCCGAGTGAACTTTCAGGCTGAAATGGACCAGGGTGGGGATGCTCCAAGGGGATAGTCTATAGAAGAATGGAGGAAATCACTGGGTGAAGGTGTGCTTGAGTTTATCACACTTATCTAAAAAGGTGACAATGGAGGGCCAAATTGTTATCTAAGGTAACACCCGGTTTACATGAAGGAACTTTGCTCTGGCTGAAGATGGTCTTCCTCTTTTTGTGTCTTCTTCTTGGTACCAGTCTTTGTCTTGGGTTCTGCTGGACAGAGACAGTGGCGGTTGGGCAATTAGCCATGCCTGAGGTGCGTTGATTGCCTACAATCACAGGTGACACCTGGTGAGTATGTGAACCATTTGCTTCGCTGGAATGGAGTCTGGCCTGGTAGGAAAATGGCTGCGTGTGGTGTTAGCCCCCCACGGTGGATTCCATGGTCAGTGCTTCAAAACCGTTCGCCTGGATAGCTCCTGGCAGCGCAGTCTCCTCCGCTTCACGGCCGAGATGGACATCATACAGAACGGCGGAAGGCCCTCCGTTCTCCTGGCAGGCACTATTGAGTGCCTTTGTAGCATTGTGGCTGCTAGTACTGCATAAGTCCCTTTCACCCCTGGATAGGTTTGCTCACACTCTCTGGCCAGACGTGTTTGAGCTACTTCTCAAGGTTCTCTGGCAACCAAGTTAGTAATCACGATGTTCTGTAAGGGGTTTTTCCTCACAGGGCATTTCAATAATCAGAATGCTTTGGAGATATAAGCCGCATATGCTTCATTGAAGTTTGGCACAAGACTGCTTAGAAAATTGAGTTGCTTGTGTGTGCATTTTTCCACATCACTTTTAATTTATTATTGAACTGTCCCCTTTATGATGATATTCGTTGTATATACCTGAAAGATATTTTAGCAGATATGTTGGGCTATGCTGATTCAGGCAAAGTCCACAAACTTTTAAATGACACTTGTTCTGAGGTAACTTTAACGGTTGCTAGTTTTCTTCAACAGGCCATGGAAATACGACAGAGAATGGTTCTGGAATGACCACATTTTATTTGTTTTAATTATTTAATTTGGCTAAACTTGACTCATATTTATTTTACTTATTTTATGTATATTAGCTTCCTACGTACTCTATTATCTAGGATTTTATATTATTTATATTGCTATTTTACTGCTAAATCTGTTTTATGCCAATAAAGGCTTGCTGTTGCTGTTGCTGCTATTGCAGTAAATAAATATTACAAGACTTGTTCACATCACTTTTACATTTGGGAAAGGAATAGTAAGTTTTCATAGAGGAAACAAGCATGGATTCTCTGTTTTCCCTTGGCTTGATGTTTCCTGATATCTTCTCTATGAAGAAACCACACTCTAATTGCTTCCTTAAAATACAAATCTCAGGCAAGTGTTTCAGAGACCATGTTTCTCACTGAAAGCACCATTCTGCTTAATAGTTCTGGTCTACCTTTCCTGCAATTAAGAGGTGGGGAAATTAAGTGTCCTTCAGGGAAAATGTTTAACATTTGGTATGACCTAACAGGAGTCAACATGTGACATGATCAGTAACAGGGATTCCATTTTCAGTCCTCCTACTTCACAGAAGCAGGTAATATCTATGTGCTATTCCTTATAGGGGTTTTAAACTCATTTGTTATGAGGGCCAGATCTGACATAAATGGGACTTTGTGGTGTCGGGCCATGCATGTCATTAAATCTAATGCCAGATAGCGGAGATATAAACTTTATAAAGGACACAGGCAAATATAGAAAGGTGGGGGAATAGTGGGATTTGGCAATGGCACTTTTTAAAATAAAACATCAAGAAAAGCACAGGGATCACAGCAGAAACTAAAAATATAAAATGCTCTGGGTTTAGGAAAACATGAAATGGTTAGGCATTGCAAGCTCCCCACCCCTGCCCACAATCTACTCAGATCAGCAATGGCACTTCAGCATAATATCGCCCTTTGGCTTCTAAAAAATTCTGTTGCTCCAGTTAGCTTGATTAGGCTCCATTATACAACCATGGCTGTTTATTTGTTAAAATAGTGCCATGTCCATATTTACTGTAAATCTGTGGTCTGGTTGCTCACTAGTGCGGCATAGTGGTTACAATCAGTGCTGGCCGTAGGGCGCATGGCACCACTGCCCCGCTCTGCCACCACCTCCCTCCCTCTGGAGAGCCAGTTTGGTGTAGTGGTTAAGTGTGCGGACTCTTATCTGGGAGAACAGGGTTTGATTCCCCACTCCTCCACTTGCACCTGCTGGCATGGCCTTGGGTCAGCCATAGTTCTGGCAGAGGTTGTCCTTGAAAGGCCAGCTGCTGTGAGAGCCCTCTCCAGCCCCACCCACCTCACAGGGTGTCTGTTGTGGGGGAGGAAGGTAAAGGAGATTGTGAGCCGCTCTGAGACTCTTCGGAGTGGAGGGCGGGATATAAATCCAATATCTTCTTCTTCTTCTTCTGCAGTACAGTGCAGTGCTCCATTTTGCCCCTCCTCCCATTGATCACAGGAGCACAATGCGATAAGGATTGGCCCTACCGCCTTCGAGGCAGCAGGCATCTGAGCATTCTTTGAAGAGCGCGCTGGAGGAGGCTTCTCCCCGCTCCTTTCCAGAACCGGAAGTGAGGAGGGAGCAAAGCCTCCTCTAGCTCTCTATTCAAGGAATGCTCATATGCCAGCCACCTTGAAGCCAGTAGTGCCAATCCTTGCCACAGCATGCTTCTCTGATTAAGCAGGGGGTGGAGCGTGGCGGAAGGGAGAGGAAGGGGTTGGCGGTAGTGGCTGGGTGGGGGAGAGGCAAATTTAGGCATTTGTCATGGGCACTGGGAAGGGGGAGCCCAATTCGACGCTCCCCCTCGGTGCCCTAGGCAACTGCCTAGTTTGCCTACTGAGCTGACCTTGGTTACAATGTTAGACTAGGATCTCCAGGAGACCCGGGGTCAAATCCATACTTTGCTATAGAAGCTAGCTAGGTGTCCTTGTCTTATATTTTGTAAAACAAGTCACAAAGCAATTGTTGCATGGATAAAATAGAGCAGGGGAGAATCATGTTCTAAACTGGAGTTTCCCAACCTATTGGTTGGGACCCAAAAGTGGCTCATGAAGCCTTTGCAAGTGGATCACAGGCCATCTCTCTATAATGGCTACTCTACCTTAGATCCATTCCAGTCCGGCTTCCGCCCGGGACACGGGACGGAGACAGTCTTGTTCGCTCTCATGGATGATCTCCGGAGACATCTGGATCAAGGCGGCGTGGTGGCTTTGCTGCTGTTAGACCTATTGGCTGCGTTCGATATGGTCGATCACTGGCTGCTGGCCCGCTGCCTCGACGATGCAGGGATTCAGGGGTCAGCTTTACAGTAGCTTTCCTCTTTCCTTGAGGGTCGGGGACAAAGGGTGGCAATTGGAGGAGAGCTGTCCCAGAGACACTCACTTAATTGTGGGGTGCCACAGGGAGCAGTTCTCTCTCCGATGCTATTTAAAATCTTTGTGCGCCCCCTTGCCCAGATTGCCCAGATATGGGCTGGGTTGTCATCAGTACGCTGATGACACCCAGCTCTATCTATTGATGGGTGACCGGACTGGCAATACCCTGGAAAATCTTAACCGGGCGTTGCAAGCCGTGTCAGACTGGATTAAGCTGAGTGGGTTGAAACTGAATCCAGCGAAGACAGAGGTCCTTTGCCTGGGTCGTGGCGGTTTAGGGAATGGGGTCTCTCTCCCAGTTTTTGACGGAGCGCAACTGGTAGCAGTGCGCAGAGTTAAGAGCTTGGGAGTTCTACTGGAGCCTTCCTTGACAATGGAGGCCCAGATAGCAGCTACTGCCAAGTCCGCCTTTTTCACCTTAGATGGGCGAGGCAGTTGGCCCCCTTCCTGGAGCGCACGACCTGGCAACAGTGATCCACGCAACGGTCACCTCGAGGTTAGACTACTGTAATGCCCTCTACATGGGGCTGCCCCTGTACCGAACCCGGAAACTGCAGCTAGTGCAAAATGCAGCAGCCAGGCTGCTATTGGGACTGCCTCGGTGGGAACATGTGCAGTCTGGGCTGTGGGAGTTGCACTGGCTGCCAATTGTTTACTGGGTTCGTTACAAGGTGCTGGTCATCACCTTTAAAGCCCTATATGGTCGAGGACCTGCCTACCTTAGGGACCGCCTCTCTCCATATGTTCCCCAGAGAGCACTGCGATCAAGCTCAAAAAATCTTCTCGAAATCCCTGGGCCAAAAGAAACCAAATTAAAAACTACCAGAGAACAGGCGTTCTCTACAAAGGCCCCCCCAATGGTGGAATCAACTGCCAGAAGAGGTGCGGGCCCTACGGGATCTTAACCAGTTCCGTGGGGCCTGCAAAACTGCCCTCTTCCAGCTAGCTTTTTAAGACGGAACTCCTGATAATATCAATAACACCGAGCCATCTTATACATAATTTGATTGTACCATAATGTCATACTGTTTTATTGGTTTTATTGTTCAATTATTAATTATATTATATACTGTTTTATTGCATCATGGCTTTACCATGTCTTGTTAGCCACCCTGAGCCTGCCTAGGTGGGGAGGGCAGGGTATAAATAAAAGATTATTATTATTATTATTATTATTATTACTCTTGCCTTCTGAATAGTTCTCTTTCTCTCCTCTCCCTGCTAACTTCTAACCTTCTTATCTCCTCCATCCTCTGTGACAATAATGGCAGGGGAGCAATCTGTCAAGCAACTATTAACTTTATGGTAGTAACTGGAAGAAGGGGGAGAAGGCTGGAGAGTGGGAATAACCTGTTCATTGTACCGGAAAAACAGAAGAGGCAAAGAAGCATGTGCATGCATGGGCTGTCCTGGTGCTGCTCCTTCATAAGCTCCTTCTTGGCTAAATGCTAGAATGTAACCTCCATATGCAAAGGCAGTGTATTTTAGAATGCGAAATGTTTGTGGATTGGCTGGGATATAAACATCTGGAAGGCCACTAAAAATGGAATGCTGCACTAGTCTGGTGCCAAGGTCACAATCTGCCTAGACAGCCAAAATAAAAAAATAAAAATCCTTGGGCCACCCCTGGATAGGTCACCATAACAAATATATCTAGACTTGTGGGCCACCATACCCAAAAAGTTGGGGACCGTTGTTGTAAGCCACTTTGGATTCCTGTTAGGGAGAAAAGGACAACAGAAATAGCTAAATAAATTAGATGTACAACTAAGCTGTACAGCCATGTTACTACTAACTTCATTACAAAACTAATATGCTGCCCATCTATACTGCAGAAGACTGTGATAATCAGATGCCCATGATATCAGGGGAAAATGCTGACATTACTCCATGTCATGCTGGTCCTCTGCTATTCCTGAGAAAGCATCAGTCCATGCACTATTCCTGTGAGTCACACCTACAATGGCAATAGCTTATAGTTCATCTGACTCTCTTTGTACAATTAGTGTAACTGAGTTATTCCTGTTACACTAATGAAACATAGGTCTGTTCTGATGTCAGTTTCTGGGAAGAAAAGTCAACACAAGAAGAGATTAGGGCTTTCATCTCCAGCAAGGGCTTGAAGGGCTGTCCAATAGAGGATAGTGCTGAGTTGTTTTCTGTAGCCCCAGAAAGTTGGACAAGAACCAGTGGGTTGAAATTAAATCAAAAGAGTTTTCTGGCTAAACATTAGGAAGAACTTCCTGACAGTTCCTCAGTGAAACAGGCTTCCTCGGGAGATAGTCAGCTCTCTTTTGGAGAGCAATGCTGATTCCGTGAATTTAGGCAGATCATGAGAGGGAGGGCAGGAACAGTTGCATCAGTGCTTAGTTCTTGTGGCCCTTTCTTACATGCCCAGGGAAATTTGGGGTTAGGAAGCAATTTTCTCCAGGCCAGTTTGGCCAGGGATTCTGGAGATTTTTTTTTGCCATCTTCTGGGCAGGGAGTAGGGGGTTGGACTAGATAATCCTGGATGTCTCTTCCAATTCTGTGATTCTGCCCTTTTAATTCATGAGGAAAGTAATGAGCAAACAAGGTAGGATAATTGTAATATTTGTGCCAGTTATTTAATTCTTTTCCACAATGCAGTAAAACGAAGAGAAATTGCCATATAGGGGTATACAAACCTCCGTTTCGCAACCCAGCTGAGCTTGCCTCCCCCAGGATCAGTGACAAGCTTATGCACTGTCTCTTGGTACAACTGTGCATAAACTTAATAAATCTGAATCTTATCTGAATCTGCAACATTCAGTGGGATCTCAGGGAACGCTTGTCAGTCCAAATAGCCTGCAAAATCTCAGATAGGTTTGGAACGGCAGCTCCCAGATTTTCCAGCCATGACACGGGAGGGTGATTTATTCTCCCTTGTGCTCCTCATTGTGTTTCATTTACAGTGTGTCACTTCTCCTTTGCTTCGGTTGTGTCAAGATGACACTGACCAATTTGGAGCAACATAACTTGAGCTAGTACCATTAATACCAAGTCTAATCAAAACATGCACTGCAATATTTGTCTCTCTCTGAAACTGCTGTTTCTGAACAGCTTAAATTCTTTATGACTAAAAATGTAATTTTATTTGTATTTCATTTTTAATAAACAAGTGTTTTTTCATATAACTGCAGGGTTTTTTTGCAAAGCCCAATTTGAATGTTGTAATTCCCATTCTTCTATGATTCGTTCCTGTTACTGCACACCTACAGAAACATTAGTTTCTTTTCAAGTGATGCTTTCCAGGGAATCTCAAACTGGGAAGAATTTTAGGCTTCTCTTGGCCTTGCCACCCTTTCTGTATAGGAAAAAAAAGTAATGAATGGCTAAGGTAATATTTACAGTCATTCAAATTATATTCCTAAATGCATGCTAAAAGCAATAACAGTTAAGGTGCTTCACATTTCCAGGCTCTGAAGTTGAAGAATAGATTAAAACATCACATAGCATAATGGCAACAGGAAACTCTTACATGTGGATATACATTAAGAGTACTTATGGGCATGGTGCTGCTGACATGAATGAGACAATATTGAAAGAAGATAGTGTCTAACTCTACAGGAAAAAAAATATAATTTTGGGCCTTGGGGGCCCATCTATGCTTTTAAAGTCCATTCCAAAACAAAATGAGCTGCCTACTGGGAGAAAGAAGCTCAGAATGGCCATTGCCTTTGGGGCACCTGATTTTCACTTCCTCTTCCCAGAAAGAAATGGAGCTGCTTATAGTATTTAACCAGTGGGAGACCTCCAGACCCAGAGAGTGGAAGACAAGAGACACTAGGATGGAAGAATGTGTCTATCCTCATGCCTCCTACACCCTACACCCTAATTGCTACAGGAGACTGTCAGACCAGCTTAAAAGGAAAAGTCACAGCAATGCTTGACCTACCATCAATACTATGACACTGCATCTGAGGATGCCCAGGTTGAAGGGCTAGTTCATTTACATTTTGTAAAATTGCTTTCTTCAGTTGCTCAGACAGCTGAATGGATGGAGGGGCAGGATTATGACAGCAAATTCAACCTCTAATCTACACATAGGCATATGAACATATGCAAAGAACCTGTACATTTATATGTCTCTAAGCAAGACTTGAAAACACAGGTTCTTCAGGATCCAAATTGGACAGAAGGAGCTATTTTATTTATTTTTAAGCTTATATCCTGATTCCTGATCTTACCCTGGGTCACAGAGCTTGGTGTGGATTACAGCATCCAATAAACAATCTATAAATAAATTTAGAATATGCTTACAAAAACATTAAATAAGTCTATAAAACAGCACCCTAGCTCAGGCATCAGAATAAAACATAATCATTTGGCACCCAATAACCAACACCCTGACTGCTGTTAAAAAAAAAACAGGTGGCACTACTAAAACTGGCCTCAACCATCCTCAATGGAAAGTGTAGTGGAACAACTCCATCTTACAGCCCTACAGAATCTAGAAAGATCCTTCAAAGCCCAGATGTCATCTAGCAGAGAGTTCCACCAGGCAGAGGCCACAATAGAAAAAGCTCTTGCCCTCATTGAAGACAGCCAGCCACCTGTGGGCCAGGCACTACCAGCAAACCATGTGAGGAAGAACAAAGCATTCGTGGGGGAATATAGGGAAAGGTGGCCCCATAGGCATGAAGGTTCCAGATTGTTTAGGGCTTTAAAGGTGAAAAACAGCACCTTAAACTTGATTTAAAAATTAATAGGCAACCAATGCAGCTGTTTAAGTATAGGTTGACTACAGAATGACCATGATGTATATTGGTCAACAACCTAGAAACTGCAATCTGAAGTTTCCAAAGCAGCCTCATGGGCAGCCCTGCATAACACAAATTGCAATAGTCCAGCCTAGAGGTGACTATGACATGTATCATCAAGACTGTGTCCAGTTGAGACAGATATGCAGATGGTTGACGAACCCAGCTGAGATAGAAAAATGCCGACCTCTCCACTGAAGACACTTGTTTCTCCAGGGTGAGCAAGGCATTCAGCCAAACCCCCAGACTCTTCACAGAATCCACTGAATAGCTGGATTCCATAAAGAGCCAGGACCTGTAGTTCCCTCAATGACCCAGTCCTTCCCAGCCACATAACTTCTGTTTTTGCTGGATTTAACTTCAGCAAGCTCACAGAATCCATGCCCTGGGATAGAGCTGAGAGGTCCATCTCGAGCTGTTTATCCAGCAGGAGAAGAGTTTGGTGTTGTCAGCATATTGGTGGCACCCAACTCCAATTCTCTTAATGAGCCCTGCAAGAGGGTGCATCTAGATAGTAAATAACATTGGGATTGAGCCCTGAGGACCTCCACAACCCAGTGGTTGCCTGATAGATTGCTCATCTCCATTGGCTACCCTCTAACTGTGTCCCTGGAGGAAAGACAAACCATGCAAGGGCAGTGCCACAAATCCCCAGGAAGGTGAGGTGGCTGACCAAAATAGAATGGTTGGGTCAAATGCTGCTGAGAGATCTAATAAAAGCAGCAGTGCAGAATCACCCTTATCAAGATGGATCTAGAGGTTGTCCATGAGAACTGTTGTGGTTCCAAAGCCTGGCCAGAAGCCAGACTGGAATGGATCAAGTGCTGATCTTTCATGTAGAAAGGTCTATATGTACATAGATGAAATAAATGTAGGTAAGGGCAGAGCTTCCCGCTTTCCAATGATATACATTCAATCTGCATCTTTAGATGTCTAAAGAAGACTTTTGCACTTTTAAATGCTCATGTTTTATAAAGCCACATCCCTCATCAGTCACATTCCTAGGCAAGAGAAGGATGCTTTTCTTCTGGATTAATCCTATCATGTTCTTTGGCCTGTAGTAGGCTTCAATTATCAACTGATGGGGAAGTCCATTGAACCTAGTGGAACTTTCTGCACAGAGGAAGTCTCTGCTGCACACTCTGTATTTGCAACACATCTGATCCTTGTACGTTACCAAATAACATTACTAGCTCAGTTTTTGCCCAAGTGTGAAACTGAATTTGAAGCACTTTTCAATGCAAGTATGTGAACACTAAAGCACATGGTAATTACTGAGTTAATGAATCCTGAAGCAGCCATGCTTTTGCACTCTTGACCAGCTGATCCTGTTGGCAAGTACATTAAATATTGCTCAGCCGGAAGAGACATAGAAGCTGTTGTGGCTTGAGAACTAAACTGCAGCTCAGATAGTTGTAGCAATTTCTCAAGTGACTGGCGTGGATTGTGCTTTTTGCAGTGTAGTTGAGTCAGGTGGTTGAAAAGCAAAAGTTTGTGCAGCCTCTCAGAACTAAATGTTGCATACTCAAAGATTCTGCTTTTTGAACACAGGCAGTTCTGCACTGGAGCTGGGAAACCAGGCTGTAGTAGTAACTGACAAGAAGAAGAAGATGATATTGGATTTATATCCCGCCCTCCACTCCAAATCTCAGAGTAGCTCACAATCTCCTTTATCTTCCTTCCCCACAACAGACACCCTGTGAGGTGGGTGGGGCTGAGAGGACTCTCACAGCAGCTGCCCTTTCAAGGACAATCTCTGCCAGAGCTACGGCTAACCCAAGGCCATTTCAACAGCTGCAAGTGGAGAAGTTATTCCACTAGACAGTGGAATAAATTAGTGGAATGATGCTTTGATTGAATACCCAAATGGCAGAGTGACTTTGCATGTGTGTAGAGTCATTTCTACATAGATGCATGCATTATAATGTGATTCTCATGAGAAACAGTGTGTGTGATACATTTTTCTGTTCGTGCAAGGTAATTTTTGTAAATATTTCTTAAACCATTTTTACATGTGAAAAAGTAGTTGCATAGCCCGAAGTCACTCATATAATCCCCTCCCCCCCAAAAAACATAATCTCCTTCAGGAGTGAAGGACAAAATACATAACAAGGTAGGATGCTTGTGATCAGATTTATTTGGTTTTTATTTAAAAGTATGCTGAGGTGTGATACCTACAAGTATTCCCCTGAGGATAAATAGCACTGGGTTGTGATTTAAATCACAAAATCTCAATGGAAATGGTTAAAATCTCTCCCTCAACACCGTTATTCAAATCCAGTTTTGACCTTCTGGCAGCTGCTATAACTTTTTAAAAGCAAGAGATTTGACCTGGGATCTCTCATACTATCTTACTTAGTTTGACTCTGAGATTACCTAGACCAGAAAGCTGCTTTCCATTAGATGTAGCTAATTTTATTACTCCATTCATTTAAATGGGACTAAGGAAAACAAGTGTCATACATGGACTTTTCCATCTGTGGCATAGTAGCAGTAAGCCCACAGAAATAATCTGTACATAAGCAGATCTGTTAAATATGTAGAGACTAGGTGGCCAAGGAATGAGTTAACACACAGGGGGAAAAAACTTTTCTGTTTACTAGACTACCTTGGAAAAGCAGGAGAGCAAGAAGCACTCATAAACAGTGGCTGAGCACAGACTATGCTTCCTCTGAAAGCTTTTCATTTCTTCTGTTGAATCAGTTACAGTCTCTTGCTTAAGGTCACCGCAGTTAGTGATCTTTGGCAGGAGTCTTCTTCCATTTTTGGTAGCGGCAGCCTGATTCTTTCTGGACATATTTTCTTCTTCAGTCTGCCATTATCTCTCAAATGTGTTTCATGTTATCATTGTCAGATGCTTCTTCTCTCAGTTTCTCAAGAAACGAACAGTAAAAGAAAAGAAAAACCATGCATGGAATTGAAAGTCATATGGTTATGATTTGAGAATGTCAAGAATGGGTGTTTTTTATTTTATTTAGGTTTTTTAAGGCCTGTACCTTTCACTTTGGGCAGCGAACTTGCTTCAGGGACATCAAAGGGAATGTGTGCTGGATCAAGGTGCTTCCACCCCCCAACACACACATACACACGCACACACACACAATCCATATCATTGCCAGCTGTAGTGTTTATGATTAGAGGCAGACGTTCCAGACACCTCAGAGTCCTCCATAAGCATCAAATCTTTCACGGGATCCATCCCAACTGAGTGACACTAAACAGACAGCCAGAAGGGAGTTGAAAGGAGAAGGCGGGAGTCCTCTGGCGCTCTGTTCCCTCACAAGCTAGGCTTTATCACAAACTTTTACTAATGCCAGTTTTTATGTTGCCCAGAGGCCCTGTCTTTTGGCTTTCCCGACTGCTTTCATTAGCACAGGGGATGCCTAGAGCCCAACAAATGCTGTCATTGATCCTCTTGTAAAAAGTGCATGGTGTGTGCGGCATTCAGGTCACAGACCACTCATCTTTAAAGCAGCTCCACTTCACGCTCCTTGTCAGCTGTGTGCTGCCAGTTTCCAGAGACTGACACAATTCCCCTTTCCAATCTGATTCTTTGCTCTCTACAGCTAACTATGCTGAATTCCCCTTGGACAATCCCAGTGCTGGAAATATTAACACTTGTTTACTGGCCCTGTTGACATAAGAATTCTGCAAATGGCAAATCACCCTGATAGCAGTGCTCCATTACAAATAGAACCATGGCTGCCCTTTCCCTTCTCCCTTGTCTTCTTTCTGTGTAGGTGGGATTATTTAACTCCACCAGAGCTCAGATGCTTTGGCCTCAAGGCAGGCAATACTTTTCAAAATACTTGAAAGGGTGATGATAGAAGCACTGTATCCTGTGATGGACATACATAATTCCTTTCTCCAGTTACCATCTCTGGTTAAAAAAGTTTTGCAGGTTTTCAAATGCAACACTCTGTGTCCTGAGGGCCAGGTTCAAATTCTAGAATAATGTTCACAGATTCAAAATGCAAATCCAGTTTATTTAACTGTAACAGAATGCAACTGTGAAAAATGTTCCCAAAGCTACTAATACCGATTCATTAAGCAGTGTCCCCAGAGCAGAGTCCGCTCACAATCCACTTTGCAGAAGGTGCAGACAGTACTGTGTGTTCGTCCAGAGGCTATACTTGGAACTGAGTCCCAGATACCTAGAAGGCCTTCTTGCAACAGCAGGAACTCTTCTTGTGAAAATGCTGGAGGAATCTTCATGCTTGTTTCTTGCCCTAGGAGCAGCTCCCTTTTCCTTCTGGAAGGATGAAGTGGGGCAGCTTTGTATTAAGGTGTTGATCTCAGGCAGTCTATGAAGAGTTCAACTGTCTGCAGTTTCTACTCCAGAGCCAGTTTGGTGCAGTGGTTAAGTGGGTGGACTCTTATCTGGGAGAACCAGGTTTGATTCCCCACTCCTCTACTTGCACCTGCTGGAATGGCCTTGGGTTAACTATAGCTATTGCAAGAGTTGTCCTTGAAAGGGCAGCTGCTGTGAGAGCCTTCTTAGCCCCGCCCACCTCACAGGGTGTCAGTTGTGGGGAGAGAAGATATAGGAGATTGTAAGCAGCTCTGAGTCTCTGATTCAGAGAGAAGGGTGGGGTATAAATCTGCAATCATCTTCTTAAAGTCTTCTCCTTGCTCTTCCCATCTTCTTCAGCTCTTCCTAGTCACTGCTGATCTCCCAGGGTAGAGTGTTCAGTTCTTCCCAACTTCAACTCTGTGTCTTTTTTGGATCCAAAGCCTGGAAACAGGCTTTGCCTTTCCGAGGGTACTACCTTCAGTGCATCACAATAATAATAATCTCTTGTCCTTTTGGCTAGCCCAGTCCTGCTATATACTATCACTCCTAGACATGGTGGCCCTTGGTAATATCTGTAGTCTACTAATCAGACCTAGGCCCAAAACCCCTTTTTCAGTACAGGCTTACATAAGCCCCTGTAGTAATTAGCATGTGTGCCATCAGGAATCAAGCCTTCATAAACCCTCAGAGCTCTTTAAAATTATCAACAGCCTGGAAAATCTGAAATCTAACTCTATAGTTCTCCTTGTCCCTCTCTGTAAATTACCACAAAGCTGAATGGGTATTTGCTAATATCCAAGGGAGAAAGTTTGTGTCTGAATTCCATTTTACACATGAAAAACTGAGAGCTGTAATAGTGGAGGGATATCAACCTCCTGGTATGGTCTAGGGATCTCACAGAATTACAACTTATCTGGCTACAGATATCAGTTTCCCGTGGAGAAAATGCCTACCTTGGAGGATTTGCCCTCCTCACATTCTACCCTCCTCAGACTTCACCCCCTAGTCTCCAGGAATTTCCCAATCCAGGGTTGGCAAGCCTAAATGATGGAATAGATCGCACCAGTTCAAACTGTAAGGGGAGACTCACAGGATTAGTATCTTCCATATATTAAAAACTCCCTGCAGATACAAAACCATCACACAAAACAAAGAGAGATGGTAGAGCCCTTGCTATGCTAGTTTTTGCAGTTACAAGGAGTCTCTTACATGAAGGAACATTCAGATATAACAGACCTTGCCTGCAATCTTAAGTGGTGCAGTCTGTTCTACAAACTCAGCACTCTACTTCCTCTCACTGCTACAGGTGTGAACCAGGCCATAAATAGAAATCTGGGGCAGTGATGCTCTGTATTCTTGGTGCTTGGGGGGCAAAGTGGGAGGGCTTCTAGCCCCACTGGTGGATCTCCTGTTGGATTGGATGTGCCATTGGCCTGTTCCAACATGGTTTCTCTTATGTTTTTATATTCTTAAGTGCAGCAGTAGTACATGTGAGACCAACAAAAACAATGCATACTTAATAGAGTAACACTGGATAAGTCAGACTCCAAAAAGAACATGTGGATTTACACGGTGCATCTCAAACATATTACTTTGAAAGGGTCCTACTGAAATCAGATTCAGGTTGGTAGCCATTTTGGTCTGAAGCAACAGAACAAAGTTTGGCTAAATCAGGGGTGTGTGGCCTAATGTGCAAAGGAGTTCCTCCTACAAAAAAAAGCCATGGTAAGACACATTTCCAAGTAAGCGTGTTCAATTTAATTTCAGTTTCAGTATTTCAATTTAAATATAACTGGAATTAATGAATGGAGGTGCTGTGCACAACATACAGCCAGATGGTGTATAGATATAGCTAAAGTAACATGGGGAATGCTTTGTCCTCATATAAGCAAAAATAATATACCACACAGGGTAAGAATGCTCTCCTTTCACAGTGTGGTGCAATGATTAAAGTGTTGGAGGAAAATCTGAAGTGTCTGTCATTTTTTCTCTGCCTAACCTATCTGATAGGATTGTTGTAAAGATAAAATGAGTTACAGGAGAACTGTGTATTCCGCCCTGAGGTCCCTGGGGAAAAGGCAGAGTAAAACTGTAATAAATAAAATAACAAATACTAGTAAAGTGTTAAATCCTGCAGTGGGATTTTTTAAGTGCCAGAATTTTTATATTTTTTACTTCACATTTTTATTCTGCTATAAGGTCAGAATGGGATGTCAGTAAAACCACAACACACACAAAAGGAGCAGATCTTCAAAACACAATAAAAATACAAATCATAGCCAGAATTCAAGTTTTAAAAGCCCCTAATTATTCAGATGTCTTCTGAAAAAGGACTGTTTTCATATATTTTTTTAATAACAGTTCTGGATCAGATAGCCTTTTAAATGTTACCTTATTCACAGGAAGAGTTAGTTTGAATATTCTTTTTGTTAGATGGAAAGATGTAAGTGAAGGGGGATTTTTATCTTGTTAACTTTTTCTTTCATTCTTAATTTTAATATTAGACATATCTGAAAACGTCTTTGAAACTAGTGGAATGTTTCCCTTACCCCCCTCATTTTCCCCTTTTATATTTCATTGTTTTAGGAATATTGGATTTTTTTCTTTGGCCAATCCTGCTTTAGTCTGGGACCTTTCCTTCAATGACTATAGAGTTTTACAGTGCTTTATCTAGAGAAAATGGAGTGGCTTTTGCAAATGCAAAAGTTAACATTCTGTTTACTTGGATGTGCTTAACCAGATATAGGAGGATAAACCGGGCATGACAAGATTCAGTATTTTCTCAATCTTGCTGCTTGGTAGGCCATAAAAGCCCTTTGACTAGAGGCAGAATATTTTGTACATATGCAGCCTGCCTCCCCTGTTATGCTTGCATCAGCAAAATTGAACTATTTGTGTACAGGACCTGATCCACTCCCTCCCTCAGGGGCTGAACATGCTTTTCTCTCAGAACTCTTAGCACTAGCAGGCCTAAAAACCAGGGACCTAAATTGGAGGCTGCAGCTTTACTTAGATTGAATCTTTTAATTAAGAAAAAGAGCACCCAAAATGAATTCTGTGCTTCAGGGCAATAGTTTTAAGTGAAGTCCTCATCCTAATCTCTGTATCCTAGTTATTATCCTCTGTTAGAAAATAGACTTTTTATGGTGCTCGTAATACTAAAGCAAGTGGCTGTTTAAAATGGGACTGACAACTTAATTTTTAAAATAATTAATATTCTGCTCATTGTGATAGCATCTTTATTTCATAGCTGCCCAAAGCTAAAGTGAGGTGGGGGGAGCTCTACAGGTTTAACACAGTATACAGGACTTTCATTGCTACCACACCTATGTATAAGGTACTATGAAAAATGTTGGGAAATAAATATGTTTTAATGAAGAAACAAAATCATGTTTTCTCTTTTAAGGTATACTTGAGCAGTTCTGACTATTCTCATTTTGAGTTTTTGTCAAAAATAACATTATGTCCGGAATCGCGTTTTATATGAATATCCACATTTATTGGACCCTTGTCATGGTATTATTCCCTTTCTGTTGCTTCTGTTAATTGTTCCCAATCCCACTCCACCCAGTGCTTCTTTCTGTTTCCTAGATATGCCAAAGTGAGTCAGTCAGCGATCATATATTGAATGGGATGTGGAAAGTATGCACACGGCCAGTCAGACTGAAAACAAATTAGAGCAGTGGTTTCTTGATTATTCATATGAGTGATCCCACTCAGTCAGTGTCTGTATCATTACAGTACTATCTAGCTAATCAGAACTGGCTACGTAGTGAAGCTGGGAGCAAGTAAGGTGGATGACTAGGTAAGCACTTCTTAAAAACTTACTGGAAAAATAATGGTTGAGTTTTTCAGTGCTGCTGGCAGTGTTTGTGAATAAATCTTGCTCAGCCCTCCACTGGATGAAGGAATATATAAGTGTTTACATTGTTTCCAATATTTGAAATACCCATCAACAAGGCTTTTTTTGTAACAGGAACTCTTTTGCATATTAAGACACACACCTCTGATATAGCCAGTCCTCCTGGAGCTTACAGTAAGCCCTTTACTAAGAACTCTGTAAACTCTTGGGGGATTGGCTACCTCAGGGGGGGTGCAGCCTAATATGCAGAGGAGTTCCTGCTACAAAAAAAGCCCTGCCATCAAGGAGAAATCGTATTCCAGTATTTAAATTGTCATATTCCAGTATTTAAATTGTTCTTTGTCCCCAAGTTATTTCCAGTTTTCTCACAGTAGCCTATTTGTTTGAGATCATAACTCTGTTGCATTTTTCTGGTGTCTTTTCTGAATCTGCCACAAGGAGGACTTTTGATGAGACATGCACCATAAGTTGTGTGATTGGCACTCAGTTCCCAGATATGCAAAGGACCGTGGCACACAGGAAGAGGGTGCTTAAGCCTTGCCCGCCTGCACTGATTTTCTGACATGAAATAGCCCCAGGGAGTTGTATGCTCTATTGGAAAAGCCAACATGTGGCCATCAGTGCATGTAAGTTCCTTTAGGGTTTATACATAGTCCTGTAGAAAACAATGAACCAATACATATTAAAACATTTGTGTTCTATCTCACACTAATGACAGTGGATGCAAAAAGCCTTCGAAGCAATAACCATGCTTGGGAGGCCTGTTCATGTGATGTTTGCTGATGGGCAGATTTGCGCTCAAAATAGTAGCGTGCTCCAACAGTAAAGTGTTTCCCTTCTGAACTGTCGTACAGCCAGCACAGAGTGTATGAGATGTAAACTAAGGCTGAAATCAAACATAATATAAACAGAGGACTTGCAACGCATTCTTCAGCAGTTCTGCCTTCCCAACTAACCTCTCAGAAGAGCAAAACAGAGAAGTCGATGCTACTTCAAGTTCCTCACTGCTTGACCCTCTTTGCCTGTTGCCTGACTTGTTTACCCAGGACTGTCACCACTTTGACTGGGAAAGTTAGAGTGCCAGACACTTGAGAAAGGAGGGCCTTGCACCATTTCTGCCTCAAACACGTGGGTGTAGTTTATTTTGTTAACTTTCCTGAGCCTGTGAGTCAGGTGACAGAAGTAAGTTAGCATGAGATCAAGTAGTGGGGAGAGCAATAATGAAGATGTCAAAGCATCAGTCGGTGTACCAGTTTGATCAGCAGTTTTTAAGGTGAATTCACAGCACAGCAAGGTTCTTACATTTCATCCGTCTTTGACCTGAGTTTGCAGTGTTGGCACCACACAAGTTAAATACTGATGGAGAAAGAACATAAGAACATAAGAGAAGCCATGTTGGATCAGGCCAACGGCCCATCCAGTCCAACACTCTGTGTCACACAGTGGCAAAAAATTTTATATATACACACACACTGTGGCTAATAGCCACTGATGGACCTCTGCTCCATATTTTTATCTAAACCCCTCTTGAAGGTGGCTATGCTTGTGGCCACCACCACTTCCTGTGGCAGTGAATTCCACATGTTAATCACCCTTTGGGTGAAGAAGTACTTCCTTTTATCCGTTTTAACCTGTCTGCTCAGCAATTTCATCGAATGCCCACGAGTTCTTGTATTGTGAGAAAGGCTATATCACAATTAAGGTATTTGCAATAATTTTTTTTAAAAAGATTCTGCTTTAAAAAAACATGTTCATACATTGCCCACGTTGGCAGATCTCATCTCCAGAGGTCTTTCCGACCCTGGCATTCTCAGGTGATTCATACTTTCTTACATGGATTAACTGTTTCTAACAGATTTCTTCCCAAGTTGTTAGCATAAACAGGGCTTCTATTCATTTTGAAGAGGAAGGTTATATTTAAATTTATTTGGTACACCCACTGGGAGCAAGAGTTCTGCGGAGCCTATTGTATCATCTCTCCACTGTACCATACTAACCGCAGTGTGTGATAGAGAGTGTCATTATGCAACATTGATACCACCTGGCATTTTGAATAGCAGTACCAGTTAAATTATTTAGCATGTCTCTCTGTGTTTTTCTCTTACATTGGTTTGTTGTGGTAATCTGTGACAGAATTGAATATGTATCTGTGATAGATCACAATATGGTTCTTGTTACATATTTCAGTCCAGGAGGAGATGAAACAATATTGAAATATTGGACTTAAGGTTGTAGTAAGTTCATGATAATAAGCCAAATATGAGAACATTCCCCTCCCTTCACTTAACCTGAACATTACGTGTTTTCCTTGTGTGTGGTCCTCCCTCCCCCCCTTCCCACTTTTGGAAGATGTAGGCATAATTGGATAAGATGCTTTGGCTATATGAAAGTTTGTGAAATAGCAGTAGGGGGGGGTAAGTGGGGGTTTTTTTTTAACACCATTTGATAAATCCAAAAAGTTTTTTGGAAGGGGGGAACATTTTTAAATAAAACTTGGCAAAGAAAGTCCATATTTATTTTATTAATCTTAGATAAAGGAACTGAATGCCTTTGAAGATCTTGGATATGATTCAGTACCTAATTCTGGAGGCTCCTATCATGGACTATTGAACTTTTCAGCAGTTCTTGAGCATGTAATGTGTGATTTTCAAATCTGTCATAGTATACCAAAGCAGACTAGCATACGTGGCTTAAATGGCTACTTTTCACTAGACTTGCCAATCCCCAGGTCCCAGCAGGGGTTCTTCTGCTTTCCCAGACTCCTTCCCACCCCCAGTCAGCTGGCCAGCAGGGGGAAGCCCCCACAGCCACCATGTGACTTTCCACCTCCAGAGGCTTCAGTCTCCGATTGGAAAGGGTTCCTCTTGGAATGGTGTGTCTGTGTTACTTTGAAGAAGTTGGCAGCAACTCATGAGTAGAGATGCCAATCCCTCACTTCAGAGTCGCCAGAAAAAGGGGTGGGGAGGGAAATGTCTGCTGGGCACTTCATTATTCCCTATGTGGAGATCGATTCTCATAGGGTATAATGGGGAATTGATCTGGAGGTATCGGGGGCTCTGTAGGGGCTGTTTTTTGAGGTAGAGGTATCAGATATTCAGTATAGTATCTAGTGCCTCTCCCGAAAATACCCCCCTCCCCAAGTTTCAAAATGATTAGACCAGGGAGTTCAATTCTATGAGCCTCAAAAGAAGGTGCCCCTATCCTTCGCTAATTCCTATGGAAGGAAAGCATTTAAAAAGGTGTGCTGTCCCTTTAAAGGTGATGGCCAGAACTCCCTTGAAGTTCAGTTATGCTTGTCACATCCTTGCTCCTGGCTCCACCCCAATGTCTCCTGGCTCCACCCCCAAAGTCCCCAGATATTTCTTGAACTGGACTTGGCAACTCTACTTTCCACTGGCTAAAATATATAGAGATCAATGTAGTATGTGATGTCCATAGTGGTCACATAACCCAAGAACTGCAAGATTTACAGTGCTGGTGGGGGGACTGGGAATAGAGCAGCAAGCATTAAGAGGCAGTGACATCACGACGTTGCAACATTACTTCTGTCTAGGAACCAGAAAGGAGATCACCATGTTATGTGATGCTTGTGGAATTTCCTAGATCTCTATAGATTTTACCATAGAGTTTGGGGGAAACTCAAGAGTATCATGCAATCCTGTGATGTCAATTCCAGTTACACAGCCAGAAGCGATGTTGCAGCATCATACAATGCTGTTTCACCAGGTTTCTTACCCCCTATTCTCCTACTGCTTGCAAGCACTGGACTACATACCCTTCACTGCATAACTAATTTTGGGGGCCAAAACAATTCTAATCTTCTGGAAATATGAAATTTTTGGGGTGGGAAAAAAGGATAATTAAATATGCAAATAAACAAGCATAAAGATATATACAAGGCCTGAGTGATATGCAGTCTCCCCTCATTTAGCACGTTTTGGATTTCACACTCTCTTGGAGTTCAACTATGTATTTATTATGTGGGAGATCTGAGAGCCAATCTGCTGATGTATTTCTCCATGTCTGAAAAGCAGCCTTGGCAAAGTGGGTGATATGGAGTGAGGCTGCTGGAGGGGAGTTAACCTTCCATGCTATTTTTGTGACAGAAATCATGCATGAGCTACTATTAAACAAGACAACCAAAAAGAATCCACTCATGCTGGAATGTAAAATTGTTAATCTTAAATATTAATTTGCAAGTGTAATTTTGAATTTAGTTTATCAAATTTAAATTAACTCTGTTGGTAATTTGTCTTTAGGACTTTATTGGATGAATCTGCCAAACAGTATGTGGCTGGTCATAATATGCCTGGAAGAATTGGAGTTTGTTGGCTGCCCAGGATACTAGCGTTAAGTTTGGCATTTTTTCTACAGTTAATGACATTAATATTGAATATTAATGACAATAATAATGAAGAATATTGATTGACATTAATATTGTATACCTGTTGGGCTACTGAGTTTGGAGGGTGTGTGTGTGTGTGTGTGTGTGAGAGAGAGAGAGAGAGAGAGAGAGAGAGAGAGATTTCCGTTGGATAAGTAAATACTACTCTTTAAACTATACCTTTTAGAAATTTTGTCTTGTACGTATATTCTACCACTACATGAGGATTAATATAGCCAGCATGTTCACCTTTAACCCAACAACTGACTATGAGTGCTGATATTCATATTAAAACTCTTTAAAGTTAATATTTTTCTTTGTGTTGTTGTATTTTTTTACCTTTTATATCCCACTTCATCAGGTCTTTTTGAATCTCTTGGGATGTGGTGATTCAAAGAGTAAAAGACAAGCAGCATCCTATAACTCAGAAGTCGGCTCCACTCATCCAGAGCCTTGCTTTTTCAGCTCAGTCATCTGGTAGCTGTGTTGCTGGTAGCAGACTCTTCTTTATCAGTTAATCATCAGGGTTTGCATATTGGAATGCATTTTGTTTGCAGTTCTTTTTTACTTCTAATGTGAACAAAAGAGGGGTTGGGGTAGTGGAATTAGCCACAGTATTCAAGAGTTTTTAAATGGTCAATAGACAATCACATTCATTGGTGTCTTGATAGTAAACTGATACATCTCCTTGGATTTGGATACTGTCCTGAATGGAGAAAGAGAGCAAACCACGATAAGAACTGAGCAATGGACCCCCTCTCCAGTAGCTGTTGTAATTGTGCTTCCTTTGGAGATTGTACTTCTTGCATTCCAAAACATTCCATATTCAGTATCCTTGAGGACCAAGTAATAGGATTAAAATCATTTTGAGCAATATGAGAGTTATTTATCTTCATGTCAAAATGTGTGTGCTGTTGTCATGAAGGGAAACCTGAGTGTCAGCATGACACTTTTGAGCACAACAATTTTAAGGAAATTTTCTCTCTTTAAACAAGCACAAACATTTGCATCCTGTGCTGGGCTGGGGATGGTGGGGCTAGGGATCCATCCAGAAATTAGAACACTAAATGTGATAGACTAAATAAAAGAGGCATCTAGTGGCACTTTAAAAGAATAACAAAATTTAGTCTAGTATAAAATTGGATTTCTTAGATCCTTGTTCAGCATTGACTGCTTTACTACACTGATAGAGGTTGGTCTCTTCAGCTGCCATATATTGACTAAGGCTGATCTAATGTCAGGACCAATCCTACCAGTACATGGCAAATTTGATTCATCTTTTCAATATATTCCTTGGGTGTATTCTTTCCTCATTATCTTGACATTTACTGAATGATAATCTAGAAAATAATAATCATACCACTAAGTATATTTAATGGGTTTAGGGATTGGTAGGAGGAAAAATCCCTATATGCCATATGCTCATAGTACACAAAGTGGTTGGTGTGATTTATTAAATAATGGTACTTTAAATATTTATAAAGGTTTTATTGATTAGATGTGTGTATATATTTGTAATGTACTACTACTGAAAAGCAGTAATCAATCAACTCTCTTCAAAATGGAGTAATGACAGAGAAAAAAAATCCTGTCTTAATTCATCTGCAAGTAGCAAGGCAAAATCACATGTGTATTTACGGCATGACTACTAAAAGACAGAAAAACTATGCTATACCAAACTTTTAGGAGTTTGTGGAAATATGGCCATGTTAGCTCCTCTTCCCTTATAGAGGCCAGAGGAGAAAGAGTGGGGTTTGGTACAGCTGGCAGAAGGGAGAGCTGGCTAACTTGATAGTACCTTTTTTGCAATACTGTGTTGTGGAGTGGGGGCAGAAGGCTGTATAGAATAGAAAAAGGCATCACATGGAGGAATACATATTGGGAAGGGGAGGAACCATTGGGCCTTAGAGTGGGGCTTTAGTTCTTTCAGTGGCAGTCTGTCTAATCCATATACCAAAATACTGCCTAACATGCCTTTCTATCCTTGCTATGCCACTGACTTCTATGCTTCTTTGGACTTTCTTCTTGCTTACCTCTTCTTTGCACTTCCTGAGTGCTGGCCTTGGGCCTCCTTCTAGTGGCCAGAAGCCTCGAGGGAAACAAGAGCTATTCTGGCCTAACAAATGGAAGGAGGAGTTTCAGTATCTTTTCAGAGGTCGTTTGCATAGGAAAGGTAAACTTGAACCTTTGGTTGCTCTGTATTACTTTGAAGAAGTTGGAAGTTCAGCAACTCTTGAGTAGAGATGCCAATCCCCAGGTGGGAGCAGGCCCTCCCCCACTTCAAGTACCCAGCTTGCTGGGGGGGTGGAGTGTAGATAACTGAGGAAGGCAATGGCAAACCACTCCATTAAAAAAGTCTGCTGTGAAAGCATTGTGATGCAACGTCCCCCCAGAGTCAGAAACTACTGGTTCTTGCACAGGGGACTACCTTTTTATAGCGAAACTATGATGCAGCCACTAAGATAAACCCCTAAATACTGTAGCTTAGAATACCTAAGAGGGAAAGAGAAGGTTTATCATAACACACCTAATTCCTGTGAAATTGTTGGACATCATCACAGCTCAATATTCTTGTTACCCAAATCTGTCATATCAGTAATGCTGTCCAGCCATCTCATCTTTTGCCATCCCCTTCTTCTTTTGCCTTCTGTCTTTCCCAGCATCAGGGGCTTCTCCAGTGAGTGCTTCCTTCTCATTTGGTGGTCAAAGTATCTGAGCTTCAGCTTCAGCATTTGGCCTTCCACGGAACAGTCAGGGTTGATTTCTCTTAGGATTGACTGATTGATCTTCTTGCAGTTCAAGGGACTCTCAAGAGTCTTCTCCAGCACCACAGCTCAAAAGCATCTATTCTTCTGCGCTTGGCCTTCCTTCCTCACAGCCATACATTACTACTGGGAATACCATCGCTTTGACTATATGGAATTTGGTTGGCAGGGTGATGTCTCTACTTTTTATTATACTGCCTGGGTTTGCCACAGCTGTCGTCCCAAGGAGCAAACGTCTTTTAATTTCATGGCTACAGTCACCATCTGCAGTAATCTTGGATCCCAGAAATGTGAAGTCTGTCACTACTTCCATGTCTTCCCCTTCTATTTGCCAAGGTGTGATGGGGCCAGATGCCATGATCTTAGTTTTTTTGATGTTGAGTTTCACGCATTCCCTCTTGGTCTTGGGAGGAGGCATCCACTGCGCATGCCTGGAGCAAGAGGGAGGCGCTCCACCCACCAAGTTCCTTCTTTACCGCCATTTGGGATAAACCTACTTTGCTGCGTCTCCTTACTTCTCTGTGATCTTCACCGTTTTTCTTCTGCGATCTTCACCATTTTTTCTTCGTCCCTTCCGATTTCTCATCTTCATCTTCACTGGTATCATAAAAAAAAAGAACTTTATCTTCTTTCCTATCCCCCCCTCCCGGGCGGATGGAAAGGAAAGATTCCAAAACTACGTTTAAGAAGTGTACCCAGTGCGGGGCCAAAATTCCATCGACAGATGGACATTCTTTGTGCCTTTTCTGTCTGAGGGAGACCCATAGAACTGATACCTGCCTCCATTGCAGCCAGTTTGGGAAACAGGCTAGAAAAAATCGTGTGGCCAGACTTAAAAGCCACCTTTTAGAATCATCGCTACGGCCTGTAATGTCCCATGCTTTGGGATCCCAAACTTCGCCATCCTCCCTAACTTTACAAAGGGACGTGGCTCGACCGGCAGCTGCCGTGGCATCAGCTCCCAGTAAGCATAAGTCTGGAAAACACTCTAAGAAGTCGGACTATTCCAGAAGGAAACATTATATGGAATCTTCTAAAAAGCTCTCGGATTTGACACCCTTGAGATCGAAGCCAAAGACGGATCGTCAGCCTTTGGATTCCAGGCCATCCGCCGTGACTTCAGCACCTACTTCGACCTTGATGCCGATGGCACCGATTCTTCCACCAGAGCTCTCGACGCCCATCGATGCCATACATGATGAGGTCATCCATATCTGATCTAGATCTCCATCGGTTCATGGATCCCTACCAGAAAACATTCTAGACACCGAATCCATAGAATCCTCATGCCCTCAGAGTCAGCGAGCTAACCTACTGGGAGCACACTCCTTTTGAGAAGTTTCTATACCTCACACCCCCAAGGAGCTGACAGTCTCTCCAGTGTCTCCACTTCGACAAGAGCCTTCAACACCTAGGGAGCCGTCCACAGGTTCTTACCGAATGATCCCCACGTCACTGCAGGGATCGTTACTACTGTTTCAGCCCATCACACTCCAGGTCACCATCCCCACGTAGATATCGATATTACTACAGGTCACCTTCCTCAGAATCACATCGACATCGGTACCGTGAGGAACCATTCCAGCCTCGGTACCATGATATGGCTTATCAACCCACCTACCGAGAGTCTCGATACCATGAAGAAACCTATCAACCCCGGTACTGTGAGGACGTTTCATATACGCGAGTTCAAGGAAGTCCATACCACCGACCACAGCATTATAGTCTAGTGTCAAAACCACTATCACGAGCCAGGTCTAAATCAGCTTGTTCAGTCTCATCGAAACAACAGCCTGACCAACCCACCATGCCGACTAAGTCCGTGTCAATTCCTACCAAGTCCACATATACGACTCCCATTGATGCCCCTGAAGAATCCGAAGCTGAACATTCGGACTCTTCTAAGTCAACGGCTTCCGCACCACCTTCACCAGTCTCTGACATTACCAAGCCGGCCAACCTCTCTCCGTCAGAGGGATCCAAGGCCTACTTGGACTTACTTACCAACATGGCTAATACCCTTAATATAAAACTCACCACTGACCTACCCAGAGTGTCAGACGTCGTCCATGACTTAGTTCATGCAGACCTGCCGGCAGGCTCTTTCCTTCCTATGCTTCCTGTCCATCTGGAAGGCTTAAAGGAGGCCTGGGACAAGCCCGCATCAGTTCCACCTACATCCAAAAGGATTGAGTCCCTGTATAAAATCCATGCCCCGGATTCTAAATTTTTATTTAACCACCCGGCACCCAATTCCATGATCATACATTCGTCATCCAAATCCAAGCAAACACGTCACCTGGTTCCACCTGAAAAGGAAGGAAAGGAGGTGGATACATTAGGAAGAAAAATCTACTCCCTCGCTACTGCTACTTCCAAAATTCATAATTATTTAGCTTATTTTTCGGCCTACATCTTTAATTTAATGTCCCAACTTACCACAATGATCCCTTCTCTACTTGACCCGGCACAAAAGCAGGCATCACATTTCCTACAGGAGTTTTCCCGAGTGAGCAAACAACAAATCAATTCGGTGTGCCACGCAGTTGCCTGTTCATCCAGGACCATGGCCACATCTATCGCCTTACGCCGTCATGTCTGGCTCCGCTCCTCTTCATTGCAACCAGACATCAAGTTAAAAATTGAAGACCTACCCTTCGATGGTCAAGGCCTCTTCAATGCCACAACGTATGATATTCTGACCACTGTCGATGACAGTAGGAAAAGCGCTAGAAGGTTGGGAGTCAATCAACAACAGTCTCAACCCAACCGACAGAGAGTCTGGAAACCATCTTACTATCAACTCCCCCGCTCACCTCAACAAGCTAATTTCTGGAAGCGCAAGGATCCTCCAGCTAAGCAACCCTTTCATCAAAGAGCCCGTCCACAAACCAAAAAAAGACGACCCCGGCTTCAACACAGTCTCTTTGACTCCCTAATTCCACCTCTCAGCCTATCACAACATCCCACAGACAGCACCAGACTACTTCCGTTCTACCCCATGTGGGAATCCATAGCATTGGATTCATGGGTCCTGGCGATCATTCACAGAGGTTACATCATAGAGTTCGATTCGCCCCCGAGGCTCCATCGATTCATAAGTACTTTTCCTTCCCTCCCTTTCCAGGAAGAGATCACCACCTTGCTGGACAAGGTGGCAATAGAACCAGTTCCAACACAGTTCCATCGCACAGGGTTCTATTCCTGATACTTCCTGGTTCCAAAGAGAGACAGAGGACAACATCCTATACTAGATCTTCGCAAACTCAATCAACACATTCTGTACAAAAAATTCCGCATGATCACTCTGCAGTCTATCCTACCACTGATTCCAGAGCAGGCCTGGATGGCTTCAATAGACCTTCAAGATGCCTACTTCCATCTCACCATCAACCATAACCACAAAAGATTCCTCAGATTTGACGTTGGGGACCAACACTATCAGTTCCACTCTCTCCCCTTCGGCTTATCGACAGCACCAAGAGTCTTCACAAAATGCATGGTGGTGGTAGCAGCTACATTCCGCCAGTAAAAAATTTCCATATATCCCTACATAAACGATTGGCTCATTGTGGCTCAATCCAAAGGGCAACTCCAAGAGGACATCTCTACCATTCTGTCTCTCCCATCTTTGCTAGGTCTTCAAGTCAACCTAACAAAATCCAACCTGATCCCTACACAGGACATTCATTTCATAGGGGTGCGCCTGTCAACACTATCGCACAAGGCGTACCTCCCGGCGGACAGAGTGCACCACATCCAATCACTCCATATCAATTGCCTGGAACTCTTGGCAGTCCACAGAGTTCTAAGGTCCTTTCTGCCATCCCTCCACAGTCAACACATCCAGGTCACTTCAGACAATGTGGCTACTGTCTTTTATAGCAATCGTCAGGGAGGCACTGCTTCTGTCCACCTTTGCAAACGAGCCTTATCCCTATGGCATTGGAGCATTGCTCACAACATATTTCTGACAGCTGTGCATCTGCCGGGAATCCAAAATGTTCAAGCAGACACACTAAGTCACCATCTCATGAATGACCATGAATGGACCGTCAACCGCCATTACCTTTAGACAGTCTTTGAAACATTCGGGGTTCCGGCAATAGACGTCTTTGCCTCTCCACACAACACCCAATGCCCGTGTTTCTACACTTGGGGCCCTCCATCCCCACAATCCGTGGGAGATGCCTTCCTCCACCTGTGGTCGGGACCACTGCACTACCTACTTCCACCTATTCCTCTCATCACAAGAACAATGCAGAAAATCAAACTAGATCGGACCAGCTGTATTCTTATCACCCCGTGGTTCACCACACTCCTCCTTCTTTTGAACAGTGTATTCCTTCAATTTCCCCAAGTCCGGGATCTAATCTCCCAACAGGAAGGCAAAGTCCTGCACCACGACCTGGAACTTCTACGACTGACTGCCTGGAAAATCAGTTTTTGAATTTTCCCTCAGATGTTCAGCATGTCCTGCTCAATGCCAGGAAACCTTCCACTAGAAAATCTTATTCCCTGAAATGGAAACACTTCTTGGCATATGCTGCTCTACATAACTTTCATCCTGAACTATCTACTATAGCCCAGATTTTGACCTACACTTTGTCTCTTTCAAACTCAGGGCTAATCTGTTCTTCTCTAAAAGTGCAGTTAGCGGCCATCTCAGCCTTGCATCCACATATTGAGGGATGTACTGTTTTCTCCCACTCCGTGACTAAGGCCTTCCTAAAAGGGATCCTGCATCTCCAACCTCCAATCCGTCAACTACATCCCACATGGAGCTTATCCCTTGTGCTGAGCTAACTAATGAAACTGCCCTTTGAGCCTATGGCATCCATTCCTTTGCACCTTTTGTCTTGGAAGATGGCATTGTTTGTGGCACTCACATCTGGCAGAAGAGTCAGTGATATTTGTGCCTTCAGAACAGATCCTCCATATACTATCTTCCACCATGACGGAGTAATATTATGCCCTGATCCTTCCTTTCTACCAAAAGTCGTCTCACCATTTCATTTAGGAAAACCAACTATTCTACCTTCTTTCTTTCAAAGTCCAACTGACACTGGTCAACGGACCGTACACAACCTGGACATAAGTAGGGCCCTTGCTTTCAACATTGAATGGACACACCCCTTCCGTAATGACCCTAGACTTTTTGTAGCATACAGAACCCACAAGCAGGGACACAAAATCTCATCACAGAGATTTTTAAAATGGATTGTGGCTGCCATTGCCTTATGCTACCGACTGGCTAAGCAGTCAGTACCAGAGCGACTACGAGCTCATTCCACTCGAGCCGTTCCCATGACATCAGCCTTCTGTAGAGGTGTCCTGATGGAAGACATCTGTGCCGCTGAGGTCTGGTCTTCTCCATCTACGCTTGCCATGCACTACGCCTTAGACGTTCGTGCTCAGCGTGACGCGTCATTCGGACAGGCTGTACTGAGTCCCATTTTTGACTGATGTCCCCAGTCTTCTATTCTGTAAGTACATGACTTCTACTTCCTTTATGCATAATTAATTTCTGCTTTTCTATTACAGAACCAGCACCCGCCTCTGGGCAGGTCAGCTTGCCAGTCACCCATGTGTGAGACTGCACAGAGACCATGATGAAGATAAACAGGTTGCTAACCTGTAACTGATAATCTTCGAATGGTCATCTGTGCAGTCACACACGCCTGCCCAGCTTTCCCCGCTGCTGGTTTATACTCCTCCTGTATTAACATTTTTCTCTATACAGTGGCTAGAAGAAACTGGGTGGGTGGAGCACCTTCCTCTCGCTCCAGGCATGTGCAGTGGATTCCTCCTCCCCAGACTGAGAGGGAATGCGCGCCAAAATTAACACCTAAGATTGCTTTGAATTCTCTGAGGTCAGGTTCGATCCAGGTGGATAACCCCATGTGTATGACTGCACAGATGACCACTCGAAGATCATCAGTTACAGGTAAGCAACCTGTTTTTTTTCTGGGTTACACCTCTGAGGATGCGAGTGACAGTTGCTGGCGAAACGTCAGGTCTCACAATGCCAAGATCACAGCCACACAGCCTGGAAAATCTACAACAGCCAATAGTCCAAAAACTTGTATTTCAATTAGCTGAACTTTATATGACAATTAGTGGCTTTGCTTGCATGTTTAACTTTTCACAACCAGTATCTGAAGTGCTGTACATTCCCTGTAATCCAAAACATCACCCCAAATATATGACTGGCCCAAGGTCACCCAGCAAGCTTCCAGGGCAGAGTGGGGATTAAAAGATTTAACCAGTCACCCACTTGTGCTTGTAGAGGCAAACATACAGGAGACTTTCTGAATCCTGATCCATAAATCAGGATCTGCTCACTGATAAATGGTAAATACTGTTTTGAATGGTACCACGTTGTATTGCATGCTCATCAGATACCTAGACAGGCGGATAAATGGAAGATGGACCTTGCACCTAACATGCACATTTTCTACATGAGTGGTATGTGTGTGTGTGCATAATGGTGGTAGTAGTAGTAGTTTTTCAACCTCATTTGTCATTTGAGTGTTTAGATATTGCTATGATAGGAAAACAGCTGGTTAAATTGAGGCTGTAGTGAAAGATAACAATAACTTCTGAAAGAAATGTTTCCCTGGCTTTTGTGTGATCATCAGTAGTTTCATGAGGAAGCAAAAGCTGTAAACAAAACATGTGAGGAATAAGTGGAATCAACTCTGTTCAATTTATTTTTAATACTTTCATACAAAGAGGAGCATAAATGAGGTGACAAGATAGAATATAGATAAAACTGTACAGAGGAAAAAATGTGAAGTGTTTTTATTCAAAAGTCTTGACTGTGATTCAGGGAGTTTTGTCTTATTTGAAATGTATTATATCAGTCAGGCATTATTAATATAGTGCTATTATTTCTTTGCTAAAATATATTGGAATAAAGATTTGTTCTATATTGAGTGAAGAATCCGTTGCTCTCCATACAGTGCTGAAATAAAATGGAAACAAATGAGCCAGCTCAAGTTATGTCCCTCCGTGGTTTTTAGGGTGCATGGAGTTTTATAATACACACAGAAGAATCTTTGAATAGTTATAGCAGGTTTTTAGAAAAGGAGAAATGGCTTTTCTAATACAAATATAAGATGAAAATACTATATTTAATTGTTTATGATTGTATCAGACCACCTTTCTAATGCCTGAAATATGGAAGTAAAGATGGAGGTCAGTGTATTGAAACAAAATCTAGAACAATCAGTTTTGTTTTGTTTTAAAAAGAAAATTTCAAAAAGACATTTGCTTTTCAGTTTGTGGTTAGTTTTTTTGAAATTATATGATTAAAATTGCTGTTGCAAAGCATAGTTGCTTTTCCAAGGAAGGGCAGAATAGATGAGATGGTTTTGGTTCAAATTCAAAAAGAAAAATGCTGAAATAAATACCCTTTTGTAGAATGAGTGCTTCAAAGTCAAAGCATCATCTTGGGGATTTTTTTTTGGCGGAAATCAGGGATAAACATGTAGTGTAGAAAAGGTCATTGTCTAAAAGTAAAAGGCAACAATGTAAAAGTATCCTGAGAAAAGTCTCCAGAGATCTTAGGTTATCATTCATGTTCCTTTCCACACACTTAGGATGGAGTCAGACAGGCAGGTTGCCACAGCAGTATTTCAGCTTTAAATAAGCTGCTTGAGTTTGGGGTGGTTTCAGACAGTGGCCCCTAAGCCAGCATCATAGTGCCATGAGCCCGTGGTTAGTCATCCACATCATTAATATGCTGCAACCACAGACCCACAGCTAGGTTGGTTTTTTCCAAGTCCCACTGTGTGTGTGCAGAAGCAGACAAGCACACACATGCTTCTGGCCACATTCTATGGGGGCTGTGAAGCACACACTGGAGTGGGGTTGAGAAAAAGGACATGCCAGAAATGGAGTGGAATGATTACACCACTCATGCATTTCCATGGTGCACTCCGGTGATCAGACACCTGGAAACTTCTGTAGGAGCACTTTGCTGAGGTAGCCACCAGAATTTGCTGGTGGCTATTTAATCCACGTGGGATTTGCTTTAGTGTGAGGTAGGGGCAAATGGAGCACGGGAGCCAGATATGCGTGTTTGATCATGCCCGTTTGATCTGGTAGGGAGGAATGGCTGTTGGGCCAAACTGCTCATGTGATCATACCCATAGTGTTTTAAGGGTCAAAACAGTACTGGGGATTGTACCTGAAATGAATTAGATCCCATAGAAATTTTTTAAATTCATGTTTATTGTGCTATATGAGAAATTCAGGTTAAAAATGTAGCAATTGCATTCTGAACCCACTGAAGTTCCTAAAGACTTTTCAGAGGCAGCTTCAAATGCAAAGATACCCCCTGTTGAAATCTTGAATTTCTGGATTTCCCTCATCTCTGGAGGTTAGGCCAGGAACAGGACTGATAGCGGCCCCTTAACTTAATAATTTCTTCCCTGTATCTGCAGACTTGTCACCTATGTTGCCTGTTATGAGGCTTCAGGTGGCAGCTTATTTGTTCACTCATGCTTATGTCTAAGTTTAATGTTACAGGAGGCTTATGTTCATCAGGGTGTATATTTTTATTGCTTTTACTGCTTGGTAGCATTTTTAATTTTTTCGCTGGATTACTGTTGTTTATAATCTTTTTTGTCAATTTTCCTCAGAAGATTAAAGACTAATTTTGCTCAGAAACTAAAAGTTTCAACAATATGAATAAAGTTAAAGTCAGATATCTGAAGAAGTGAACTTGTACACAAAAGCTCATACCTTGAATAAAACTTCGTTGGTCTTAAAGGTGCCAATGGACTCTAACTTCATTTGAACCTTGGTATTAAATAATGTTTCTGTAAAGTAATCAGTCCTTATTATGAAGAAATGCTGTAAATATATCAGATATAGTAATGTTTTGCTGAATAAGCAACATAAGAGCATCTCCAAAAGGGAAGTTCAAGTGTCTGGTAAGCTCTATCTCTCAAAGAAGCTGTATCTGACTAAGCTGAATTATTTTTCCCCCAGAAAGTTCTCAGTTGCCTGGAGATCATCTATGGAAACTTATAGGTAGAAAATAACTTACTTGTTTATTTTTTTAAAATCAGGATCCAGGTTGGTAATAGAAATAATCGAATTTAAATTCTAATAGTTTATGAAAGATTCAGTTGTATAATAGCTACTATTAAAGCCTTTAAATTGCTGTTTTCCCGCAGTGCTTGGTTCTACTGTATCAGAATAGCAGAAGAACCAAAGGCTTTTGGGTTGATACCATAACCTGAAAGTGATTTCCCAGATCTGGTGATATAACTTTCACCATGATTTCTACATAGTCATCCTCAGGGTTTTTATTGAGCAGGAGCACACAGAAACACAGTTTCAGCTGGCTTGGCATCAGAGGGTGTGGACTAATATGCAAATGAGTTCCTGCTGGGCTTTTTTCTACAAAAAAAAGCACTGGTCATCCTGGCATAGCAATGCTAAAATTCATTTTCAGATTTGCTTATACATTCAAAGGGTGAATCAGATATTGTAGCAAGTTAAAAGCCTGATATGAATCCAGGATGTTGATTCAAGTCTATTCCACAAATTACATGGCAGACCCCCGCACAGTGCAGTGCTGGACAGCCAACTCTGTCTCTCCTATGATATTATCTATAGGATGTGGATATTTCTCAGAATGCATATTTGCCTCATTCATGCATTATGGCTACTACAATGCACTTCTAAAAATAATGGGTGAAGGTAACCCTCACTTTTCTTTCATTCCAAAATAAGTGATGATACAGATAGTTGCACTGAAACTATCCTTTGGGAATGACTTCAGTGTATCATAAATCAGCACACTTACCTCTGAATTAGGGATGCCAGATATTTATGCTAATAGCTTTAGAAGTGCCAAAGGGTCAACAGAGGATGCAGCAGCTATGCCTACCACCCACTTCAGCAAGTAAAATTTCAGCAAAGCTCCACATTGTAGCATCCAATAACCATAATCCCATAATCAAAGTTATTCATGAAGAATTTAAAGACTCTAGAATTCCTAGTTGGGTAATAGTAATCATTTCATGAGAACTACTCTGAGATAACTGCTACATTAACAATAGCCCTGTGATGCCTGTTATCCTACTCTAGCATAGTTTTTGATCCAAGATATAAAACCAAACCTAAGTAAGAAGCAGCCATGAAATTTGTATCTTTAGAGAGCCATCTCTATCACAGGGACGCCAAGCTAGGCTGAGAAGGAGATTGGTCTTTAAATGCATGCCACTTTACAGAAGCACCAGGGGTTTCTGTTGCTGAATCAATGAAGTTCTCATTATCTGTAACAAGTGGAGGGTTGAGCACATTAAGAGTTGCCTATGGCAAGTTCCTAAACCATAAACAACCAGGATAAAATACCATAGCCAACACAACTGTCACTGTACAAGAGCAGAGATTTTTTTCTTGCAGTCTTTGGAGAGAGTAGAAAGATGGTCTTCCTTCCTGCTGAAATCTCTGTTCCGGACCAGGAAAACCCAGAAAGTTTTGACATAAGTCTTATGGAACAAAGGTGTTCTAGACCATAGTGCTGTTAAATATGCCACAATATAAATCCTCCAGAATCAAGAAGATCTGCATTTCTTTCTCCTTTTCTAGCTAATCTCTCATGCAGCCAAGGAACCTCCTACACATCACTGAGAGGATCCAATTCCTGACAAGGCAAAAAACATGATCTTTGTCAGCATCTGTGATACTGTCAACCATTGCCCTACACAGCACCCCTTTTAAGATTTGATTCTTTCTAACTATAGGTCTGAATGGGTCAATGAGAGAGCCCCAAATCCTGCTTGTCCTTAATCCTGCAAGGATTTATCCCCAAGGTAGCAGAAATTACAGGATCTCACAGTCATTGTGGGCCATACAGACCCAGGAAAGATGATAACATATATCATACAGCAGGTTTATCATATGCATTTTCACAGGATGTGCAACATTTTTGCCTTCATTTATGAGCTATATATGCTTTATTTCCCTCACAGCCAACTGCTCAGAAGGGAGCATGTGCCAGCTAGCTAGGTTTTGGAACACATTATTATTTCACTGGGGTGTACATTAATTAATCCTGAAATCAGATCCTGTGTGACACTCTAAGTTGTGTTGAGTAGCACAGAGTTTAAATATTTTAGCTTTACAACTCTGTTATGCTGGCAGCAAACAATAGCATCTCAGTGAAGTCAGCATATGAACTCTGCTTGTGATGACATCTGGAAGGCTTGTTTTATCTATAAGCACAGTTGTAGACAAATGAAAGCGGACAGATGTAAGGCTGGTGTGGCAACTTTGCCTCCAGCGCTCTCTAGCTGTACATTTTCCAGTGTGTCAAGAACAGGGAGCTTTTTTTTTTTTTTGGTGGAATAAAAACATTCTGTCACATCTGTACAACTACTACTATGCTTCCTTCTTGAAGCTCTGAGGTATGAAATGGCAGATACTGTTCAAAATTTTAACACGAGGCCATATTGCAAAACACTGAACACTATTTGGGTTATTCAGCTGAAAGACTACAGAAAGAGAGTAGAAAACTGCAGTTTTAAAATGTTAGTCATACTTTTATTGATACAAGAAGTTGAAAACAGAAGGATGGGAGTGATGCCAATGAAAAAAATTACCACCTACATTATAATAATAACCCACATTTCTGTAAATGCATCTGTCAGTAGTGTGCTTTCTACTTCTGCATTGCTTAGCCAGTGGTGGTGGGAAAGACAGTATCAGAAATCTGAGAGGGAAAGGAAACTAACTAGGGACCAACCTGCTTGTTAAAGATTGGAAACTGGCAATCTTAAATATGGAATTTTGTCTCTGAAAAGGAGTTGGGGGGATGGGCTGTGATCTGGAACAGAGAAGTGGTACTGAAGAAGACACTGTTTAACTTGCTTTCCATATTATTTTCCCAAACGACGTGTTCCTGAGCATGTCTGGCTGTGTCACTTGCCCCTGAGTGGCTGTGTCACTTGTCCCTGAGTGGTATCAGAAGAAAACAAGTGAGAAAGAAAGGCAACATTGCAACTGCCTTCCACAGTTCTTTCTATTTCTGCCTTTTCTGTTTCATTGGTTCAAGGTACCATGATGCATTCTTGGAAATGCAGTTTCCCCAGTGTCTGGCATTTACATGCATCTTTCCAAGAGGTGCATCTTGCAGCTAGGATGCTTCCAAAGGACCATCTGAGAAACTTGGGATGAGAGAAATAAAGACAGGATGGGAAACAGGTGGATGAGTGGTCCTGATCACCCAGTGTATTGGCTGGTTAGAAGCTACAGAGAGACAGCAGCAATAAGATATATAGGGTTGGTAGGAGGAGAAAAAGTTCTCTTCTGGTTCAGCCAGTATGTCTGAGCTAGAGGATAACTTAGGACAGTAAAAACTCATATTCTTATTTTGAAATTAGCATTACAAGAAGAAGAAGACACTGGATTTATATTCTGCCCTCCACTCAGAGTCTCAGAGCAGCTCACAATCTCCTTTATCTTCCTCCCCCACAAAAGACATCCTGTGAGGTGGGTGGGGCTAAGAGGACTCTCACAGCAGCTGCCCTTTCAAGGACAACCTCTGCCAGAGCTATGGCTGGCCCAAGGCCATTTCAGCAGCTGCAAGTGGAGGAGTGGGGATTCAAACCCGATTCTCCCAGATAAGAGTCTGCACACTTAACCACTACACCAAACAGGCTCTCAAGCTATCTAAACTTGTATTGCAGGCTCAGGAAATACAAATTTTGATGGCTTCTCTATTAGTAAGTGAAGTTTTTGTTCAGTGGTTCTGGGAGAAGCCTAGTATGAAAAGAAGAAAAATAATTGGTTTTTATACCCCACTTTTCTTTATTGTAAGGAATCTCAAAGGGGCTGAGAGAGTTTAGGTTTCATGTGGAGAAGTAGGAAATCAAACCCACTCTTAACCACTATACCACATTCTTAACCACTACACTACACTACGCTACACCACACTGGCTCTTACTTTTCACATGTGGCTTTTTATGTCATAATACTGGACTAAGATGGAGTTAATGCCTGAGGGATCTCAGATCCAGATAAGCTAGGAATTGAGAGCTGATTTTCAAAAGGGAATTACTCATATGCTCTGTACCACATAACAATGCAAGTGGGGATTACACATTTGAATGTAACTCCATAGCCAACTCTCCTTGCATTTGCAAATCTATCCTATCTGGGAGAAAGCTAAGGGAGTTTGGAATGGGGAGGAGTGTGGACATCCATGTATCAAAATCTTGAGGTTCTGCTGCTTTAATGCTGTAATATAAGTTAGTGTGGGAATTTCAGCTGGTTCAGAATGTAGCTTTCTGTTTGCTTACGAGGGAAAGGTCTGTTTGAGAATATGCAAATTCCATGTTTCTGGGTTCAGTTCCAGATAAATATTATTCACAATTCAACCTGGGATCCACATATCTGAGAGAGTGAGATCAGTCTGAGAGACCCTGAGATCAGTCTACAATCCCTTTTGGTCATTCCAGTCATCAAAGTGTAGTCCATCTAACTTGAGCCCTTTTCTGTGCCCAGTCCTCTGCTTTAGAACTAGGGCTTTATCCAGATCCCTATATGTGTTCAGCCTTTGCAACAGCCTGTACATCTAACTTTTTGAGAGAGCTTTTTGTTGATGGTTATTATATTCCCAGATTCCTTGATGCATGTCTGATGGTTGCATGGGAATAATTCCTTTCTAAGACTCTAGTTCTGGGACCTGTTTTTTAAAAGAGTTTTTTATGTAATTAGTTTATTCTGAATGAGAGATTTTATGTGGTAACTTTTGTTGCTAGCCATGCTCAGTTTTACAGAGGGAGAGGATATAAATGCGATAATAAATTAAGAAATAAAATGAGCTATTGAGATTATTGATAATTATTCTAGACTAGAACTCCAAAATGTTTGGTGCACTTTATGTAAGCTAAAACCATATTTTGACAAAAACAAAATTATATTTGAAGAGATATAGAGTATGATCAAATGAGCAGTTTGCCCCCCTTAGCCACCCCTTCCCTCCAGATTAAATGGGTGTGATCATATGTGCCTCTCTGACTCCTGTGCCCTATTTTCCTTTACCTTGCAATAAAATGACTCCTACACAGATTAAATAGCCACTGGGAAATTCAGATGGCTTCCCCAGCAAAGTGCTTCCATGGCGGGTTTCCAGCCCGTCTGATCACATCCATAGATATGTATAAGCTGTTGGTGAGCTTTAAATGTTACGAAACATTCACTGAATATATTCTTTTGAAATTTACAGTTTAAATTCCCTAGAGATCAGAGCCTTTGAGGACCAAATCCTGTATTCCCAAATCTGCTCTGTTACACAAGCAGTGGGGGATAATTTTGCCAAACTAACCTCCTCATTGATCCTATAATAAATGTAATGCCTTCATGCAGCAAAGGATTCATATAGAGCACATACACTATGCCATTAAAGGTGCCTGATACCAACTCTAGAGCACATAGGCATAGCTGGATATTGCATAAAAACCTAGGGATAAAATATTTTGAAGGCTGGATCTGGCCTCTGGATTTTTCCCAAAATTTTTACAGTTGAGCCTTCATAAAGGAGAAATTGTGCCTCAGAGGTAGATCATGTGGTTTGCATACAGAAGATCCCAGGTTCCATCCCTTGCATCTCCAGGTAAAAGGTAGTAGGTGATTGGCAAGACCTCTACACGAGACCCTGAAGAGCCACTGCCAATCAGAGTAGTCCATGCTGTCATTGATAGACTTATGGTCTGACGTCTCATAAGGCAACGTCTCATGTGTGTCATCTATAAAATAATTCAGAAGGTCCAGATTGGCAAGCAACATTAGCATAATTATTTCAAGCACTTAGAAGTTGGAGAAAAAATAGGAATAAACATGTAGCAATAGGACACAAAGAATATTAATTGGGAAATAAACGTTTGCTGTAAAATGTTCTTTTATTTAAAATGTGTGTGTGTGTCTGTTTATCTATCATCTATCTATCTATCTATCTATCTATCTATCTATCTATCTATCTATCTATCTATCTATCTATCTATCTATCTATCTATCTATCCAATTTCCTTCTGTGAACAGAAGCTAGCTGTTTCACAGCACAGCCTATGACTACTCTGGACGCATCAGTGGCAAGAGGTGATGAAACTTGCCAGTGTTTTTAGCAACGAAGAAATCATTATGCTATTAACCTGGGAAATGTGCTGTTGTCCATTTCCTGTTGTGTCCCCACCACACTACCATCAATCCATATAGAGTGGTTAGTATTCAGAACCCATGGGCCCCAGATAAGTGCCTTTGTGTATATGAAATGGCACTTTTTTTGTTTTACATGCTGTTATCATGGACCAGAGGAAGTGACTGTGTAATCGCATCTGTACAGCAAATAACCATTTGTACCTGCAAGGAGCAAATGGGCCCACTCAGATGGATGGATCGGGCTTTAATAGCACTTGAGTGAGTTCAGAGATGGACGTAGATGTACCTGTTACACCAGAGACCTGAGGCCCCTTGTACCTTTGCATGACTTTTCACTTAAAAACTGCTGTTTGTGGTTCAGTGACTCCATCGTTCTATTTGTGTTCCTCTGCTTGCAAGACCTTCGCATGCTCTTCAGAGTTTCAGTGTCTAAAATTTTAATGCTGTAATGTTGACCCCTTGGTAATGTTCCCATATTGGAAAGCACATTAGCCTTAACTTGAAAGATGTAGTTTAACAGCCAGCAGTAAATATTTTACCTTGTTCCTTCTGAGCTGGCTTTTCTGCCACTTTTTCAAAAACGCTTAAACCAGACCTGAAGTAGCAAATCCCATAAATGGCCTATCAAGTGGAATGGTACTGTTATAAGTACTACAGATTTGTGTACTTGTTCACTTTCAGTCAATAAAACTTGGGAGGAAACTGCATGAACTATATATGTAGCCCTAAATCTGCTTGCAGCTGATTTCACTAGTACTTTGAGTGAAAGAAACTTGCTTTATCCCAATGTTGTTTACAGACAGAGGCACCACAGAAGCTATACAGGACATACTTTGCATGCAGAGTATATTTTGGTTTATTATTTTATGTACAACATTTAAGTACTGGTCTTCTACCATGAAAGTAAAGGAAGCTCACACAAGGCTAACCAGGCCTAGACCAAGATTTGTTTCTGCTCAGAAAGAGTGCTGTATTATGTGCCACCAGCCATACCATATCTATATATGGCATAAGTTTCCACATTAGAAAAGATTCAGAGTAAGATACAATTTGACCTAGGCTTGCCAGATGTATTCCTGTGGTAGGCAGCCTCCTACTCCTCATTGCATGTGCTTGCTCTATCAAGCAGCAGAAGAAAAATGTGGTTCAGTGGGAGAGGGCATGATATCACAAATGCCATGTCTCCTGTTCTGGGTTATCACCTGAAAGTAACATCACTGTGTTTTTGACACTCTAGGAATTTCTCTGCGGACTTTACCATAGAGATTGAGGGAATTCCTAGAGCATCATAGGTGCTGTGATGTCACATGCAGGTGATTAATATGGAAGTGACATCATGACATGTATAATATTTCCCTATTCCTCAAGCTCTGCCTTTGAAAGCATCTGGTGACTGCACCTGCAAAACTGACAACCTTCATGTGACCACTGAACACTGATTACATAACATTATAGGACTAGAATAGCTCCCCTGCAAATTAGAGATGCCAGACTCACAGGGAGGCCTTCAGCAGGCTCTCCTCTTCCCATCTTCCAAGTTTGGTGAAGGTATATTCCTGGAAATACTCGGGAATATCCAGGACCAGGGTTTTAAAGCCCCAAACCTGAGATTTTTTTTTTTTTTGCAGGTTTTGTGGGCAAAAGAAGGGAGGTGAAAGGAAGGCAACCACAGGCAAGTGGACTCACATTTTAGGGGGACCTTGCCAGGTTGCTTCTGCTGGAATTCTCTTGTTTGACATTCCTTGCCACATTAGTGTGTGTTTCTTTGGGGATTTTCTAGTTTGATGTTGGTTCTGTTTGCATTAAGGAACTTTTGTCTAGTGGGTGCTTCGTGTGCTTGGCTATTTTTCCCCCCTGGAGAAAGCATGAAATTCCCAATAGGAAAATATGGAGGATGTCTGGTGTCACCTTGTTCAGGAGCCCATACAATCTTTAAGTATATTGAATATATTGACTTGACAATGTAAAAAATTCCTTGTTTGTGTTGTCTACTAGTATATGTACTCCTTGTCCTCATATGAATGTGCACATTTACCATTGCATATGCTCAGCTCACACATCAGTGTATCTATGACATTTGCAAAATACTGGTGTTTCATGTAATGATACATGTTCTTATATTAGTGCATAGCTGCAATTAATAACACACATTACATTATATAAATTAATAACTTTCCCATTATACTTTGGCACATTTGTATTTCTAGTGCATGTGGGACAAAGGCACCACTGTTATCTCTGGCATTATCCTGATGGCTCCTTGTTCTTTAGCACAAGAAATTAGTGTGATGGAATACTTATGCTGATTTATTTCATTTTGATCAGGCACCACCATGCACAGAGCTACATAATATGCCAGCACAGTCTCCATGTACTTAATTTATATCTTGTGCTTCTTCTTTAATAAGCATCTTTACATTAAATGAACTGTACTTACAATGTTGAATGTTCCTTTAAGCTCATAATATGAACTAAAAGACATTCTTGGGCTGAACAGTCTGTGTATTAGAAAAGTTTTCCACTGATGAATGACATTTTCAATTTAAACATTCATTTAAAAGAGAATAAAATACAATATTGCTGCATTAATATCACATGTTTAACAGAACCCAGTCTTTTTACAGAAAAAATGAATATATATCTACCACTTTTTTGTCCTTCCCTTCTTCAAAAGAGCTTGGGTCTGCATATATGGCTCGTCTCAGGAAATGGTTGAAGTGTGACACCAAAATATTGATGTTAAATAACTTAGACTCATGCATGGGTGTTCTCTTCTTCCCATTACATACTCCCACACTTCCTTGTTAGTAAACCATTGCTTCATAAGAGCCAGGATGTGTAGACCGATATACAAGGAAGATGGAGTGGATAAAAGAAACAGAGCTGTTATCTGGAACTAATGCTGAACAAGACAGCCAAATAAACAGGCCTATTATGTGTACTGATAGTTGTGTTTAGTTCAAGAGTGTACTTGCTCAATTTAGCATTCTTTTGTAGTTTACTTTCCGCGAATGTATGATAGCCAGTTGTGAGCTAAGATGGATGGACACACTTGGGACCCCAAGATGTGTTGATCCTTTTAGGTTTCTTTAATTGATTTTATACAATACATTTGGCAGAAGAGATATTCTAACCCATTAATAATAATGCTAGTAAGAAAATGGGCTGTAATGATAGCAATGACTGCTGGCTTAAATACGCTTGGCATAGTCACTTTTAATTCATTATTGTTATATGCCTTAGTAGTATTACCTATCCAGCTTTCTAAAAGATACTTTGTTTGTCACATTTGCGATGCTGCTTAGTCAAACCCAGAAAATAGCTCTTTGCCCCCCCCCCCCCCCCAAGTCAGAATAAAGAGGCGGACGCAATTAGATTGGTAAAAACTATGGGCCACTTTATTAAATAACCTAGCAACGGCAAGGGCAACTGAACTGCGGCCAGGTCAGGGCCAGGAGTCTCCACAGACTGCTCCCCTGCCTTTTCAGTGGGTGAGAGACCAGGCCCCCCAGCCGGAGCTGTATGCCACAGCTCCCGTCAGGCAGGCCCAGCAGGGAGGCTCGCACCGGAGGGCCCAAACACCAGACGCGAGTCTCAGTGAAAGGCACCCATCCAATCAAGTCTCCAGGACAGTCTGCATTCGCACACCTCGGGCCACACCCAAAGTTGATCCTGCCAGACCCCTAACTCCCCAAAAGGGTGAGGCTAACCGGTCCTCCCCAGGCCGCATGGTGCCATAAACCCCGTAAAACCTGTCACAACTAAGGCCAAGTCTCTACTTAGGGCTTAGCACCCACCGAAAGGCCCAATGACAACAAAAGCCCTTGCCGAAGATCCCTCGGGAAAAGCATATTACCCTTTTCCAAGAGATGTACCCCATCCCCTCTGTAGAGGTCGGGACATTACCTAGAAATATCTGGATGGGGCAAATAGTGGCCAAAACCACCCTTCAAAACCTTGCAAATCTCCTTATTTGCTCTGTAACGAGCCCTCTCTATCCCAGCTGGATTCCAAGCACTGCGCCACTCCAAGCGCAGAATCATGGCCGACCAAACTATAATGGTACCAGGCCATCTCTTCCTTATGTACTTGAAATCATCTCGGGCTTGCAAGATCAAAGCCTTGCCTTTAATCAACTCGAGATCATTCCCTCCCAGGTGAACAATTAATACCTAAGGAGGAGGGGCCACACACCCATGAAACAAAAGGGGGAGCAAGCCAGGCCACTGAAGACCCTGGCGCCCCCGCCATTCCACCATAACATATTTGCTGAGCCCCAGCTGAGAGCCAACAGCAGTTCTCTGAGCTTGATGTGCCGCCCAAAACACATAACTGTGCCCGCAGATGAGAACTCTGTTTCTCCAGCCAGGAACAACAGCATCTAAAAAGAAAAACAGACAAGTTATAAAACCCAAACGTTAAACTACCCCAGCTCCTAACTACTAGTGAAGCAAAGGGCGAATATAACCTTTGTAAGCCTGAGACCGCCAACGACCAAGGCGCTGGATGGACGAAGTAGGATAACCCAAAGCAGCAGCTGTAGAGGCCGCACCGATTCTAAAGGAATGGGTACCAAACCTCACTCCAGACAACCCCAACAAGGCTAAAGCTCTGGACGTCACGGCCCAAAATTGATGTTTTGTTAGAGGTCTGCCTCCAAAATGACAAAACAACAACCCTTCGCAGCCTCTCCGCACAGCCAAATAATCGGCCAATGCGGAAACTGGGCAAAGCTCCACTTCCAAACACGGACAACTCCAACACAGTCCCCATGCCCTCTTGATTTGTCTTGGATCGTTGGATGGTAAGAACCGCCTTACCACCCGAAAACTTAATATCCCTCAGTAACAGTGCCCTACCTGAAACATCACTCTTGGAGCTTGCCACTAATTCACTAACCCTCAGCGCTCCAAAGAAGGCCACCAAAGAGGCTGCGTGAAACAAAACAGCCTCGAAATGAGACGCACAGACTGCGCTCCAAACCCCCTTCAAACTCCTAAGAATCTCAAGAGACATAGGGGTCCTAGTATCAGGCTTAGGCCCAACCTTTCTGGACCACCCTTTCAGCATCTTTCGAATATGAAAATCTGCTGTTTCCTCTTTATACTCTAAAGCTTTGCTAGTGAAAGCCAGCACAGACATGAGTCTCCAAATTGATCGCACGGCCAGTCCCTTACCTTTTAAGGAAACACAATAATGGAGCAACTGCTCCACTGGGAGGAGCCAAACAATGTGATACCCTACCTCAGCCCTAAAGTCCTCAAACTGCCGTACAGCACGTTCGTAAGACTTCCTGGTGCTAGGTGCAATGGCTAAGCCTATCGCTCTGCAGGCCTCGGCTTTCCAATCAGCCATAGCGCCTGGGGCATTGGCGCCACGTCCAGATCGGCATCCAGGGCCAGCTGACGAAACCTCTCCATCTGTTTACAAGAGAGAGCGTCAGCCACCCCATTATTCACCCCAGGAACATGCTTGACCAAAAACAAAATGTTAAACCGCAGGCAACGCAGAGTGAAGGCCCTCACCAACCTCATAACCCGTTGCGATTTGGATGAAAGGGAATTAATAACATGAACAACAGCCATGTTATCGCACCAAAAATGAACAGTGCGATTGACCATATCGCTCCCCCACAGCCAAACCAAAATGGGAAAAAATTCCAAAAACGTGAGATCCCAGCTCAAACCAGCCTGCACCCACGACTCCGGCCACACTTCCATGCACCAGTGTCCACGGAAGTAGACCCCAAAACCTAATGACCCAGCAGCATCAGACATGACCTGAAGCTCCGCCTCAAGCCTCATGTCCTCTCTCCAAAAAGAAATCCCATTAAAGGATTCCAGAAACTCCTGCCACATCCACAGGTCCTCCCTCATGCTGCTAGTAACCCTGGTCCTGTGCTGGGGCAAGCGAAGGCCCGCCATAGCGTCACAGAACCTGCGAAGAAAAGCCCTACCCGAGGCAACCACTTTGCAGGCAAAGTTAAGATGCCCAACCAACTGCTGCAGCTCAAGAAGCGTAACCTTCTTTTTGCGAAGGAAAGAACGAATCCTTTCCTTCAAGTCCTCCAACTTCTGACCAGGAATCCTGGATGACTGCTCTAAAGTATCCAGCTCAATCCCCAAAAACACAAGGCAATAGGCCGGGCCCTCAGTTTTTTCCTCAGCCAATGGCACACCTAACTCAGCGGCCAACTCAATAAAGCCGGCTAACAACTGAGCACAGCGTCCAGAACCCGCAGGGCCCACAAACAGGTAGTCATCCAAATAATAAATGACATCCTGTAAACCCACTTTCTCGTGCACAGCCCATTCCAAAAAGGTGCTGAAACACTTGAAAGCGGCATACAATACAGAGCAACCCACAGGCAATGCCCTGTCCATGTAAAATTGCCCTGCAAACGAGAAACCCAAAAGCTCAAAATCAGCCGGATGGACAGGGAGAAGGTGAAATGCAGATTTAATATTGCAGTTCGCCAACTCAGCCCCCTGACCACAGCGTCGAATGACACACACAGCCTGCTCAAATGAGGTGTACCTAACGGAGCATAGCTCCTCAGGTATGCCATCATTAACAGAGGAACCCCTGGGGTAAGAGAGATGGTGAATCAAACAAAATTCACCAGGCGCCTTCTTTGGCACCACCCCTAACGAGGAAACCCTAAGATTAACCCCTGGAGGACTAGCGAATGGGCCCAAAATCCGGCCCTCCATCAACTCCTTGGCAATTTTAGCCTCAACTATGTGTTCTAAACCCTTAACTGAACTGAGGTTCCGGGACCAAGTTGGTACCTGAGAACCTTGAAAAGGAATTCTAAAACCTAACGTAAAACTGTTCAACAAATATAAACTGTCCTCCCTATGTAGGTACCTACGAAGCCATTGCTCAAGAGGACCCACCTTTATTGGGCTGGGGCCCTTTTCCAGTTTGAGAAGAACCCCCACCTGATCTTTTCTGACCCTTGTGTGGCCGGACTCTCGGGCAGTTGTTGAACGAGTGTGGGCCAGCGCATAGGGGGCATTCGTGCTTGAACTGGCAAGCTTTACGACTGCATGCCCCCTGTGACCCAAACTCCCAGCAAAGCAAGTGGGGTTGAACCGCCTGCCCTGCAGAACTGCGGGAGGATGATGATGCACTGGAAGGAGAAGAGGAACCCCTAGTTACTAGGTGACCACTATCAGATCGGTCCCCCAGATTGGGCCACGCAGGTGACATCACCTGCAGCCACAACTGTTGGTGAATCTGATCCCAAGGGAGTAAAGGGTACAAAGCAGCCCTCATCCTGAACTCCTGGTCATATTGGATCCAGGCCGGGCCACTGAACATCGTATACCCCTTGTATATGATGTCCATGTATTGGATCAACGCAGCCGCCCGCCAGGGCTGCGCACGTGCTATCACTCCCGCATATATAAAAAACCCCGGAAGCCAACTGGCCCAGGTCCTATCAACCTTCCTCTTTTTAAGCTTCTCCTTCTCTTTATCATCCAGTTCCTCCTTGTCCTTCTTTTCTAATTCTCTAAATAAAAGGGAGAATATGTCAACATATTTCCCTTTTAAGATTTTTTCCCTCGTG